>NC_064615.1:548235726-548541476 GCF_023898315.1 Schistocerca nitens
CATAACGACACTCTGCATATGACGGCGGTCTCTGTCGGTCAGCAGACGAAGTCGGCCTGTACGCTTTTGTGCTGTGTACGTGTCCCTTCACGTTTTCACTTCACTGTCACTTCGGAAACAGTGGACCTAGGGATGCGGAAATCTCGCGTACAGACGTATGACACAAGTGACACCCAGTCACCTGACAACGTTCAAAGTCCGTGAGTTCCGCGGAGCGTCCCATTCTGCTTTCTCACGATGTCTAATGACCATTGAGGTCGCTGATATGGAGTACCTGGCAGTAGGTGGCAGCAAAATGCTCCTAATAAGAAAAACGTATATTTTGAGGGGGTGTCCGGATACTTTTGATCACGTAGTGTATGTCTGAGATCTTCAAGCTAAGTGAGATCTGAAAATATCACTTAAGATTTCATTATCATAATTACACGCAATTAGTTAAGGTTGTTATATCAAATTATGCTTGCCAGTTGTTGATTAAAGTTTCTGTAAAAATTTTTTTAATGCGAGTGTTGTTGCTGTTTTTACTCACAGGTTCCCTTTCCACACCGCTGCCCTTGTGCTGGCTTTTACCTTCCCCTGGTGAAACCTTTTCAAAAATATATGTTAAAACTGTTTTAAATATCAGTACAGTTGCTGTTTCTCGTGACGAATAGTACGGCTAGAGTGAATGATATTTTTATTTTGGTCCGCAAGTGTCAAGTAATTTGAATTGTACTTCCAGCCGCCTTGAGTCACACAGAGACAACATTCTTCGCAGACAGTACCGATTTCAAGGGAGACAGCTCACTTGTCAATAAAACTACGGTCATTTTCAGAAAGGGCAATGCACAAGAGTTAATTTTGATTAACACCTCAAAACCCCAAGTTGCAACCTTAAAACCTGGTCATAGAGTTAACCCTTCTCTACATACTCACCCTTCAATGCGACACATTTTTTCCAACGATGACCCAGCGAGGCGGCGCAGTTGTTAGCACACTGGAGTCGCATTCGGTAGAACGACGATTGAAACCCGCGTCCGGCCATCCTGATTTAGGTTCTCCGTGATTTCCCTCAATCACTTCAGGCAAATGCCAGGATGGCTCCTGTAAAAGGTCACAGCCGGCTTCCTTCCCCATCCTTCCCTAATCCGATGGGACCGATGACCTCAGTGTATGGTCCCCTCCCTCGAATCAACCATCCAACAGACCCAACGGTGAATGACACCATAGTAGTAGAAAGCTGCATTTTTTTTTTTTTTTTTGAGACATCGTTTCCTCTAGAAAATTACCTCATCGTCACTCAGCAAATGCCTGCCATGCAGTCGTTTCTTCATCCGAGGAAAGAGGAAGAAGTCAGTGCGTGCCCTGTCACGGAATTTGAGTCCAAAGGAGCAGCATGTGCGACTGTCACCTGCGGAGTTGATTAGGTGTTTGTCATGAAGTTAAAGCACCCGCTTGGATATCTTACCTAAACCCTTCATCTTAATCGCCTCCCCTAATCTCTTCAGGAGATTTCCGTTTCATGCTCCTGTCCGAGCATCATCTTTGAGAACTACACAGTGGCAGTCCCAAAAAACATTCAGCATCATCTTGCCAGGTGATGGTCGGAACTTCTCCGTCTTCGGCTGTGGTGAGTCCACGTGTTTCCACTGTTTGCTTTGCTTTCTTCTGTCTCGGGGTTATGGTAAACACCCTCCATAGTGCTTGGGCGACTAAAGAAAATTTCTGGATTGACCTGATTTGCAACATTTCCACTGATATCTCGGTTCGGTGGAAGTACTGAGTCGCTGTTAGCTGTTACGAAACTCAGAGAGCGGCGACGATCATCTAGTTCAAAATATAGTGCAACGCTATGAAAACTGATCAACTGATCTCCTCATTTTCAACTGCATGTTGATTGTGATATGCCGTTCTTAAGCACAAGGGCGTCTTGCTACACTCCTGGAAATGGAAAAAAGAACACATTGATACCGGTGTGTCAGACCCACCATACTTGCTCCGGACACTGCGAGAGGGCTGTACAAGCAATGATCACACGCACGGCACAGCGGACACACCAGGAACCGCGGTGTTGGCCGTCGAATGGCGCTAGCTGCGCAGCATTTGTGCACCGCCGCCGTCAGTGTCAGCCAGTTTGCCGTGGCATACGGAGCTCCATCGCAGTCTTTAACACTGGTAGCATGCCGCGACAGCGTGGACGTGAACCGTATGTGCAGTTGACGGACTTTGAGCGAGGGCGTATAGTGGGCATGCGGGAGGCCGGGTGGACGTACCGCCGAATTGCTCAACACGTGGGGCGTGAGGTCTCCACAGTACATCGATGTTGTCGCCAGTGGTCGGCGGAAGGTGCACGTGCCCGTCGACCTGGGACCGGACCGCAGCGACGCACGGATGCACGCCAAGACCGTAGGATCCTACGCAGTGCCGTAGGGGACCGCACCGCCACTTCCCAGCAAATTAGGGACACTGTTGCTCCTGGGGTATCGGCGAGGACCATTCGCAACCGTCTCTATGAAGCTGGGCTACGGTCCCGCACACCGTTAGGCCGTCTTCCGCTCACGCCCCAACATCGTGCAGCCCGCCTCCAGTGGTGTCGCGACAGGCGTGAATGGAGGGACGAATGGAGACGTGTCGTCTTCAGCGATGAGAGTCGCTTCTGCCTTGGTGCCAATGATGGTCGTATGCGTGTTTGGCGCCGTGCAGGTGAGCGCCACAATCAGGACTGCATACGACCGAGGCACACAGGGCCAACACCCGGCATCATGGTGTGGGGAGCGATCTCCTACACTGGCCGTACACCACTGGTGATCGTCGAGGGGACACTGAATAGTGCACGGTACATCCAAACCGTCATCGAACCCATCGTTCTACCATTCCTAGACCGGCAAGGGAACTTGCTGTTCCAACAGGACAATGCACGTCCGCATGTATCCCGTGCCACCCAACGTGCTCTAGAAGGTGTAAGTCAACTACCCTGGCCAGCAAGATCTCCGGATCTGTCCCCCATTGAGCATGTTTGGGACTGGATGAAGCGTCGTCTCACGCGGTCTGCACGTCCAGCACGAACGCTGGTCCAACTGAGGCGCCAGGTGTAAATGGCATGGCAAGCCGTTCCACAGGACTACATCCAGCATCTCTACGATCGTCTCCATGGGAGAATAGCAGCCTGCATTGCTGCGAAAGGTGGATGTACACTGTACTAGTGCCGACATTGTGCATGCTCTGTTGCCTGTGTCTATGTGCCTGTGGTTCTGTCAGTGTGATCATGTGATGTATCTGACCCCAGGAATGTGTCAATAAAGTTTCCCCTTCCTGGGACAATGAATTCACGGTGTTCTTATTTCAATTTCCAGGAGTGTATTTCCGGTTCTCTACAGGGAGATGGTCGGCCATTTCATTCATTATCATTTAAACATATTCGATCCCTCAGGAACCGTCTGCATCACCCAAACACAGTCTCATGTAATGCTGCCACGTAGCTGTACACTTCCACCAACTTAACAGCGATTATGGCATCACTGTTCGCCAGCAAACGCAGGATACTAACTATCGCAAAACGTTCAGTTTTATCAGTGGACTGCGCCCTTTTGTTTTGTTCCCTCTAACGGCGTAGTACAATAATGTCATGAGGGGTTTCTAGTTTATAGGACTGCTGACATGTACCTGTAAACAAACAAGAAATTGTAGCAGGTATCTTCTTTTTGTAAGAGGTACCAAATAAAAATTATGCGTATCGATAAGAACTCCTCTCATAGTCAACCTGCCGATATTTCATTTGTCTCACAATGACACTAACCAAAAACGAACTTGAGTGATTCTCCAAAACTGTTAAGGCTTTCGTGGCCACTTCTTGACAAACTGCCTATTGGTTCATGTCTCGGGTTCTTCGGCCGACGTTCATCTAATTATTTTATTGACATTTCGCCGGCACGAGTGGCTGGCATTGTCAGAGCTTCACCCTCCATTGCTGGTGGTGGACTGGAGCCGGACTCGCGGCCGCAGACTATGTACCTCGCGCACCAACGTCCGAGGGCTTCTCCGCGGTCATTTCCGGTGCGGTTCTCCTCTTGCTACCTGCGACGGTCGTTCGCTGCAGTACGGGAAGCCAGGATCCGTTTACCTTAAGGCTTTCCTCTTTTTTGTTGAAGCTGTTCGCGTGTTTTTGTATTTCTACAGCTTCTCTGAATAAGTGCGAGTGATAGTGCTTCTCTACAGCCAGAACTTCCGTGTCGGCGAATTTTATTACGTGGTCGGTCTCACTCAGTGCGCGCTCTGCCACGGCCGATTTCTCCACCTGCCCCAATCTGCAATGTCGCTTATATTCTTTAATCCTGGTGCTGATTGATCGTCCAGTCATTCCGACATAAATTTTTCTGCATGTGCATGGTGTACGGTATATTCCCGACATTTCAAGTGGGTCCCTTTCCTCCTTTGCCAATCTAAGACACTCTTTGATCTTCCTTGTCGGTTAGAAAATCTTTACATCATGTTTGCGCAATATACGGCCGATTCCGTCCGTCAATCTGGGAATAATGTATGGCAGAAAGGCCGCACCAGACATTTCTTTTTCTGATTCCTTACTTAGTCGAGTGTTTGGCTCTGTTACGCTTCTAATATAATTTGTAGCGTACCCATTGCTCCTCAGAACCCTTTCCAGGTGTTGCATTTCGCGTATGAGGCGCTGCGGCTCACATATTCGTCCTGCTCGCGTTACGAGCGTATTAATCATGCCTCTTTTCCGGCTCAGGTGGTGGTTTGAGAGTTTGTGCAGGTATCGGTCCGTGTGTGTCGGTCTGAGTGATTCTCTTTAATCTAACAGGCCTACTATAGCTTCATTAAACGTAATGATCGGAAAATACTCTAAGATAAAAAAGAGTGATTTATTCAATAGAATATAGTTAGCTGATACACCTCTGGCCCTTATGCAAGCAGTTTTCGATTTGGCATTGATTGATACAGATGCTGGGTGCAATCCTGAGGGATATCGTCCCAAATTCTGTCCAACTGGACAGATCGTCAAAATCCCGAGTCTGCTGGAGGGCCTTACCCATATTACTCCAAACGTTCTCAGTTGGGAACAGATCCGGCAACCTTGCTAGCCAAGGTATCACTCGGCAAGCACGAAGTTAAGCAGTAGAAACTCTCGCGGTGTGCGGGCGGATATTATCGTGCTGAAATGTAAGCCCAGGACAGCTTGCCATGAAAGGCAAGAAAACCTGGAGAGAATAATCATATCGCCGTGCAGAAAGGGTGTTGCCGATCGCATCCCAGACCATGACTCCTGGCTGTCATGCTGTATGGTGTGGGAGGGTCAGACTGGTATCCTACTGCTCTCCGGGTGTATACAGACGCGTCTTCAGTCTGAAATCTCATTGACTGGAGTAGAATTGTCTTCAGCGATGAGTACTGCTTCGAACTGAGCCCCCATGACTAGCGAAGATGTGTCTGGAGACGTCCCGCATAGCGGCGGGATAACAATCTGACTGTCCAGAATGAGATTTTCACTTTGCAGCGGAGTGTGCGCTGATATGAAACTTCCTGGCAGATTAAAACTGTGTGCCCGACCGAGACTCGAACTCGGGACGTTTGCCTTTCGCGGGCAAGTGCTCTACCAACTTAGCTACCCAATCACGACTCATGCCCCGTCCTCACAGCTTTAATTCCGACAGGACCTCGTCTCCTACCTTCCAAACTTCCCAGAAGCTGTCCTGCGAACCTTGCATAACTAGCACTCCTGCAAGAAAGGATATTGCGGAGACATGGCTTACAAGGGGAGGCCGCCAATTGTGAAATTCAGATTCGATTCATACTGCGTATAATAAAAGCTCATGGCCAAAGGTGTAATGTGACAAAACACCAAGATGCACTTCTCAGCCGTTGTCGAGAAAATCGAGTTAAAAGAAACCGTTGCGGTGAAATACTCTCTATGATTAATGGTTTTCTACAGCGTCGTGGCGCAGCGGTAAGCGCTCGGTTTCGTAATCCGAAGGTCACCGGATCGAATGTCGCGCCATGCAATTTTTTTTATTATTAGTTTTTTGTTATTCAAATATATATATATATATTAATGAATTGCTTATGCATGTTGGTGAAGGCGGATCGCTCTCCAATTGTACCGCCTACATTTTTCCGTTTGTTTAACAGGGTGTACCAAAGCTCTCCCGTCCGCACTGATTTTCGACGATGTTATAAGTTGCGCTAGGGACCGCATCTACCTTCTTTCGAAGTTAGCAGGCAACTACGCTGTTATGCGGCGGCTCGTTTCGGCCCATTCAACATATGTCCTTCAAGTGTAACGAGCGAGTAAGGGAGTTTACGTTTCATACCTGCCACAGCAAATTTGTGTTCATGGGGTCTCCATTCTAATTCGAAAGTTTGACTTACGCTATACGTATTCGTTTCGGAATATCGTTCCTACGTCTTCCGTTAACTATACGTGGTTAACATTATGAAGACAATTAATAATATTTGTGAAATACAACTTTGTTTGCGGAAAACATAATGATGTTCGAAGTCGTAAGTTTTTCCACGACAAACGACTTTCAACAACTTATTATATGCATAATTGTTGCAACTGATTGCCGGGAATTAATTATATATATATATATATATATATATATATATATATATATATATATTAGAATTATAAAAAACAAATACTAAAAAAAAAGTTGCTGGCGCGAGATTCGATCCGGCGACCTTCGTATTACGAACCCGAGCGCTTACCCCTGCGCCACGACGCTGTAGAAAATCATTAATCGTAGAGAGTATTTCACCGCAACGGTTTCTTTTAACTCGATTTTCTCGACAACGGCTGAGAAGTGCATCTTGGTGCTTTGCCACATTACACCTCTGGCCATGAGCTTTTATTATGCGCAGTATGAATCGAATCTGAATTTCACAATTGGCGGCCTCCCCTTGTTAGCCACAACCTGGGGGATGTTTCCAGAATGAGATTTTCACTCTGCAGCGGAATGTGCGCTGATATGAGGTACTGGCCGAAGTAAAGCTGTGAGGACGGGGCGTGAGTCGTGCTTGGGTACCTCAGCTGGTAGAGCACTTGCCCGCGAAAGGCGAAGGTCCCGAGTTCCAATCTGACTGTCGCCAACCATACCGCCTTACAGTCAAGAGTGATGGTATGAAGTGCCTTTTCATTTGATGCAGAACACTTTTGGTTGTCACCCGCGGCACTCTTACAGCACAGAGGTTCATCGACGATATTCTATGCTCCATTTTGATGCCCTTGTTGGAACGCCGTCCTGGACTTATATTTCAACAAGATAATGCCCCGTCGCAAACGGCGACGGTTTCTACTGTTTATTTACGTGCTTTCCTAACACTACCTTGGCCAATAGAATCGCCGAATCTCTCTCAAAAACGTTTGGAGCATTATGGGCATGGCCCTGCAACGGTAACGAGCGAGGTTGCGCAGTGGCTAGCGCACTGGTCTCGTATTCCGGAGGACGATGGTTCAATTTCGCGTCCGGCCCTCCTGATTTAGATTCTGATTGATTTCTCTAAATCGCTTCAGGTAAATGCCGGGATGGTTCCTTTGAAAGGGCACGGGCGACTTCCTTCCCCGTACTTCCGTAATCCGATGGCACTGATGACCTCACTGTCTGGTCTCCTCGCCCAAACAACACAACCCTCCAACGGTCTCGGAATTTTGATGATCTAATGCGCTCTCAGTAGGACATTCGACAACTCTATCAATCCATGTCTAGCCCTATAACCTCTTTCACAAAGGGCAGGCGTGGATCAACGCATTACTGGCTTCCTCATTTTGTGAAACTCGTTCCCACGAATAAATTAGCCATTGTTTCTGAAACTGTAATAATTTGTTTTTCTGCACATGCATATCACATCCACAGATTTCCGTCCCATTCGGGTAATCACTTCGTTGTGGGCCGTTTATATTATTTATTTACTTCTTTTTTTGTCTTAGGGTGCACTTTAATTGCGTTGTTGTGTGTTTTGCCCACTTAAATCTAATTATCTAACTGTGTTGCAAGACAGAACTTCCATACCTTATCCCTCCAGTTATTAAATTAATTGCACCTGCAGCACTCATGTGTTGTTATATTACAATTAACACCCGCAGTTGCCATTAACTAACTTCCAACTTGGGGACTGACTAAAATTTACTTTCAGTTCTGACATGCACAAAGTTCTCAGTTATCAGTTTTCTATGTTAAATACTGTATACATCTACAGCGTTTATCACCCTACAGCATGAGCAAATACCTTAATGGAATAGGTGATCCTGCAAACGGTTGTTCTTCTAGAAACCATTTGTTATTCGCAGAACCTACTGACCCCTTAGTATCTCTGTCCACTTATTTTTCAATAGCAATTCGTAGTCATGAATATTAAATATTTCCGTTTCGTTGTCCTCTGCTTTCCTCAGCCTCTCACTTCCACATCAACCGCGAGTCTGACATAAATTCCTCATAT
Organism: Schistocerca nitens; assembly: GCF_023898315.1. NCBI lineage: Eukaryota > Metazoa > Arthropoda > Insecta > Orthoptera > Acrididae > Schistocerca > Schistocerca nitens. The sequence goes on from NC_064615.1 coordinate 548,244,160, forward strand.
CTATATTTCCCTTCAACCACTTTCGATGTGTTTTTGCTGAAGAAGGTCGCAGAATGGTCCAGTTATTTCTGATTTCAATATCTTAGTCAACTTCCGATCTTATCCTTCACCTCCTTAACCCTAATATTCCAATTGGGAATAAGAAGTGCGCTGATGAATGCGAGCACCAAATGTCAAATCAGATTTTGGATACTCTTCTAAGACGGGTTATGACAGGAAGTAAGCGGAAAGAAAAAATACATGAGGATTTCGAAAAGACTTATAACTGACAAAATGAGACATATTTTTATATAATGCGAAGAAGTAAATACACAAATATTTCATGGACTGCGTCGATCCACTATGATACTTTTTTTTGGTTTCATAATATTTAGCGCCCTTGTTACCAATCATAGGTAACTCTATCATTGTTAGAATCCATTAACTACGTGTGTCCAAAGATAATAATTAATTTATGTTAAAGCTTTAAACGTGGCTGCGTAGTAAATATATTTTTATGGATTGGTCATTGCCATTAGGGTAGTGTTTAGCATGGGACAGTCAAGATTAAGAAAGAAGGTTTTTGTTGTTTCAGTATAATTATTTCGTTTACAATGTGCAGTATAAACATTTCTCGACGCAGAGCTTCAGAAAGAGAATACAAAATAAATGTAAAGAAATCATTTAGATAGATGCAAATAGTTGATTACTGACGTGAAAGGATGATTCGGCAATTCAGACACCTTTAATGAGACTACAAACTTGGACTGGAGAACAGACAATATACAGAACTACAAACAAGTTTCAGACTAGTACAGTTTTTGGCTTAAACAGAGACTAAATTGCTATGAGTATAAATAAAGTCCATTTTCTCGAGCATCAAAAGCAATTACTTAATTAGTGAGACATCGAAAATGTTAGGAGACAAGTCACAATTTTATGCCTCTGTCAAAAACACTCTTTGTCTATGTATTGTCGTGGTGTGCCATACCTCTGACAAATATAAAATATAGAGGGTGGCCCAAAAGGCCGTTAACATTGGGAAATGCACTAGATGAGAAATAATGTAGGTAGAGAGGTAAAGCTTTTTTCACACATGCCTCAAGTTACGTGGTGTTTTATTGAAACTAAAAACAAATGCAAAAACCTGCCAACAGATAGATTCTGGCAACAGATAGTGCTTGACAGAAACTCGACAGCGACGCCGCACGAGAACGCCGATATGTTACAGAATTCCCCCCCCCCCCCCCCCAATCTACCCTGTGTGATAAACATCTGTTGGAAGGTACGATTTTTATGCTGAATGGCGCTCCACCCCATATCGCTACACGTGTGAAAGTTCCTTTCCTTTTCCACTCGCAAACAAATGGCTCTGAGTACTATGGGACTTAACATCTGAGGTCATCAGTCCCCTAGAACTTACAACTACTTAAATCTAACTAACCTAAGGACATCACACACATCCATGTCCGAGGCAGGATTCGAACCTGCGACCGTAGCGGTCGCGCGGTTCCAGACTGTAGAGCCTAGAACTGCTCGGCCACCCCGGCCGGCCAACTCGCAAACAGAGTGAGGGTAAAACAATTGTTTAAATGCCGCCTTACGAGGGCTATTTTCTGTTGCATCTTCATGGTCTTTATGCGCAGTAAACACTGGCTGCTGGAGACTCGTTCTATCTCCAAATCACAGTTCTCTATATTTTGTCAATAGTGTACCTGGAAAAGAACGTCAGTTTCCCTCCAGCGATTCTCATTTGAGTTCCCGAAGAATCTCTGTAATAACTTCGTAATTACCGGTAGCAAATCTAGCAACCCGCATCTGAATTGCTTCTATGTCTTCCTTTGTGTGTGTGTGTGTGTGAATCCCGAAGGGACCAAACTGCTCAGGTCATCGGTCCCTAGACTTACACACTACTTAAACTAACTTATGCCAAGAACAACACACACACCCATGCCCGAGGGAGGACTCGAACCTCCGGCGGGAGGGGCCGAGCAATCCGTGACACGACGCCTCAAACCGCGCGGCCACTCCGCGCGGACATCTCTTCCTTTAATCTGAGCTAGTGAGTGTTCCAAGTACTCGAAGAGTACTCATTGATGTGTGCCACTTGTTGTTCTGTATGCGATTTCCTTTACGGGTGATCCATATTTTCTTAAAATTCTCCAAACGAAACGAAGTCGACCATCCGCTTTCGCTCTCAGTCCCCATATCCTAGTCCCATTTCATATCGTTTTCGAACATTGCCCCTAGGCATTTAATCGACGTAACTCTGTAAAGCGGACACTGCATGCGGGCTGACTAATTAAACGTGTTCAAAAGTACTTGGCAAAACTGTCTGTCTGTACCCCCTGTAATGAATCCACCGACGTCCCAGTCAACACTTGGTAGGTTAAAGTCGCTTTCGACTAATAGTGAATCACCTGATTATTGAGACTTTTTATTGAATAACTCTAAAACTGTCACAGCTGATCAGCAGTGTTATTGGGCGCTACAACGTGTGAATTCGTTGTCAGTTGTTAGACTAAGTGAGTCTTCTAGATGGTCTACCAATTTTACATTCCTGACGATAATTTCTTACTGTCGGAAGTGTAAAATATTTAATGTTTACACAATTCATGTTTTATACACTACATTATTAGAAAAGCTGACAACGGTTGTGGATGTGTTTCACATAATGTGCGAAAGAAGAATGACTTACTAGTGCATATGTTTTGTTAAATGAATTCATATATTCCGCTTGTCTCTCGCAAAATTATTATTATTATACAGAAGGTAGATACATTCATCTAATTTAGATAATTTTCACCATATTCCCCAATTTATTTGCGCTTTCCCAGCAGGATATGAAAACGCTCTGAAAAAATTTTTGATCTGAAAAAAGTTTGGCTTATGATAGGTAAGAGCTGCCTGTGAGAAAACCACTCTGCTCCACTACGGGGTACTGAGCTGCAGACATCAGTGACGTGCACAGACAGAAAGCTTTCTTGTGTCGCAGAAGATGCCGCAGAGTGGCTCCTTCTGTCGGTGGTACTGATCGAGCTCCTTGTTCTTCTTGATCTATTCCTGTCTAGAAAAATTCCTGTTACTTCTACACAATCAAAACAACTAGGTAATAGACCTATTTTTCAACCTTATTTCCTTCCAATGTAGATCGTCACATTACAATCGAACGTTCATTACATTATCGAAATTTCTTTCACCCATTTCATTACCACTTAGGATTTAGAGAAAAACTTTTTCCCGGAATCGTACGAAATATCTTCCACATTCTTAAATTTCATATTTTTAAAATTTCAGTTTCTGAAACTATTTACTTAAAAATATCTTCCGCTTCTACACTACTGGCCATTAAAATTGCTACATGTGGCGTTCGCTGTGTTATTCAGTGGTTTGGTATTTAACTAATTTGTAAATGGAAATGATAATCTTATTTTATTACATTGAGTAATTACTAAATAATTTCTCTCCCGGCTAAAGATTTGATCAAGTTCCTAAAGAACTCCACGTTAACGTCGTGTTAAAGTGTTGTCTGTATGTTGTGTAAGTGTCACTAAATTACAGTTCATACAACGGATTCTATACAACTATGGATTACGATAGAAACAGTTATCTTCAGCAAAATGATCCTTAAAACCACCGAATATCAGCCACGCACAACACTGACGTATATTACCTAAAAACAATATTCTTCGCAACTCGTGCGTAATTAATTTCGGCTCCATACATCAGCTAGAAAAGTATGTTATAACGATCGTGCAATGAGCACTGTTTTTAAAGAACCAATCTGATTCGAATCATTTTCATTCAAATGAGTTCGGAACCACCGGTGCACATTTATTTTTACACATTTGTATTACGTTCGGCATTTATGTCTGCAGAGTTGCGTAATTTGAATTTGCCGCTGTGATAATTGTTAAGATGGCGGCAGACAATTGATAGAGACTTTCTATTGTTAGAGCAAATAAGTATTTTAAATGCTTATTAAACTTTACAGAAACGATACTTTCGTGTTGTGCACTATTTAGACTTCATCAAGCAAACATTTGATTTGTTTCTAAGGAAAACACAGACAAAAACGCGATACAAATCTATATCATCAATGGCTGCGCTCCTTGCAGCGGAAAGAAACAATTAACACAGATAATGCTTACTGAGAGAGGAATTACAGTTACAAATAATTACTCGCTCATGTTTATAATAACAATGAACTCTATTTTCAAGTAATAATTAACAAATAATTGCAATTTCTTAACAGACCTCAGTTTGATATGCGTCTTGCGTGCTGAACCTACAAAAGCCAACCAACAAAAGGTAGAAACAAAGGAAGACAAACGCAGATCATAAAAGGAATTTACAATTATCATTGTCTTTGTATAATACACATTGATATGTCCAATTATTTCATAGAATATTATATAAATAATTAATATTTATAAGTTTTTTCATACGTCGAATACATAATGTTTATAACTGTTAGAGGCATAATTTCCTCTCGTCGCAATGTAGCCAAAAATTTATCTCGTGGATGTTGCAATGCCCCTTGGGCTGAGAAAAAAAATTTGTTTATCTATTGTATTTTTTTATCAGTCCACGTAATCCACGTAGATTTGCTACTCTCAAGTTGCAAATGTTAATTTTAATGTTGTTTTAGACATGATAAAATTATAGTTGAATCAAGTACTTTAAATGACTTAAGTGAATGTATTATCTCGGAAATTGCTGCGGATACTTCCCGGATTAACTTATCCCGCCCCCCCCATTTGTGTTCACTGGACCCGGAAAACCGGGAAAAAACCGTCCAAGTGGCTTCAAGAAAAGACAGACACCTACTTTTAACAGTCAGGCTTGACATGAATGTAATATAATATGCTGGAAAATGCAAATTTATGACTCTGTTGTAAGCATCTGAGATAATGACTGTTTTCTCATGGTGGGGTATCATAAAATTTCCAAAGTCACTCATTTATGGAATGTCATAAGAATTTGCTGCTGACGTCGTAAGACCGCCCTCGTGTCGAGCCGTTGGACCGCAGGCAGGTAGTGGCTGCTGCTGGACCGCCCCCGGCCGAGTCGGTGGGGCGTCGGCTGCCGTCGGCTGCATCGTGGTTTGGATCTGCTGCTGGCTACTAGTCGCGCTGCAGCAGGTCTTGCTTCTCCTTTTCCACCTCCCTCAGTGTAAGACGGGTACATGAAATGTCAAAACATAAGCATCAGTGACAAGATAATTACTATTCTCAGCCTGTGGAAAAGTTTATTAGTGTCCATTTCACTTGCATTCACACGGATGGAATTAGACTGTTTTTGGTGTATGTTCTGTATTTTGACACTGTTCAACACAATGTAGTGATTCACATGTAAGTTCATCACAATATGCACATTTTGAACACTGTACCGTTAATCATACAAGTGTCCGTAATGTGCTTCGTTTACTTAAGCGGAATGTAAATATTTTCGCGACGTGCTGCGTAGCCAACGTTGCATTATTGTTTTGCCGCGTGGCTGGCTGTACAGTCTGTCACATTAAATTTGGCACGCGGAGACGCTTCGTATCAAACTACTAAAGGTCATCAGTTCAAGTTAATTATTAATTCAGTCAACAGTACTCAACGTTCATAGCGTTGCTGCTAACTTTGACACTCCAAGAGCGTTCATAAGGTTGCGTGATCACAGTTTTTATCACTGTTCATCATTATTCACAACGTAAATCACAGTTCTTCACGCGTCCACAAGTCCCTGCGAAACACGTTTCACTGTTCTGATTGCTGTCGGTAGTTTTTCACAGTACTTAACAGACAATCTATATGCAAATGACACTTTTCAAATAATGAGGTCTGGTACACTTGCACCTCAGTTCATATTATCATGACTGAATAACAAAATTTAAAATTTTACACTGTCACATAAACATGAGACAATATAAAACTTTCCGAATCTGCTACATTATCTTGACCATGAGATCATTACTGAATTGTCCAGATAACAGTACATTTCCATTTTTAGTACAGATACAAACATTTATATTTTTTTAAATTTTTTATTGGGATTGTTATTTACCATGTTTTTGGGACAGATGTCCATGTTCGGTTTATCTAACCGGAATGTTGCTCATAAGAGCATTTTGAATGACTTCGTAATGAAACCGTGTACGTAAATCAGTACACATTCAGATTTCGCTTCACTAGTGGTGATAGCAGTTTATTTTATTTTTTTTATGTTTTTATTTTTATTTTTTTTTCTCGGTCACAAAGTTCATACACCACCAACACTCGCTACGTGTGTGGGACTACATGACTCAATCTTATGAAAATATTTTTGTTATATCCATTCTTACACACGAACAAATATATTATTTAAGCATTTTAATTATTTCTATCCTACGTATGGAAAGGTAAAATTCCTTACATCTAATGCAACAACACTCAAGTGCTTATCAAGTTATTTATCCCTTTTAAAGTAAAAATACATTTATTATGGGGATTCTCTATTCCTTGTTCCAATAATTCAAGAATATTACAGTGTAATATTTGACAAAAAAACCTTATAAACTAATACACTCCTGGAAATGGAAAAAAGAACACATTGATACCGGTGTGTCAGACCCACCATACTTGCTCCGGACACTGCGAGAGGGCTGTACAAGCAATGATCACACGCACGGCACAGCGGACACACCAGGAACCGCGGTGTTGGCCGTCGAATGGCGCTAGCTGCGCAGCATTTGTGCACCGCCGCCGTCAGTGTCAGCCAGTTTGCCGTGGCATACGGAGCTCCATCGCAGTCTTTAACACTGGTAGCATGCCGCGACAGCGTGGACGTGAACCGTATGTGCAGTTGACGGACTTTGAGCGAGGGCGTATAGTGGGCATGCGGGAGGCCGGGTGGACGTACCACCGAATTGCTCAACACGTGGGGCGTGAGGTCTCCACAGTACATCGATGTTGTCGCCAGTGGTCGGCGGAAGGTGCACGTGCCCGTCGACCTGGGACCGGACCGCAGCGACGCACGGATGCACGCCAAGACCGTATGATCCTACGCAGTGCCGTAGGGGACCGCACCGCCACTTCCCAGCAAATTAGGGACACTGTTGCTCCTGGGGTATCGGCGAGGACCATTCGCAACCGTCTCCATGAAGCTGGGCTACGGTCCCGCACACCGTTAGGCCGTCTTCCGCTCACGCCCCAACATCGTGCAGCCCGCCTCCAGTGGTGTCACGACAGGCGTGAATGGAGGGACGAATGGAGACGTGTCGTCTTCAGCGATGAGAGTCGCTTCTGCCTTGGTGCCAATGATGGTCGTATGCGTGTTTGGCGCCGTGCAGGTGAGCGCCACAATCAGGACTGCATACGACCGAGGCACACAGGGCCAACACCCGGCATCATGGTGTGGGGAGCGATCTCCTGCACTGGCCGTACACCACTGGTGATCGTCGAGGGGACACTGAATAGTGCACGGTACATCCAAACCGTCATCGAACCCATCGTTCTACCATTCCTAGACCGGCAAGGGAACTTGCTGTTCCAACAGGAGAATGCACGTCCGCATGCATCCCGTGCCACCCAACGTGCTCTAGAAGGTGTAAGTCAACTACCCTGGCCAGCAAGATCTCCGGATCTGTCCCCCATTGAGCATGTTTGGGACTGGATGAAGCGTCGTCTCACGCGGTCTGCACGTCCAGCACGAACGCTGGTCCAACTGAGGCGCCAGGTGGAAATGGCATGGCAAGCCGTTCCACAGGACTACATCCAGCATCTCTACGATCGTCTCCATGGGAGAATAGCAGCCTGCATTGCTGCGAAAGGTGGATATACACTGTACTAGTGCCGACATTGTGCATGCTCTGTTGCCTGTGTCTATGTGCCTGTGGTTCTGTCAGTGTGATCATGTGATGTATCTGACCCCAGGAATGTGTCAATAAAGTTTCCCCTTCCTGGGACAATGAATTCACGGTGTTCTTATTTCAATTTCCAGGAGTGTACATACATAATATTATCATATTATTACTGCTAATTATTTTACCATAAACATTATATTTACAATTATGGGATAGTGCACTTGCACTTCTGATTGGTCCTTTGTATCACTTCGTTTTTCTTAGTCCAGGGGACCGAGTAAGATTCTCTGCAATAGGTCTTGTGCGGATATACTTTCATATTATACTGGTAATCTTTTATGATTCGAGGGCGTTCAGTGAATACTTCGAGGTATCCGGATAACAATTCTATTAATTGTCTAGCCTCTGAAGCATTAATGCAAGTTGCCTCCTGTACTTTCTCTTCTGTTGTTGTGACGTCACTCACGTTGCTGGGTGCATCGTTATTTCCATTTTTTTGACACATCTGTGGGTGCTTATGATCCAACACTACCAACTTCTGTTTGCTGAGAGAAAGATTCATTTTTCTCATCAGCGGAAGGTTCGCACCGATCTCCCGATTCAGCATTAATGTTATGGGTCGCTGTTGGTACTTAAGTGCACATGTCCCACGGGCGAGATCAATTACAGCTTCTCTTTCCCGAAGGAAGTCAAGACCCAGAAGCACCGGTACTGACAAGTTATCCATTAGTAGGAACGTGCATAATAAGCGATCATTTCCCAAGGAAACTTCCACCTGTGTCTCGTATTTTATACTCTGTGCCTTTTTTCCCAATGCCCCTATAACCCTACAATTTGCAACCGGCAAAATCGGCAATCTCATTATCTCCGATACCTTCTTGAAAAACTGCGTGTTCGTAACTGATACATTAGCACCTGTGTCAAGCAGAATAGTAGTTGTTACACCATTTACAGCTCCGGTGACACTTGCTTGGATATTTTCCCTTTGTGGCTTATCAGAGACAGCTGGTTCCTGATATAGCTCATCTTCGATCCTGTTGCCATCCTGATACGTATCATGTTTATTTTTTGTTCCGTCGACCTATTGCCTTCATTGTTGACCTCAGTCACCTGGCGAAGACCTACAGGGACCGAAATTAGTTTGTTGGCTTCTGAGTGTTTTGTTCTGTTTCCGAAGGTACCTCCACTATTCTAACATTTTGTGAGTTTTCAGTCGGAGGAGGCCTGCTTGGATCCCACCACGGTGGATATTGATTGCTTGGTATAGGTATGTTGTTGTTGTTGTTGTGGTCTTCAGTCCTGAGACTGGTTTGATGCAGCTCTCCATGCTACTCTATCCTGTGCAAGCTTCTTCATCTCCCAGTACCTACTGCAACCTACATCCTTCTGAATCTGCTTAGTGTATTCATCTCTTGGTCTCCCTCTACGATTTTTACCCTCCACGCTGCCCTCCAATACTAAATTTGTGATCCCTCGATGCCTCAAAACATGTCCTACCAACCGATCCCTTCTTCTAGTCACGTTGTGCCACAAACTTCTCTTCTCCCCAATCCTATTCAATACCTCCTCATTAGTTACGTGATCTACCCACCTTATCTTCAGCATTCTTCTGTAGCACCACATTTCGAAAACTTCTATTCTCTTCTTGTCCAAACTATTTATCGTCCATGTTTCACTTCCATACATGGCTACACTCGACACAAATACTTTCAGAAATGACTTCCTGACACTTAAATCTATACTCGATGTTAACAAATTTCTCTTCTTCAGAAACGATTTCCTTGCCATTACCAGTCTACATTTTATATCCTCTCTACTTCGACCATCATCAGTTATTTTGCTCCCCAAATAGCAAAACTCCTTTACTGCTTTAAGTGTCTCATTTCCTAATCTAATTCCCTCAGCATCACCCGACTTAATTAGACTACATTCCATTATCCTCGTTTTGCTTTTGTTGATGTTCATCTTATATCCTCCTTTCAAGACACTGTCCATTCCGTTCAACTGCTCTTCCAAGTCCTTTGCTGTCTCTGACAGAATTACAATGTCATCGGCGAACCTCAAAGTTTTTACTTCTTCTCCATGAATTTTAATACCTACTCCAAATTTTTCTTTTGTTTCCTTTACTGCTTGCTCAATATACAGATTGAATAACATCGGGGAGAGGCTACAACCCTGTCTCACTCCTTTCCCAACCACTGCTTCCCTTTCATGCCCATCGACTCTTATAACTGCCACCTGGTTTCTGTACAAATTGTAAATAGCCTTTCGCTCCCTATATTTTACCCCTGCCACCTTCAGAATTTGAAAGAGAGTATTCCAGTTAACGTTGTCAAAAGCTTTCTCTAAGTCTACAAATGCTAGAAACGTAGGTTTGCCTTTTTTTAATCTTTCTTCTAAGATAAGTCGTAAGGTTAGTATTGCCTCACGTGTTCCAACATTTCTACGGAATCCAAACTGATCTTCCCCGAGGTCCGATCCTACCAATTTTTCCATTCGTCTGTAAAGAATTCGCGTTAGTATTTTGCAGCCATGACTTATTAAACTGATAGTTCGGTAATTTTCACATCTGTCAACACCTGCTTTCTTTGGTATTGGAATTATTATATTCTTCTTGAAGTCTGAGGGTATTTCGCCTGTCTTATACATCTTGCTCACCAGATGGTAGAGTTTTGTCATGACTGGCTCTCCCAAGGCCATCAGTAGTTCTAATGGAATGTTGTCTACTCCCGGGGCCTTGTTTCGACTCAGGTCTTTCAGTGCTCTGTCAAACTCTTCGCGCAGTATTTATCTCACATTTCGTCTTACTGTCCTCAAGTACATCGCCCTTGTATAAACCCTCTATATACTCCTTCCACCTTTCTGCCTTCCCTTCTTTGCTTAGAACTGGGTTGCCATCTGAGCTCTTGATATTCATACAAGTGGTTCTCTTCTCTCCAAAGGTGTCTTTAATTTTCCTGTAGGCAGTATCTATCTTACCCCTAGTGAGACAAGCCTCTACATCCTTACATTTGTCCTCTAGCCATCCCTGCTTAGCCATTTTGCACTTCCTGTCGATCTCATTTTTGAGACGCTTGTATTCCTGTTTGCCTGCTTCATTTACTGCATTTTTATATTTTCTCCGTTCATCAATTAAATTCAATATTTCTTCTGTTACCCAAGGATTTCTATTAGCCCTCGTCTTTTTACCTACTTGATCGTCTGCTGCCTTCACTACTTCATCCCTCAGAGCTACCCATTCTTCTTCTACTGTATTTCTTTCCCCAATTCATGTCAATTGTTCCCTTATGCTCTCCCTGAAACTCTGTACAACCTCCGGTTCTTTCAGTTTATCCAGGTTCCATCTCCTTAAATTCCCACCTTTTTGCAGTTTCTTCAGTTTCAACCTGCAGTTCATAACCAATAGATTGTGATCAGACTCCACATCTGCCCCTGGAAATGTCTTACAATTTAAAACCTGGTTCCTAAATCTCTGTCTTACCATTATATAATCTATCTGATACCTTTTAGCATCTCCAGGATTCTTCCAGGTATACAACCTTGTTTTATGATTCTTGAACCAAGTGTTAGCTATGATTAAGCTATGCTCTGTGCAAAATTCTACAAGGCGGCTTCCTCTTTCATTTCTTCCCCCCAATCCATATTCACCTACTATGTTTCCTTCTCTCCCTTTTCCTACTGACGAATTCCAGTCACCCATGACTATTAAATTTTCGATTAAAGTAGTTAAGTGCAAGGAATTGCTATCATTCGCAGGTGGTGTGGTTACTTTATTACAAGTACATCCTAATCCACTATTATTGTTCCTTGTGTCACATATTGCTCTGGTAATATCGGTTGATTACTAAAATTTGGTCTTCCTTGTGGTGCATTAATATTCGCCGTCAGATTATCTGCGATCTTTTGCCTGTCAGTACAAGTGTTGTCATTACTGCATACTGTCAGATTTTCAAAGTTTTGATTTTTGGACCTCAGCACCCTGGCTACTTCTGTTCGGACTTGCTTTCGTATTTCCGAGGGAATGTCCTCCTGCATTGTTTCCACAGCGGTAGCCAAGGCTTTGAATTGGTTCTCTAGTCTATCTACTTCAGTTTGAAGCCTATTGACCTGAACTGGAATGTTTGTTAACGGTTCAATAGTGGATTTCACTGCATCGATCTCCTGCTTAAAATGGGCGGTAATAGCATTATCACGATCGACCAACACTTGATTTATCCTACGGACAATTTCTTTATCTCTTTCCAGAATAATATTGTTTATATTTTCCATAAATTTCTTTTCCTTTTCTTGGTCCCTGAGCTCCTGTTGCTGTTTTCCTATAAGCTTTTCCTGTCTACGTTTTTCCTTTTCCGCTGACGTTGTCTTTCACGCTCCTGCTCTTTAAGCTCGCGTTGTTTTTCACGCTCCTGCTCTTTAATTGTAAACTTTTCAAATAATGCTGTTAGCATATCCTGTATGGACATAGCTTGAGCATTGCTAACTTCTGTCCCTTGCCCAGAAGAAATATTGTCATTAATTCCTAACTGGTTGAATCCAGGAGTGTCAGTTTGTTTTGGAAACTCCTCGGTTTTACTATCACTCGGAACATCAGTTTCTAAATTACCATTCATAATTAAATTTTCTAATAATTCGACCTGAGACTCTCATGTCATCTCTGCATCAGTATGCTCATTCTTTTTATTTTTCTTTTGTTTAACCATTCTATCACCAATATAGCACAACAAATATATAAATCACTGACAAGCACATGCTCATGATACAAATAAATAAACAATGATTAATAGTTTGTTTTGGTACCCCGTAACCGCAATAGATCACAATTTCAATTATTAAAATGAATAAATGTGCATTGGTGGCCCCACGTTGGGCGCCAGTGTGGCGTTCTCTGTGTTATTCAGTGGTTTGGTATTTAATTAATTTGTAAATGGAAATGATAATCTTATTTTATTACATTGAGTAATTACTAAATAATTTCTCTCCCGGCTAAATATTTGATCAAGTTGACTAAAGAACTCCAAGATAACGTCGTGTTAAAGTGTTGTCTGTAAGTTGTGTAAGTGTCACTAAATTACAGTTCATACAACGGATTCTATACAAGTATGGATTATGATGGAAACAGTTATCTTCAGCAAAATGATCCTTAAAACCACCGAATATCAGCCGCGCACAACACTGACGTATGTTACCTAAAAACAATATTCTTCGCAACTCGTGCGTAATTAATTTCGGCTCCATACATCAGCTAGAAAAGTTTGTTATAACGATCGTGCTATGAGCACTGTTTTTAAAGAACCAATCTGATTCGAATCATTTTCATTCAAATGAGTTCGGAACCACCGGTGCACATTTATTTTTACACATTTGTATTACGTTCGGCATTTATGTCTGCAGAGTTGCGTAATTTGAATTTGCCGCTGTGATAAGTGTTAAGATGGCGGCAGACAATTGATAGAGACTTTCTATTGTTAGAGCAAATAAGTATTTTAAATGCTTATTAAACTTTACAGAAACTATACTTTCGTGTTGTGCACTATTTAGACTTCATCAAGCAAACATTTGATTTGTTTCTAAGGAAAACACAGACAAAAACGCGAAACAAATCTTTATCATCAATGGCTGCGCTCCTTGCAGCGGAAGGAAACAATTAACACAGATAATGCTTACTGAGAGAGGAATTACAGTTACAAATAATTACTCACTCATGTTTATAATAATAATGAACTCTCTTTTCAAGTAATAATTAACAAATAATTACAATTTCTTAACAGACCTCAGTTTGATATGCGTCTTGCGTGCTGAACCTACAAAAGCCAACCAACAAAAGGTAGAAACAAAGGAAGACAAACGCAGATCATAAAAGGAATTTACAATTATCATTGTCTTTGTATAATACACATCGATATGTCCAATTACTTCATAGGATATTATATAAATAATTAATATTTATAAGTTCTTTCATACGTCGAATACATAATGTTTATAACTGTTAGAGGCATAATTTCCTCTCGTCGCACTGTAGCCAAAAATTTATCTCGTGGATGTTACGTACACCACGAAGATGACGTGCTACAGACGCGAAATTTAACCGACAGGAAGAAGATGCTGTGATATACAAATGATTAGTTTTTCAGAGCATTCACACATGGTTGGCGCCTGTGGCGAGACCTAGAACGTGCTGACATGAAGAAAGTTGCAAACCGATTTCTCATACACAAACAGCAGTTGACCGACGTTGCCTGGTGAAACGTTGTTGCGATGCCTCGTGTAAGGAGGAGAAATGCTTTCCATCACGTTTCCGACTTTGATAAAGGTCGGATTGTAGCCTATCGTGATTGCGGTTTATCGTATCGCGACATTGCTCCTCGCGTTGGTCGAGATCCAATGACTGTTAACAGAATATGGAATCGGTGGGTTCAGGAGGGTAATACAGAACGCCGTGCTGGGTCCCAACGGCCTCGAATCACTTGCAGTCGGGATGACAGCCATCTTATCCGCATGGCTGTAACGGAACGTGCAGCCACGGCTCGATCCCCGAGTCAACAGATGGGGACGTGTGCAAGACAACAACCATCTGCACGAACAGTTCGACGACGTTTGCAGCAGCATTGACTATCAGCTCGGAGACCATGGCTGCGGTTACTATTGACGCTGCATCACAGACAGGAGCGCTTGCGATGGTGTACTCAGCGACGAACCTGGGTGCACGAATGGCAAAACGTCATTTTTTCAGATGAATCCAGGTTCTGTTTACAGCATCATGATGGTCGCATCCGTGTTTGGCGACATCGCGGTGAATGCACATTGTATCATCCCCATACTGGCGTATCACCCGGCGTGATGGTATGCCACTGGTTACACGTCTCGGTCACCTCTTGTTCGCATTGACTGCACTTTCAAAATTGGACGTTACATTACAGATGTGTTACGACCCGTGGCTCTGCCCTTCATTCGATCCCTGCGAAACTCTACATTTCAGCAGGATAATGCACAACCGCATGTTGTAGGTTCTGTACGGGCCTTTCTGAATACAGAAAATGTTCGATTGCTGTCCTGGCCAAAACATTCTCCAGATCTGTCACCAATTGAAAATGTCTGGTCAATGGTGGCCGAGCAACTGGCTCGTCACAATATGCCAGTCACTACTCTTGATGAACTGTGGTGTCGTATTGAAGGTGCATGGGCAGCTGTACCTGTACACGCCATCCAAGCTCTGTTTGACTCAATGCCCAGGCGTATCAAGGCCGTTATTACGGCCAGAGGTGGTTGTTCTTGGTACTGATTTCTCAGGATCTATGCACCCAAACTGCGTGAAAGTGTAATCACATGTCAGTTCTTGTATAATATATTTGTCCAATGAATACCCGATTATCATCTGCATTTCTTCTTGGTGTAGCAATTTTAATGGCCAATAGAGTAACCTGAAAGGAAGGAAATACTTGCATATCATGAATAACATTCCTTCCTTTTACCTTCATCTACTATCCTGTACAACACATCGAGAAAATGTATACAAGGAACTTTGCAGCATTACGACACAGAAAATCTTGAACTAAGGTTTATCACGAAAGAACCCTAAAGATATGTGAAGAAGTACGACTAAATGTTACGGGAGCCTATTACCAGTGTTAGACAACATTTCTCTACGCACAGCACCTCTCACTTACCTCAGATAAGGCGTATGGTTTACGAGTGACGCCATTCTATTTGATTTTCAGACCATTCAACCTGTACGGCAATTCAACATTTCTCCAAATTTCCTAAACACCAGCTCGAAAACTGCTACCGAGAAATGTGTACTTTTATGTCGGACTATGACATACAACAATGTACAAAATCAGGAACAAATCACACTTACGTCCACTGGGATCACCCAGCTGCTGACCCTATTCTGTCTAATCTGTGGTTAGCTCCAGATTCCAGTGGAAGATATTTCTGAAACATTCAAATGGCTCTGAGCACTATGGGACTTAACATCTGAGGTCATCAGTTTCCTAGAACTTAGAACTACTTAAACCTAACTAACCTAAGGACATCACACACATCCATGCCCGAGGCAGGATTCGAACCTGCGACCGTAGCAGTCTCGCGGTTCCAGACTGAAGGGCCTAGAACAGCTCGACCATACCGGCCGGCTCTGAAACATTTTTCAAGTCTTATAATCTATAACACCAATAATTACAGTCATTATAGCATATAAACCAACAATACAATATAGTCGTAAGAAAATACTGGCTACACTGAAGATGGTGCCTAAGAGTTTTCTCCAGCACCGCAAAACTGGTAACCAATGGGAAAAATAAACCTCTACGGAATCCAAACATATGTCGATTACATAATAATTAATTCCAGCCAATCGTGGTACGCGCAGGGAGAGAATCGCCCCTGCTCAAAACCCGACGATTAATTGCCTTGCCTAGCCAGCGCAACTGCACCATTATGTAGAAGCCCAGAGGGTAATCTGCTTTGGTGTTCTCTCATAGGACCTTGCTGATAAACTCAGAAAGTCTAAAACGACTTGCGCCCACTTGATGAATCAGGAGTTGTAGAATGGCACGTGTCAGGCAAAATATTCTTGCTTCAAAAAGAATGTAATACATAATTCCTAACCCAAAGAAGTGTGGCGGAGAATTTCTCACATATATTTAATAGTATAGATCGAGTATCCTGTATGTTTTTGTCAATTATCTTGGTTTTTAATGTTGAGCTAGTCCACACTCTTACTAGTATTTGAATGCAGATGTTTAACTTAAATGACGAACTTGAATATATGAAATTCTATTGGTAAATGTACTTTGTTGCGGTTTTACGTAACATTAACACAGATTTTGTGATTTATATATAGTAAGTACAATGCCTTGTAAAAGAGTTTAACGTCTGTGTCGTTAAATGAACAACAAGACGCTAGAGTGCTACACCGCTCTGTGTTTGACCGGTTACAACTTGCTGCTGTAGGGGGGCCAAGCCGTGCCTGTCCGGACCCACTGCACTCTGGCCAATCACGTATTCGCTCCTTGTTTGTCGTCCGGACTCCGACTAGGACACTAACTGAGCATGACAGCGGCGTTCGCTGACGTCTCACCTCCCCTCACCTCAACTGACTGCAGAATCCACCGCACATCTCTCTCTCATACTGTCTATATACTTGTTCTTTCTTTCCCTCTCGTTCTCTGTCGCTCTTTTTCAACACAAAAGTAACATTTCCAAAGAAAAGGTTACGTGACATAGTTAACTTCATACAACACGTGGGAAACAGCTTGATATTCAGCTCAAGCACACAGCAGAAAACCTCATCTCCAAACAGAAACGTATTATGCTTATCTGTCATAGGAAATTATATGTACATTAAACAAATACTGTCCCTCAAATCTAGCAAACTGCTGTCTGCATAAAGAAAACTTATGAACAGAATAATATTTTCATAGCTGTAATTATTCTTTGAAGAAAATTTGTAGTTTTGTTAATTAGTCTGGATTTTAACTGGCTGCTCGTATTTGTTGACAACACGCCAGCTTTACTAAAGCAGCGTTCACTGGGTTCCCTTGCTACTGGGATATGTAACTGCAGCCATCCTGGTAGATGCTTTTCATATATGCTCCACAACCTTCAGACGTCATCATCATCTCTAACGTGTGTTAAAACACAGAGATCCCGCTCTTCATCTCATCCGTGGAATTTATTATCTCAGTTTTTGATAAGATTTCTCTCGCTGCGTGGCGATGGCGTGGTACTTTCCAGCTCTATGTTAATAAACAACAGAGAACAGAGAAATAATATAGAACTGTATGAAGGTGCACCAGGGAAAACGTATTTTGCATTGATAGAACATTATACAAATAGTAAAAATTTCGTTTTCCTGTATTACAATATGCAACAGCTGCACAAGAACGATTACGTTAATGATTCAATGTAGTGTCCCTAAATGTACCGCACTTTTGTCGCACATTGCTAAGACTTGCCTGTTTTTCATTTATGTCGAGCATATCGGCATCGAGGAAAGACGAGCAAAAGAACGTAGCAAGTTTATGGTTGGAAGTAATTACAGCCCTTTCACTTAACAAAGTCAAGGTTGGAATTTTAATCCCTTGTACCTGTCATTAAAGAGTGCATATCTGTTAGTAAAAATCAATTTCGCTAGTTAATTAAAAGTCTGTCCTTTCTTCGTATGACAATGAAACAATACTTGTAACTGCAGTAATTCATCTCAGCTATTTTCATTGACACAGCAGACTGTTGTCAAACCAAAGAAGAACTAACTAGACTATACTTTCTTTTTTGCACTCTAATTCATCTCGTTAAGTGGTTTCAGGAAATCCGCAATTCCTCCTGCAACCTTATTATCACATCCCTGTAACCTGTAAGCGGAGTTCTTTTCCGTCACTAAAGCAGCAACTTCAGTTATATGTGTAAGGACTCTAGTATACTCTAGTATACTCTACAAGCAGTTCCTGTGCGTACTTACCTCTTGTTTGAAACATTACTTCGAAGATAAGCAGAGATCACTTTTCTTCGTCTATCGCACGATGCACTTTACAGTATTTACATAGATGTCCAGAAAAACGTGGGCGCTCTTTGATAGTTAACATCTTTGGAACAAAATGACATATCGTTGCAGTTTTGCGCGGTAGCGTAGCCCTTTCTTTTCTCAACAGATTTCGGCGCGCGTTTTCCAGTAGATGACAGTGCAGCAACGAATGAAGTAAGATTGTCGTCTGAGCAACGCAAGGCCGATATGAAGTGGTACCGTAAGTACGATAACATGATGGAGGTATAACGGCAGTGGCGTAAAGTGTACGGAATGTACGGAATTCAGCCACTAACACGTACAATAGTTTATTGTATTTTTGATAAATTTGTTCAATATGTGGATAAAGAAAGGTCTGACCGAACAAAAACATCATTCAGCTTCCAGCTGGGAAGAAGGGAGGGGGAGGGGGGGGGCGAAGGCCCCGCTGTCATCTACAGTCATGCCAGACTCCACGGTTTAAACACCGTTTATTCTGAGCTTTTACTGCAGCCGCGAAGCAGTTGATCCATGAGCGGCTGCCAGTGTCATCCATTGTCGACAGTATGGCGCTTGCGTCAGCCGTCTACGGCTGTGCTAACACCTCCAGCTGCGGCTTCTGGCATACGTTGCTTGCCAGGTGGGTAAAAACCGATGCTGACATGCAGCGCGTCTCTGGTCACCGACGTCACCAAGGCCAACAACCTCCTAACTGGCTGTGCCTCCATCCTTATAATTGAGATGGAAAAAGATCTGTTAGGATGTCTTAGTGATAATTTGCCGTACAAGTCACCACCATCTCCGCAAGTCACGTCCAGGTGGCGAAATGGCGATCTATCCTGGTTTGCCATCAACTGAATCATCCAACCCCCACATTTTGGTGTCAGGTAACAGCTGATAAGTGGAAAACGCCTGCTACAGTGAAGTTTTTCAACATAAATGACTGCCCTTCATCAAGAGTACACTCCAGCTGTAACGTCATCATTAGCACAGTTGGTGAAAGCAGAAGGATTTCATGATTTGTCTCAGTTCAAGAGTAGCACTTGAGAAGACTACCTGCGTCCAGTAAGATATAAACTGTACAATTTGTCAGGCCACGATTTGCCTTGTATTCAGTCAGTGACTTTGGCATGTAATACCTGTTAACGCTATTGCATGAGAAGCATCAGCGTTCCAAGTTCAGATGATTTTTTTTTTTTTTGAGTGCCCATAGTGGCTATTCGAATTTTCTTGTTTGCTGTGTAAACATAGGCTTCGCCGGATGGTGTGGCCGAGCGGTTCTAGGCGCTACAATCTGGAACCGCGTGACCGCTACGGTCGCAGATTCGAATCCTGTCTCGGGGCATGGATGTGTGTGATGTCCTTAGGTTAGTTAAGTTTAAGTAGCCCTAAGTTCTAGGGAACTGATGACCTCAGATGTTAAGTGCCATAGTGCTCAGAGCCAAACATGGGTGTAACCTCCCCGCAAAATTTAATAATAGTATGTTATTTTGGGTTAATGATTCTAGTTTTTATGTGACCTCAGAACAAAACTGGTTCCCATTTAATGTACCCATAAAATTCTTTTCTCATTTAATGTAAGCACGAAACAGAAAAATTCTTAAACCTCATAATAAAAAAATAAATTCAGTAACCTGGTAAAATTTGGACGACAGCAGTGCTGCGTCGTGGCCCTGTAAGATCATTCTGAATAAAAAGCAAAAATTCTTACCTCAATAAAAACGGCGAATATATATGCTCTTACTTAACATTTTTCCGGCACAGCTCCGTGCAATGCTGGCCTATACATTTGTGATTTGTGAAAGGAAGCAACTGATTTTTTTTAAATGAATGCTTTTTTTAAAACATTACTTTATATTACAAAAATTATTATTAGAACATTTTTTAAAACATTTGGATGACAGTTCAGATACATTACTAGATATGCGCGAGGCTGCTTTTTACCTTATACAATAATACTCAGGCTCCGGACTCCCGACCAGAGCAGACTCCAGACAAGCGCAGACAACCTCAGACTAGCGACTAGCAACAACTAACTGCTACAGTTACACAGTTCGTACTGCAGTCAACACTGCTCTCTGGTCAGCGATTCTCATATCGCAGACAGCGCATACCTCTTGCATAACCCTCCACTGGGGGGGCAAAAATTTGGCAGCGATGGTGAGTCAATTGGACTTGCCATGAGGAACAATTTTTTCTTAATTAACTAAGTTTACAGTCACAGAATATATACATATATATAAGTGCAGAACATGAAATAAAATATAGTGCACATGCACTGAGTACTGAACATGTCAAGAAATCACAAAATGTATACGCAATGAGTACAAATCATATTAAAAAATGACATAAAGTGCACACGCACTGTAGTACAGAACATATCAAGATATCACAAAATGTATACACAATGAGTACAAATCATATTAGCAAATGACGTAAAGTGCATACGCACTGTAGTACTTTTTTACCATTTTACAAGAACTAGGAAAGGAAAGGGAAGGATTGCATCATGGTTGTAGCACAGTAGGTTGCACCTAGCTGCACTGTAAGTCCATATCTTTCTACAGAAGCAAAACACCAAGTGAGACAACCTAAAGTTCTCTTCCCTGAAGTATTAATCAGTGTAGCCAAGACACTGAAATGTCATATTAATATTCAATGTTATCATTTTGGTAGTACATTAGGTACACCAAACAGTGGGACCATAATAACATCTCCATCGCTCAAGGTGGTGGACAGCATGTCGTGTCAACACCACGTTCTTGTAAGGTACACCAACGTAGAATTAGTGCAAAAACCAAACATAGTGCTCCATGATCATGAGGATAGACAGGACAAACGGATATTGCAGTAATTTCTGGTAATTAGGTCAGAAGATGAAGGACATTAAGTCTTATGCCAGTCATCATTGAGAATTACACTAGTCTAACAACTGATTTGAGTAATTGGTGGCACTCATCGCCTAGTTACTGAACATTTCTGTACTATGTATGAAGTATTACAGAATAATGCTCATAAGTCATCTGATTATAGTGAACATTGGCACTCATTGGCCAGTTACAAACCACTTTTATGCATTATTCAAAAGTGGTCATTCAAAACAAGAGTTAATTAATGGCATACTATTTAAATAATTCAGCTAGTTATAGTAATCATTGGCACTCATTGGCCAGTTACAAACCATCAGAAGTCATCCTTCAAAACAGGAGCTAAAGAGTGTAGCATCAAGCTACTAGTATTCATATATATAGCATGTAAGTGACATAATACATACATCATCCTTCAAAACAGGAGCTAATGAGTGTAGCATCACGCTACTGGTATTCATATATAATAGCATGTAAGTGACATAATACAAATTTAAAATATAAGGAACAGTGGCATTCATTGGCCAGTTACTAAACATATAGCAAGTATTGAATATTACAAAACATTTTTCATCACTGAAGTGACATACGACATATATAAAATAATTATTGGCACTCATTGGCCAGTTACAAATCATCAGAAGTCATCACTCAAACGGGAGCTAATGAGTGCAGAGCATGTATGCATTATCACAAAATATCATTCACTATTACTCAGAACTCATCATTCAAGTGACATATGACATATTTAAAATGTAACACACTGTAACTATTACTCAAGGTCTGTGATTAGAAAACATCATGCAGTATTACTCAGAACTCTCTTAAACTGGTAGCATTATTTGGGACTGGTAATACTTTTTTTGTGCTAGCAATGCATTGAATTGCGATCGATAATTAATTGTTGGGGGATAACAATATTTGCTTTTGACTTATTGCTGCAAATGAGGATAGGTAACGTCACTCGTCATGAGTCAGCTGTAGCAACGTTATGAAACAATTAGAGTATATGTGATCACATTCATGAATGACACCCACAAATGGGTAAAAAAAAAGTGCAAGTACTAGAACAGGTTTAATGACCAACTGCTTATAGCACATTCATTTCATGAATAGCTTCTCCTGGAAAAAATACAAAATGGATTATTAAGGTGAAAGAAGAAACGCATATTATGCTGAAAAGTAGTGAACTTCGAATTAACAGGTAATGAAATGTGTATTCAATATATATGTTCTCTAGCTGTCTTTTCCAAAACCTTCAGTCATTATACCATGTGACATAAGACATACTGTCAAAACGAACTGCAACAAATACTTAAATAACTACACAGCATTTGAAACTTCCTGGAAGATTAGAACTGTGTGCCCGACCGAGACTCGAACTCGGGACCTTTGCCTTTCGCGGGCAGGTGCTCTTCAGCAGAAACCAGTACGGCGCCTTCAAAAAAAATGTAGCAGTGAATGCACCCAAACCCGCGACGTCCCACGAACAGTGCGCGCCGCTCACTGTTACGCTACATTTTTTTTTTAATGATAGCGCCTTTAACCGCTTTTTATTCTTTTAGACGCTACCCTTAGACCACTTTTTTATTTCAATTTTTTTTTAATTTTTTTATAACCACTGCGCCACCTCGCTTTTTTTGGCCACATGTCTTTTTTTTAAACGCCTATAACCGCTTTTTTTTAACGCTAAGCAATTGCGCCACTTTTTTTAAATTAATTACTCTATTATTTGTTTATCGTGGGCAAGTGCTCTACCAACTTTTTTTTTAAATAGCGAGCGGGGCAGGCAGATGGCGGCAAGGAGGGCAGGGGTCAATTAGTCCGAGGCCTGGCCATGGTGCCGCCCTCATACCCGTCATCACTCACATTGACTGTAAAGGAACATTGATCTATTTAAATTTTTTTTTTATTTTTTAGAGTAGTTTTGGATTGAGGATGTCATCCGTTTAATGTACAAAGTCATTGCTTTGGCGTTCAGATCGGTCAGACCTATACCGCCATGGAGAGGGTCGAGGGTCACAGTCTTCACGTCAACTCGAAATATTTCCCCCCGCCACAGAAAACTGGTCAACTTGCTCATTATCTATTTGGCTATGACAGTGGAGATTGGAAAGACCTGTGCCACATAATATGCTCGCGACAGGATACATGTATTTATAAATTTAACCCTCTGAATTTGGTCCATACTGCGATAAACGTTATCTATTAAAGCACCCTTGACTTTGAACGAGACATCCCGCCAATTTGCCGTTATTATCCTTTGTGTAGGGACTGTCAGTATCGTCCCAAGAGATTTGTGTTCCGTAACATGGGTAGCCCATTCTAGGCCGACATCGTCAAGTCCCCTTATACGTAGAAATTTGCTTTTAGTTTCATTCATTTTTGCGCCAGAAGCGGAACAATAGCTTCTGAGGTCTGCCTCCAGTTGAATCACACCATCCCTGTTCCTCACGACGATGCCGGCATCATCAGCATATGCCCCAACTGCAGTTTTCTTCCCAGCGATCGTTATGCCCGTCATGTGCTCTTGTACTAGCCGCAGCAATGGTTCTAGTGAGATGACAAAGAGCAACATAGAAAGGGGGCTTCCTTGGGGGACACCCCTTGCGATGGTAATGGGTCTTGTGAGCTGGCAGTTGACGGAGATCGTGGCAGCCAGACCAGTGATCATATTGCGCACGACAGCGATGGAGTCATGCCCGAAGCCCATCCTCCGCATCGTTTCGAAGAGGTATTTATGGCTGACACTATCAAATGCTTTATAAAAGTCAACAAAAAGGAGGCCGCAATTAATGGTGCTAGCAGACGACAGAGCGACGATATCTCTATATTGTGCTGTAGTCTGAAATATTGATCGCCTATAAGCACAAGTTTGCTGTTGCCCAATTATGTTTGCGGTCAACGGCATCATTCGATTGTTTAAAGCTCTCGCAATAATCTTATAATCTGAATTAAGAAGAGAAATCGGCCGGAAGTTGTTAATCTTTTTACATCCCTTATATTTAGGAATCAACACGATTTTACATTCTTTAAGTTCTGATGGTACAAACTTTCCCCGCAGTACGTCGTTAACGGCTTGTGTCAACTTATCACCTATGATACTACAATATCGTTGATAGAATTCGACCGGAAGGCCATCAGGGCCCGGCGATTTACTTTTAGGGGAGCCGCGAATTATTTCAAGGACTTCATCTGGACTAAAAGCCGAAAATAAGCTGGCGTTGTCGTCGGCCGTAATTGTGGAGGTTGTAAACGCAAATAACTCATCCAAATCGTCCTCTTGCGTTGCTTCTGCCTCATACAGGGCACTGAAATACCTGTGGATTTCTCTGATTATCTCGTTTTGCACAGTGAGGACAGTACCGTTTTCTAATTTAAGTTCGTCCATGAATATCCGTCGTCGGTTCTTGCGATGTTTAATCAGATGATATAACGCAGCCGTTTCGTCCTCGCTAACAGATCTGGCTTTTAAGTTTAAGACCCTCCAGTTGTTTTTTCTTTAAGCTTAATAATGTCGCTTTAATTTTCTTGATGTAGGACAAGCGCCTGTCTGAGCCATCTGCCTGATCATACAAATCCCTTAAGACCATGTAATACAATTCCATTGTACGGTGAACTGCCCGAGATCTCTCTATACTATAAGATATAATTACTTTCCGTAATTTGGGCTTCGTCTTTCGGGTCCACCACTGCAAAACACTCGGAAAGTTGTGTACAGAGCGCAAGCAAAATTCCCAAGCTGTCTTTAATTCGACCTCGAGCTCGTCGTCTGTTAAAAGGCCGACATTCATGCTCCACTGATTCCTAAACCAGTGAGTTGGTTGCCGGTCTAAGTTTATGCAGGCACTCACACTACAGTGATCAGAGAAGCTGACTGGAGTGATTTCCACTTGTAGCAAATTCCTCACTATGTGACTTGACATGTAGATTCTATCAATCCTGCTACTGGAATTATGTGAAATGTGAGTGTATTTCACAAGCGTGGGATACTTAACTTCCCACGCGTCCCTCAGTTTCATTTGGGAGACAAGAAAGTTTAATTCAGGGGAATAATTGCAATTGGGGGATTGATCTTTATGGTGCAATACACAGTTAAAATCGCCTGCAATGATCAAGTTTGGAGAGTCTCTCCGCAGTAAGTAAATGATATCCTCCTTAAAAAACTTCGATCTGTCAGCGCGCCGTGTACTTCCAGATGGTGCATACAGATTGATTACACTGACGCCCATGATATTCACGCCTATGCCCCGTCCAGAGTCTAGCTTTTCGACATCGGTTAGAGGTATTCCTTCCCTGACTAAAATCGCTGTGCCAGCACTGAATTCGGGAGCGAAATTGATTATTGCCCTCTTGTAAAATTGTTTTAATAAAGCAAGTTTTAACTCTGACGTAATCCTATTGATATTAAGGGAGGTGATAGTATAGGCCTGTAGCATATAGGTAATGAGATGTAAAAGTATAACAAAACGATGGCATCGAGCTCAAGAGCGCCGGCTGCAGAATTAAAAAGGTATAATGTGAGCAGCCATGAGAGGATTATTGGATCAAGAAGCGAAATAAAAACCATAACAAGTGATACACTACGAATCATAGGCCGGTTGTAGCAAAACCGACACAGTGAATGCTGCGAACCATAACCGGATAAAAGGACAGAAAAAACACGAAGAAGCTTTGCAACCTTAGGCGACAGTATGGAACAAACCTTGTACCAACGGAATTACTACTGTGGAGGATGGGCTTCGCCGAGTTCTTTGCTGTTGTCATCACCGGATCCTTCCCTCACAATTTCATAACTAATATTTCGGGGTACTACATCCGCTTGCGAGGAAGTGGAATGTCCCTTGTTGCGAGGAGCGGAGAGATTTGGCTGTGGATTGAGCCTTCGTCGTGGGGCGTTTTGAGGTCCCGAAGTTTTTGTGGATTCTTTGAGACGCGGTCGTGTCGATGACGCAGCACTGCCGCCGGCAGCTGGCAGGTTGGTAAACACTTTCACTTGTTTACTTCATATCAGCGCACACTCCGCTGCAGAGTGAAAATCTCATTCTGGAAACATCCCCCAGGCTGTGGCTAAGCCATGTCTCCGCTATATCCTTTCTTTCAGGAGTGCTAGTTCTGCAAGGTTCGCAGAAGTGCTTCTGTAAAGTTTGGAAGGTAGGAGACGAGATACTGGCAGAAGTAAAGCTGTGAGGAGCGGGCGTGAGTCGTGCTTCGGTAGCTCAGATGGTAGAGCACCTGCCCGCGAAAGGCAAAGGTCCCGAGTTCGAGTCTCGGTCGGGCACACAATTTTAAGCTGCCAGGAAGTTTCATATCAGCGCACACTCCGCTGCAGAGTGAAAATCTCATTCTGATACATAGCATTTCTTATCTAACAGTAAATATATATACTTCATCATTATCCTCATCTGCAAAGAAAAACTTAAAAGTGGTGCGTTTTGAGGCCATATAAAATTTATCACTATCATCACCTGTAAACAAAAACTTCATTATTCATATCACCATAACTTCATTATTATCATCACCTGCAAAGAAAAACTTCCTTATTCATATTACCATATTCTTCATCACTATTCATCACCATTCATTATCATCTGCAAAAAGACACTTCATTATTCATTATTCATATTACCATTTACTTCATACAACTATTCATAGTATAGAGCTTCTTATTTCTAGCATATTCCATCACTAAAACTAAGATGTGTAGTTCTGTCTGACAGCCTGCATCAATCACCTCGTATTCTGAAGGAAAAATTAGTTAAGACCGCTATCATACGATGTGTATAGTATATTCTTATTAATGCTTGTTAATTCTGATCCATTTACTCTTCGTGACGAGGTATTGCATCTTCTTTCGTTCATTCCGAAGGTGAAATTCCCATTTCATAGTAATCCACTGTGGTTTGTTTAATTTATTTGTTTTACTCGTTATTGCTTTCTGAAAATGATGTACAATGATTAATGTCTTGCATTTAAATCATATACCCATTAAATAAAATCTGGTTTCTAGTGATATAATTGAGCTTACAGCATAGCATGACAGAAAACGTAATATGTCAAAAACATAGTGTGCAGGTGCAAAAATGTACACAGAGTATCACAATGTAGCAGCAAAAAAAATGTAGAATAGTCACGATGTTGAGATATCATAAGGCAAAATGTCAAAGTCAACTGGTGTTTGTTATATCTTAAAGATTTCATAGTGCATACAGACAAAACAGAAAAACAATCATACATACATGAAGAATAGAAAATGTGCACGGTCTGATGTGTAACGACAAGAAATGCTTTTCTTTGTTCAGCTTGTATGTTGTGTAGTTGATAGAGGTGAGACTTGAAGACTTTAATGGAGAAAGAATTTGATAAAATTAATATGTCACTAGAGAGAATTGCATAATTGGTCATAAAATATGTAAGCTTATCTGGAAAAATCTGCACGGTCAGATGTGTAACGACAAGAAAAGCGACCTGCTAACCTTACCTTGCCGGGCACTTGCCAAGAAAAAATATGATAATCCTCAGTAAGTAGTCACATAAATATAATTGCATCATTGGTCATATAAAAATCAGGAAATGGCATTACAGTGTGATAAATCATAAAGTATATTCATTTAATAAAGGGTTTAATATTGGAGACATGGTGATTGCGTTTACTTTTTCTGGTTCTCAAAGTTTCGACGTGTACTACATTGGGGTGAGGAATGCTGCGAATTCGATATGGACCTGGGTATAGAAGCTCAAATTTACTACATCTACTCTTTCCTCTGTTAGATAAATAATGTGTGCGTACTAATATCTTCTGTCCAATGTGAAAGTCACGGCGTGTACAAATCTATTTTTGCTGTCTTCTCCGGCGCTCTGCGGCACGTTTGATGTTGTTCAGCGCAATGTCAATTATTTCATGGTGTCGTAGTCGACGAGATGTAGGAAAGGTTACTAATTCTTTAATTTTGTTAGGTGGTTCAACATTTTTCAGTATAACAGTCGGAGATAGCATAGTAGATTCATTTGGTATGGAATTAATTACATCCTGGAATGAGATTATTTGTGTGTCCCAATCAATATGTCTTTTATGGCAGTATATTCTACACAGTTTACCAATTTCTTTCATTAGTCGTTCACAAGGGTTCGAAGAAGCATGGTACCTGGATATATAGATCGGAGAAATGTTTCTAGCTCGTAACATACGTGTCCATGTAGCAGATCGAAACTGTGATCCATTGTCGGAAATTACTTTCAATACATGCCCTACATGGAATAGAAAATGTTTTACAAATGCTTTCGAAACAGTTATAGCAGTAGCTTTGCGTGACGGAGTGAAGGTAACAAATTTTGAAGTGAGTTCAACAGCTACAAAGATGTAGCAAAAACCTCTATTAATTCTGGGAATCAGACCAAAAATATCTACAGCGGCCATATGTCTCAATTTAACAGGTACAATGGGATGTAATGGAGGAATATGTGAAGTCGTGTCTGACTTAGCTTTCTGGCAGATTTTACATGACGCTAAAACTCGACGAATACATTTCTCCATGTTGGTAAAATAACAGTTCTGTCTCAGTATAAGAAAACATTTTCTGGCTCCATAATGTGCGTAACTTAAATGATTATACAAAATTAATTTGTTAACAAGCTCGTCAGGAATACATAATAACCAATTGTTGCTGTCAGGGTGAGAGCGGCGAAACAGAATATTATTCCGTACAGTGTAATGGTTTCTAATGGTAACATTATTCCTATCTTGCCAAAGGTTGTCTTTACTCTGCTCTTGTGCTATGTCTTGTAATGACGACGAAATGAAATTTTCAAATGCAACTTGTTGAATGTACATGACGCTGAAATTTGCTTTGCAGAAGTTGGTTGCGATTTCTTGCTGATTGTTGCCGAGAGAACGGTAGTGCGTCTGCTACAATATTTTGTGTACCGGTAATGTGAACAATTGTAAAATTAAATTCCTGTAAATAAAGTTTCCGTCTGCTTAATCTGTCGTGTGTAAATTTAGCGGAAAGTAAAAACTGGATAGCTCTATGATCTGTGTAAACGGTAGTGTGTCTTCCATAAAGAAAATGCCTAAATCTCGTAAATGCCCATACAACACATAATGTTTCAAGTTCTGTAACAGAATAATTGCGTTCAGCAGATGACAGATTGCGACTTGCAAAGGCGATGCGTTTAATTATTGTAGTACCATCTTCTTCAATTTCCTGAAAAACGTGTACGCCTAAAGCGGTGTTAGAACTATCGGTAGCAATGCAAAAATGTCTAGTAAGATCTGGATGTGATAAAAGTGGTGCGTTCAACAAAGCTTCTTTCAGATTCACAAATTCAGAATGTGCTTGGCTATCCCAGGACCAAATAGTGTTTTTACCCGTCAATTGACATAATCTAGGGGTGTCTAAAGCAGAGTAATGAATAAATTTACGCAAAAAGTTAATTAAACCCAAAAAGCTGCGTAGTTGTTTCTTCGTCGTAGGAACAGTAATGTCACGTAAAGCTTGAAGTTTTTCCGGGTCAGGCGCAATGCCTTCTGCTGAAATTACATGTCCAAGAAATTTTATAGTTTTGCCAAAGTGCGATTTACTGAGATTAACTGTGAGTCCTTGTGCACGAAAAGTTCGTAACTGTTGTTAAAGAATCAGATTGTGTTCAGACCAGTTAGCTTCTGCAATAAGAATGTCGTCTACGTACGTTGTGATTCTGTCTTTAAGTTCTGTCGGAAGTATAGTATTCAAACCGCGAATAAATGCTGGTGAAGAAATAGTTAAACCGAACGGTAATTTACAAAATTGATAACAGTCACCGAAACAAGGAAAAGCCGTGTACTTTCTGCAGTTCAGATGGAGTTGAATTTGCCAAAATCCCGATTTCAAATCTAATTTGGAATAAATAGCAGTACCATGAAATTTCTGTAGAAGTTCTTCTAGTGTCTGTGGGCGATCTGTTTCATTAATAATAATGTCGTTGATGTGGCGCGAACCAAGTACGAGGCGGAGTGAACCATCCTTTTTCTTAACAATATGGAGCGGGTTTATGTACGGACTAACTGCCGGTTCAATAATTCCTTGGTCAAGCATAGCTTGCAATTCTTTCTTAACTTGTTCTCTGTGAATATACGGAATGGGATAATGTTTGGCTTTAAATGTGTCGTGCTGTTTAACTTGATATTCATACATAAAACCGGGCATAGTACCAGGAACGTTGTCAAAAACTGGAGCTTGCTTTAAAAGAATTTTGCGTAGTTGCGTGCGTTCGTCGTCTGTATTTGCACTGCTCTGTTTAACTTTGTCAGAAATCATTTGCATAACGTCATAGTCGGCTTCGTCTGGAGTATTATAGTTGTGTACGTACGTATCTGTGAACAATGTGGAATGACAGTCTATGTCACGTGATCCGTAAATGACCTCTGTACGATTAATTGTTTGTTCTTCTGCAGATAAAGAGCGCTGAAATTCTAAAGCCAGTTGTACATTTTCATCCTTTAACATTAAATAGGAGTTTTGAAAGTCAATAATTGCGCGTGTTGTACCAGAAAATTCGTACCTAAAATAACATCTGTTGTCAATAAGGGAACAATCCAAAAATTTGAGTGAAATGTATGACCTGCAATACAAAATGATAAATGTGTCTGTAATTTTACATCTACTCCTTTACCAGATACTGCTCCTTTTACTTTAGTTTTGCATAATGGTAACGTAGGATAGGTATTCTCTTTGTTACATTCGTTGAAAGTTTCGTCATTTATAACTGACATAGGTGATCCAGAATCGATTATTGCTGAAAATTTGGATCATCCAATCTTTACTTCAATGACAGGGTGTGAAATGGTTTTTTGAATAACTGGTCTTTCCTGCAAAAGAGTGTCTCGGATGTCGTCAAAAGTAATAACATTTTCGTGAACAAGATTCTGCGTGTCAAAAGCACTGCTTGCGTTACTGGAAGATGCAACCTGTACTGTATGTAGTCAAATTCTATCTGACGTGCTATTATTTTCGGGAGGATGCTGTGGCATTTCCACTATTTGTACTGTTCTGTTATTTCTTCCTGACGTATTACGTTCGGGATGATATCTACTGTCTGGTTCATTCATGATACTTTTTTGTTGCGGATGATTTTGTTGTTATTAAACGTACGCTGAAAATTCTGCTCATTACTTTTACGTCTGTCATAATAGTCATTTCTATACGGTGCATTGCGATATGAGCTGAAATAGTGTGTTTTCTGTACGTACTGATTTCCTTGTTGCTGTGCGTTGTTATTTGTTGGAGCTGACGCTATACGTGTAGGCGGCGAAACATTAAAGCTTGGTTGACCTTGTACATTACATTGTTGGTTAGGTATGCTAACCGGCTGGTTTTGATGCTGTTGCGGTGAAAAGCGTCTATTGTTACCAAAATGTGGTTGCGACTGCTGAAAATTTTGTACATACTGATGATTAAAATTTTGTTTGTTTATAAAATTACGCTGGTAGTTCTTGTCATTTCGGGAGCGTATAATGATTAATGTCACTTTCGGATAAAACTTGTCGTATCAGGTTTTCTTTACTCGTTTCTTAATTCTAGATGGATCGATAGTTTAAGAGCTTTTTTGACAGATATAAAGGATAGTAAAAGAGAATGCAGCAGTGCAGAAAACTAAAGCTGAAATAGCACTACTACGGCTCGGGGCCCTTGCACCCTACGGCACATATTCATCGAAGTGTAATGAATCCCCCGAGGTCAATTACGCACTGCAAATAAATTTTAGTTTCTGCCTTACAGGCAATGGCGGTGAAAATTCAAAAGCAAGTTGTTGTATCCAATCCAATTCTAGTTTCTGCATTACAGGCAATGCTGCTGAAAATACAAAAGCAAATTGTCGTGTCCAGTACAAACGATGTATTTGTGTTCTGTCATTTATAAATACCTTAGATTTTTTACGGATAAAAATTGCTTATAATCAACGTTATCGTCTCTGAATGTGTGAACAGGTTCAGGATTGAATGAGAATCTATTTGTCTGTGACTGTTCGGAATCTGACTCACGTACTCTCTGTAAATTACCTAAATTATACTGGCTGTGTGAGTCTGACAAATGTTCGCAAAGTGGCGTATGCTGTGATGTGTTAAAGGCTGAAACATTTTTCATTTCTGTCACTTCTTGCTGTAAAATTGACAATTTTCTACCCAATGTATTATTGGACGAACCTATCTCACTGATTGTCTGCTGTAAATTTTGGAATTCATGAGTTTGATTCAACTAAATCGGTGAAGTATCGTCTGATTTGGTGTCATTATTACTTTCGATAACACCAATACGACTGGCCATATATCATATTTTTCAGTCAGAATTTTTACCTGATCATCGTTTTTGATATAGCAAGCATTACTTTGTTCTTGTATTTTACGTGTGGTTTTGTTCAATTTCTTAACGTCTGCTTTGATGGCATCGGGATCCTGTATTAATTCTAATTGTTCAAGACTGTCGGTCACCGTCTGAAAGTCTACTGTATGTGTGTGTTTTTGTTTTAAGATCAGAGATTTCATCATGTAATTCGATGTTCAACTGTTTGATAGCATTAATTTCGTCTGACACTGTAGCAATATTATTGTCTACGTATGTTTTTGCTTTCGTTAACAATTTACGCTTATCTTCCTGTCTCTGTGCAGTAATTGTTTCCATGACTTGTCGCTTTATTTTATTCTGTTCCTGTATAAATTTACGGTAACGCGTTTCACTGTTTTGTAGATGGTGACTAAAACGTTCGTCAATTTGGCTGTTCTGTTGGTCAAATTTCGCGTCTACTTTTGCATCCAGTGTGCGCGAAAGTTCTGCTGACATTAATTTAAACTCGTCGCGTAACTGTGTTGCATTTTCAGAGCATTTTTTAGCGACTGCACTAATTTTGTCTCTAAGTACTTTAGTTGTGGCTACATGTGTGTTACTTAACTCTTGAGCCACAGATCTAATTTCTTCACTATTGTTCCTAGCACAAGCCTTAATTTCATCACGTAATTGTTCTTTAGTATCATGACATTGCGCGGCAACGGCTGCAATCTGTTCACTAAGTTGTTTGTTCTGTTCATTTAGGTGGTCGTGTTTTTCATTCAACTGTTTGAAATTTTCATTAAGGTTGTCTTGTTTTTCATTCAACTGTTTGAAATTGTTATCTTGTTTTCCATTATGTTCATTAATTTGTTGTTTGAGATTTTCATTAAGTTGTAGCATTAATGCTATAACTCGATCCATGCCAAAATTAGCTACTGTATTCTCTGTGCTGTCTGATGGTGTATCTGCCTTTGTCGCGTTTTGGTCATTCTCTGATTCACAAAAAGGTTTGCCAATCGGATGTGCACTGTTGGTCACTACACCGGAATCAAATAAATCTGACGTGTTTTGTGAATATTGTTCACCTTCGTTAGAAACAATTACCTGTTCACTACGTAAATTTTGTAAATTAGGCATGTCAAACTGGACAGCGTTCATTGTAACGGAACGTGCCGCGTCATCAATTGTCGTTAAATTAACAGAGGACACAATTGAATTTGTTTGCTCATAATTAGCATTAAAGTCATTATTACTGGTCAGTACGCACAGATTGTCTGTAAATGGAGGACTGTCATTAAGACACTGAGTGTCGCAAGTATTATCGGTCAAATTATTCGAGTCGGCTATTTCACTCATTGAACATCGCGATGTACTGTTAACAGTTTTTCGCGGCATTTTTACACAAATCAAAATTAAGCACAAAATGAAACAAAGACGAAGCAAAAAATGGAACAAACACAATTACAACAAAGAGCAATAAATTTGCCGATGATCTGTGAAAGCAAGAGTGACAAATTAGTAAATGCGTTGCGCCAGATGCAAACTACATTTAACCCTGCTGTTCTGTTCACTTTTACTTGACATATATACTGTTCGGGTCAATATGACCCGACATATCAAAATGCTTTAGAAACATAAATTTTGGTACAGTTTTAGCTATCGACATTGTTGTTCTATTCCAGTACCTTGTTAGTAATAATAATAATAATAATAATAATAATAATAATGGTAATAATAATAATAATAACAATGCATACAACTTTATTGAGGGATATTTTTCATTTAAATATGCACATAAATTTGAAACAACAGACAGTTTCCATTACAGGCATTCAACTTAGAAAGCACTACAGTTTTTCCATACTTCTATTCTTATTGTTGACAGTTTAGACGTAAGTATTGACATTTTCTAACAACAGACAGTTGTCATTACAGATATTCATCTTAGAGCACACTACAGTACAGAACACACTACAGTTTTTTTATTACATTCCAACATAGAAAGCACTACAACTTTAGAATCCTCTCTTCTTACTGATTGTAGTTTAGGCACAAGTATTCACATAAATTTGAAACAACAGAATTTTCAATACAATCATCTTATAAAATACTACAGTTCTTTTCTTACTGCTTGCACTGTGGACACAAGTAGGTTACATGTTTCTTGCAAATATGTTTACTACATTTTCCACACACCATGTTTGTTTTATTGTCATTACTTGATGGACAGAACTTACAGCGTGCACGTTTTGTAGATTTTCTTGTTGTTACCGATTCTGACACACCACCCACATCATTCGGGTTTTGGATGCTTGTGACCATTCTCAAAGAATCTTCTGTTCTTGGGAAATGCGTTCTTGATGCAATATGTTCTTTTATCAGTGACTTTCCAAGTTCCTCCAAGAATATTCTCCTTCTAGTCAATTTGCTTGCATTCCAATTAGGGTCAACCGAAA
Organism: Schistocerca nitens; assembly: GCF_023898315.1. NCBI lineage: Eukaryota > Metazoa > Arthropoda > Insecta > Orthoptera > Acrididae > Schistocerca > Schistocerca nitens. Next base: position 548,279,097 of record NC_064615.1, read on the forward strand.
TCCACAAAACGTATGCATTATAAGCAGAAACATCAAGAATATTGTAGAAAACTATCATTGGCCACCTATTACTTTTTCGTTTGCATGTATATGTACCTAATAACTGATCAAGCGTGTCTACAGCACCTTTGGTTGAATTATAGTCCAAAATCATTTTTGGCTTCTTATCAGCCCTGTCACTGATTTCCGCATCATGGTGGAGAGTGCTCATAAGTACAACATTCTTGTGTCTCTTAGGAATATAATTAACCACAGTAGTGTCATTTGTGAAGTAAAATGAAGAGCTGTGTACCTCCTTGTTGGTCATTTTGTGTGGAAGCTCCGGCTTATTTTTCCGTATAGTTCCCAACATAGTCAATTTCCTTTTCAGAAGCAGCTGCCCCAAATTGTACGACGTAAAAAAGTTGTCACACGTGATATTCTGACCACGTAACTCAGAAGTGAGATCAGATACCACCCTCATTCCCTGATTTCTTTCTGGTGCCGCTCCACTCACCTTTCCTGTATAAATTTGGGCTTTCAGTACGTATGAAGTTTTGCTGTCACACATGGTCCATATTTTGATCCCATATTTTGCCGGTTTACTTGGGATATACTGCTTGAATGGACAGCGACCTCTAAATGCTACTAACTGCTCGTCAACAGTAACATTTTCTCCTGGATTATACAGTTTAGGAAGGACCTCTACCCACTTCTCCCAAATACTACGAATTGCGGCAAGTTTGTCAGTACGTCGTCTTTCCTCTCTAGTAGATTTCTTGTCAAATCGCAGGACACGTGATATCTTACAGAATGTTTCATGAGACATGGTTGCTCGAAATATGTTTCGCCCAGTATCTTTATCCCACAAACTTTTTGTAGACTCCCCATGAGATCGATATACACCCGCTAGGAGTAAGAGTCCTAAGTATGCATGGAAAACAGAACCATCAATATCTGTCCACTGTTCACCATAAACTCGCTGCCCTTCAATATTTGTCATCTCTATTATTTCATTTTGAAGCGCTGTGTGAAATACTGCTTCAAATGAACATTTTACATCAGATATTCTGCTGACTGCATACCTGGTAACTCCTGGGGTACTCTTGATGATGTTCGAAGCTGGTAGGCGACCATGTTGTGCTGGTGGATGCAACTGCCATTCTATATTCCCATTTTTAGAAAGAAAAGTCTCTACACTATTTTGTATGGGCTGTGGACTGTCGTAACTGTCATCGGAACACTCGCTTTCAGATGCATTGCTGATGTGATCTTCAAACTCAGAAAGTGATCCTTCATCTGGTGAGGCATTTACTATTTCTTCCAACTCACGATCATTCAATGGTCTCATCGCCATGGTGTCACAAGTCAAACTGGGCAGAAACAAAGCATTCCAATTATTGAGAACTGCCAATTATTATTTCCTGGGGAAAGCAACAAACAAGCCCATTGTTGTGAACGCATGGAGCTTTAGGTGATTGTTGAGAGTAAGTTGGAATGATGCAGTCACTATTCCCACACAACACAACAAAAATAATTTTCGCCATTTCCAGATTTTAGAAATAAATACGAGTTACACTAAACATATTTGTGTCGGGTCATTATGACCCGAACATTACATATGCAACTATTACAGTTGAAGCCCAAACTTCTTAAACTTTTTTAAAACCTTTTAAAACACATGCTGCTCATCCATTTTCAGACAAAGTCACAAAGTTTCATAAATATATATTGGTATTTACATAATGTAAAATAACGTTCATATTCGTTTCGGGTCATATAGACCCGAACAGAACAGCAGGGTTAAGTGAATAAGAGCAGATATATGACTACTTCTCAGAGATTCACAAAGAAATACGATCCTGGCCGGATGTCGCCAAGTCTAACCTCCCCAGAATTTTTTTTATTTATAATAAATATTTGATTAATGATTCTAATTTTTGTGTGACCTCTGAACAAAACTGGTTCCCATTTAATGTACCCACAAAATTCTTTTCTCATTTAATGTAAGCACGAAACAGAAAAATTCTTAAACCTCATAATAAAAAAATAAATTCAGTAACCTGGTAAAATTGGGACGACAGCAGTGCTGCGTCGTGGCCCTGTAAGATCATTCTGAATAAAAAGCAAAAATTCTTACCTCAATAAAAACGGCGAATATATATGCTCTTACTTAACATTTTTCCGGCACAGCTCCGTGCGATGCTGGCCTATATATTTGTGATTTGTGAAAGGAAGCAACTGATTTCTTTTTAAATGAATGCTTTTTTTTTAAATTACTTTATATTACAAAAATTATTATTAGGACATTTTTTTAAAACATTTGGATGACAGTTCAGATACATTACTAGATATGCGCGAGGCTGCTTTTTACCTTATACAATAATACTCAGGCTCCGGACTACCGACCAGAGCAGACTCCAGACAAGCGCAGACAACCTCAGACTAGCGACTAGCAACAACTAACTGCTACAGTTACACAGTTCGTACTGCAGTCAACACTGCTCTCTGGTCAGCGATTCTCATATCGCAGACAGCGCAAACCTCTTACATGGGCTTCCGAGGCAGTTGTCACCGTTTTTGTTGTGTGTTCTGTGGTGTCACTGCCAGACACCACACTTGCTAGGTCGTAGCTTAAATCGGCCGCGGTCCATTAGTACATGTCGGACCCGCGTGTCGCCACTGTGTGATCGCAGACCGAGCGCCACCACACGGCAGGTCTCGAACGACGTACGAGAACTCGCCCCAGTTGTACGACGACGTTGCTAGCGCCTATACGGACGAAGCCTTTGCTCTCATTTGCCGAGAGACAGAATAGCCTTCAGCTAAGTTAATGGCTACGACTTAGCAAGGCGCCATTAGCCTTACATAGTTTGATAGTTATCGTATGAAATGTCTCATCAAGAATGCTGTATTCACAACAAGGATAAATAAAAGTTAAGTATTAGAGGAGCTGCATACTTTTCTTATTAGAATTCACTACTTATCCTGTTCCAGAATTCACGCCCGTCTGCATTAGATAGTGTGCATTTCGGCCTCCTCTATCTACAAGGTGTTGGCACATTCACCAACACATCATTGGCGACGAGGGAAAAGTGTTCTTTCTGATTGCTTACATTTACTTGTGTCATGGCTTCGCCAGATGTACTGTCCGAATTTTATCGCTTGCAGAATCAGCAGACGCAGGCGTTATTGGATGCCCTTGGACAGCTCGTCCAGGGTCAACGTACGCTGCCAAACGATGCGGCCGCCGCCGCTTCCTCGCTACCGCAGCCACAACACGCCGTTGCGCCGTCCTTCCGTAATTTTGATTCAACCCACGAGACCTGGCAAGAATGGTCTCGACAGTTCGGCTTCCATCTAGCCGCCTACAGAATTCAAGATAATGAGCGGCAGCCGTTTTTGCTTTCTTGTGTCGGTGTGTCCACCTACCGTGTGATAGTGAAATTGTTTCCCTGACGCGATGTCGCAACTCTGTCCTACGAAGAAATTTTGTCTGCTTTAGATGCCTATTTCTAGGAAACAGTTAATGTGGTTGCAAAACGGTATACGTTCTTTCGTACCAAACGTACGGCCGGTCAGACTAATAGGGAGTGGGTTGCAACATTGCAAGGACTTACTAGGGATTGTGATTTTGCATGTGAATGTGGACTTCCGTATTCAGATACTATGGTGCGTGATGCCATAGCACAGAACGTTTCTGATGTTCGCATACGGGAACAGATTTCGAAACTAGTTAATCCCTCCCTTCAACAAGTAATAGACATATTGGATAGGCAAGACACACTTGACTTTGCTCAGGAATCATTTGCAACTTCGCCAGCAGTGTGTCGCATTGACCGGCCCGCCGTGCGCGCAGCGCGGGACGCTAAACGGCCCTCGCGCACGTCTGCACAGTTGCAGCCTAGCTCGCAAACACGTGTGCCGCGTAAGCATGCCAATGCAGTTCTCAAATCATGCCCGCGGTGTGCAACTAGACATTCACGTGACAATTGCCCGTCACGCCAAGCTATTTGCTTTTACTGTCATAAGACAGGACATGTTCAAAGTGTTTGCCAGAAAAAGCTAAGATCAGACAATCACAACCTTTCCAGGCCCTTTGCTTTGCGCCGGAATCGACCCAGGGACAATCAGGCTCGTGGACCTTCGCCCATGGACATTCATGTACTTACTTCCACCCCGTCCAGTGCCACTTTCTCTAACAGTGACTGTGTTAGTCCCACAACTACCGTGCGTCGACGTCGCCGGAACTCCCGTAAAGTCGCAAGTGCTTCTGTACCTGTATCAGTTCAAATTGCCCGTGAAAGTCGCTCTTGTCGTCAGCGGGACAATAAACTTTTTGTAGACTTAGACTTTGGAGGCACAGTGATACCATTCCAGCTCGATACCGGAGCTGCAGTTTCATTGCTCAATCAAGACACGTAAAAACAGCTGGGCAAGCCTCCGTTGCGTGCCGCAAATGTTCAGCTCAGTAGTTATTTAGGACAGCAGATACCTGTGTTAGGACAGTGCAGCCTTCTTGCCACATACAAGGGACAAACAAAACTTGTGTCATTTTACGTTCTTCGTTCTTCTACGGCAGTGAACTTGTTTGGGTTCGATTTATTTCAATTGTTTAACATGTCTATCGTAAATCAGGTCCTATCGGTGAACCAGACTGTGCCTTCCACCAGTGTTTCTCGTCTATGTGATGAATTTGCAGACATTTTTGCACCGGGCCTTGGTTGCGCTAAGAACTATGAAGCACATTTGGAACTGAAAGAAAACGCGCAACCGAAATTTTTCAGAGCGCGCAATGTTCCCCACGCATTGCGTGATGAGGTCGCAAGAACATTACACGATTCAGAATCTCAAGGTGTAATTGAACGTGTGCAGGCTTCTCTCTGGGCCTCACCCTTAGTAATTTTGCCAAAACCTTCCGGAAAATTGACACTTTGCGTGGACTTCAAGGCAACTGTGAATCCACAACTTGTGACCTTTTCCTTTGCCCCGCCCGGAAGATCTTTTTGACAAACTGTGCCCGGGAAAATATTTTTCGAAATTGGACCTAGCAGATGCGTACTTGCAAATACCGGTGGACGAAGAATCCCAGCGCGTCTTGGTGGTTAACACGCATCTTGGATTGTACCGATTCAAAAGACTGCCATTCGGGTGTACATCCGCCCCTGCATTGTTTCAGCAATATTTACAAACTGTTTGTGCGTCGGTCCCTACTGCTGCGAACTATCTGGTCGATATTGTGATCTCCGGAAAGACAGAAGCCGAACATTTAGCCAACCTACGAACGTTATTTCAGGTCTTGCGACAAAATGGTCTTCGCTTGAGGAAGGACAAATGTGTGTTTTTTGCTCGTGAATTACCGTATCTGGGACATGTAATTAATGCCCAAGGCATACATCCGAGTCCCGAGCACTTCAGTGCCATACAGGAGTTACCTTCGCCCCAGAACTTGAAACAGCTCCAGAGTGTGTTGGGAAAAATTAATTACTACCATAAATATGTTCCCCATGCCTCTTCCATTTCAGCTCCGCTTCATCGCTTACGCCGTAAAGGTGTTCCGTTCGTCTGGACGACGGAATGCGAACGCGCCTTTCGCCAGTTGAAATCGGCGTTGCTTTCAAATACTTGCCTTACGCCATTCGATCCCCAGAAACCCCTTTTGTTGATGGTCGATGCATCGGAATTCGGGATCGGTGCTGTGCTTGCGCACAAAGATGGATCGCATGATCGTCCTATTGCCTTTGCTTCAAAATTGCTCTCGGCTGCGCAACGCAATTATTCCCAGATAGAGAAAGAAGCTTTAGCTCTCGTGTTTGGTGTTACTAAGTTCCATGATTCCTTGTATGGTCGTCACTTTACCATCATCACAGACCACAAACCTTTGACATCGCTTTTTCATCCGAACAAGCCTGTACCTCCACGTACAGCGCCGAAATTCATTCGCTGGTCTCTTTTCCTCTCGCAGTACCGCTACGATATCTTGTATCGGTCCACTGCTAAGCACGGAAACGCTGATGCGTTGTCCCGTTTGCCTGTTGCTGAGGATAAAGCATTCGATTTTTCCGAACTTGCTTGCATGTTCCTTGATTCGGAAACCGATGACGTAGTGGAATCGTTTCCGATTCATTTTCGTCGTGTCGCTACAGCCACAGCTGCTGACCCTGTCCTTGCTACTGTTTTGCGTTTTGTTGCTACGCAATGGCCCTTGTCAAAGTCACGGATCGAGGATCCGTTGGTTCGCCTATTTTTTGCTCACAAGGAGAGACTTTTTGTACGACGTGGTGTTTTGTTGTTGCGTTCGGATAATGATCAATCCAGAGTCGTGGTCCCACGTTCGTTACAGTCCTCTGTCTTAAAGCTTCTCCACCAAGGACATTGGGGTATAGTGCGCACGAAACAACTTGCTCGTCAGCACTGTACTTGGTTCGGAATCGATGCTGCAATTACGAATATGTGCTCTTCTTGCGTGGCGTGTGCCGAACAACAATCTGGCCCGCCGCGGAAATTCTTTGCATGGCCGACAGCCACTTCCCCTTGGCAACGCTTGCACATCGATTTTGCTGGTCCGTTCTGGAATGCTCGATGGTTGGTTGTGGTGGATTCCTTCAGTAATTTTCCTTTTGTTGTCCGGATGTCTTCCACGGCGTCATCTGCCACCATCCAAGCGTTGTCCGCTATTTGTTGCATTGAAGGTCTTCCCCAGACTATTGTTTCCAACAATGGCCCACAATTCATGTCCGCAGAATTTCAGTCATTCTGCAAGGCCAATGGTATTCAACATCTGACATCCGCGCCGTTTTCGCCTCAGTCAAACGGTGCCGCTGAACGGTTGGTCCGGACTTTCAAGTCACAGATGTTGAAAGAGTCGCATTCTCGGGAGGACGCATTGCTGCTGTTTTTGTCCTCGTATCGCTCTAAGCACCGCGATGGTCGCTCGCCGGCTGAGTTGCTCCATGGTCGTTCTCATCGGACCTTGATGTCTTTGCTGCATCCGCCGCATCAGGTTCCTGTGCAGCGGCAGACTACTGCTTTTGCTCCTGGCGACGTTGTTTTCTATCGCAACTATCGCGGTTCACGGCGTTGGCTCGCAGGGCGCATTCTTCGCAGCCTCGGCCGCGCGATGTATTTGGTTTTGGGGGCCTCTGGTGAGGTGCGTCGGCATCTCAATCAGCTGCGCCTCTGTCGTCGCCTGGGTTCTGCCGCTCCCCGTCTGCTTTCAGCGTCGGTGCCGTCTGGTCAGCGCCCTGGGGACCCATCTACTGGCTCGCCTCATCCCCAGGTGTTACCGACGCTGCCTTCCATTTTGCCTCATGGCGACGCGCCGCCGCCGCCTGTTCTCCCGCCGGCGCCGCCCGCAGTGGACGCGTCGCTGCAACCGCCTGGCGCCTCCCTGGGTCACGCGCCGCCACTCGCTTCCCGTGACCGGCTGTCGTCCACCATGGAACTCTTGCCCGCTCCGGACCAGATGTCGTCTTCGCCCGTCGGGTGCCCCGACCACATGGAGGTCGACCCTTCGGCCCCTCCTGTCTCTCTACGGGCGCATACACCGCATGTTGGCGTGCACCCTGGACTAGGTTTTCAGGCGTTTCCTAGCTCCCCTCGGACCGAATGGCCGGGTGCGGGTGGCACAGCCTCGCCTGTTGTTAGGCTCCCCACCTCATCGCATACGTCAACATGGGGTCCTCCCCACGGCGGGCGGAAGCCTTATAACACGACCGTTCGCCGATTTGCGGGGGAGGAATGTGGTGTCGCTGCCAGACACCACACTTGCTAGGTGGTAGCTTAAATCGGCCGCGGTCCATTAGTACATGTCGGACCCGCGTGTCGCCACTGTGTGATCGCAGACCGAGCGCCACCACACGGCAGGTCTCGAACGACGTACGAGAACTCGCCCCAGTTGTACGACGACGTTGCTAGCGCCTATACGGACGAAGCCTTTGCTCTCATTTGCCGAGAGACAGAATAGCCTTCAGCTAAGTTAATGGCTACGACTTAGCAAGGCGCCATTAGCCTTACATAGTTTGATAGTTATCGTATGAAATGTCTCATCAAGAATGCTGTATTCACAACAAGGATAAATAAAAGTTAAGTATTAGAGGAGCTGCATACTTTTCTTATTAGAATTCACTACTTATCCTGTTCCAGAATTCACGCCCGTCTCCTCTATCTACAAGGTGTTGGCACATTCACCAACACATCATGTTCTTCATGGTATTTTATGTTCGGCTAGGTTAACTGAAGGCTTCGGTTGTAAACAGTGGCAAGGGACAGTCGATGAGAAACAGTTATTGCATGTAAAAATGGTCTCTTATGTGCTTTATATATATTAGTTGATAGATTCACGATAAACTGAAAAATGGCAGCTCTGTCTCTTGTTTCTGATTCTCACTTGGCAGCTTTGTCAGGGTGTGTACATATAAATAATGATAAGCGGCAAAAATATGGCTCCCAGGAGCTATAAAGTGTTCAGTGTACTTGCCAGAAAAATCCTTCTCAGGAACGAGTTTTAAAAATCCTAGGATGATGATGGTAAGTACGACTCAGTTAAAAATTGTAAATAGTGTGTGAATCGGAATTCCTGTTACACAGTTATAGGTGCGGCAGTCCACACGAGGCGGAACGCCTGCTGCTGCGGAATTTCGCCGAGTGCCAGACGGATCGCCTATTGCGAGGCGAAAGTCCCGCGGCGGCAGCCGCAGTGGTGTGGGCCACGAGATCAATTGGACTGTTCACACGGGCGGTGCGGCGGGTTTGCGAAAAAGGACCAGCTGACGGTAAACACTCCTCGGAACGGAGATGGCAGTTGAAAGCAGGCAGTGTTACTTGGTGCTTTCTGTGTGTGTGACTACAAAGTGGCTACCACAATGTGTCTTCTAGACAAAGAGTGTCGACACGGAGGTGGAGAAGAGATGGAGAAGAGGCAGTGTATTTACGACATAAGGACGGAGGAGTACAATGATCGGAATAAGAAAGATGCAGCAGTGTATGAAATGTGTTTTGCATTATTTCATGATTTTGCAGATCATTCAAGTACAGAGAGAAAATCAGTTGGTAAGTTTTCATTTCATCGTCATTATGGTAATATTCTTTGTTAAAGTACCAGTTGGAATGCAACAAAATTAGCAAATTAGTTTCCCTGAAGTTGTCACATAATTTCATTCAGAGATTCATTAACAGTGATAAGTATTGATAATCTGCTACATTCTTCTTATTGTTGACGTATTACACCTTGATAATGTAACAACACTGCACAAATGTAACAGAAGAAATGTGCAACATATTTGAAAAACAATGGGTAAGAAGCTTCAATAATGCTATCGATTCCTTTGCATCACTTGAATTAAGCAATACGAGGTGTGGCTAGAAAAAAAACCGGACTAGTACTGGTGAAACAATAAAACGAATGCATAAGGCTGAAAGTCGCGTGGCCTGTCACGTGACTCTCGCTCCGCCTACTGCTCGAGTTTCATCTGCCTCCTGCACTCAGTCTGCCCGTGGCGTCTGTTTTAAGTAGTTGACGTTTTGTCTGTGCGTCGGAAAATGTTGAGTGTACAGAAAGAACAGCGTGTTAACATCAAATTTTGTTTGAGACTAGGAAAATCTGCAAGTGAAACGTTTGTAATGTTACAACAAGTGTACGGCGATGAGTGTTTATCGCGAACACAAGTGTTTGAGTGGTTTAAACGATTTAAAGATGGCCGCGAAGACACCAGTGATGACACTCGCACTGGCAGACCATTTTCAGCAAAAACTGATGCAAACATTGAAAAAATCGGTAAACTTGTTCGACAAGATCGCCGTTTAACAATCAGAGCAGTGTCTGAGTTAACAGGAGTTGTTGTCCACTTCGAGTAAGTTTGAAACGGATCAATACAGGAATTCCGTATGGAGGTTTTACGTCTACTTCAGCGCACCCAAAAAGCAAAATCGCTACCATTTCGTGGTTATTATGCAGCATATCGGCAACCTATTCATCATATATCAATTCATGCTGTAAGCTCAGGAGATTTTCAAACATCAGGCACACAAGAGTATTCACAACCAGTGTGCAGCTCCTCAATTAGAACAGATGCAATTTCAATAGTATCGATCTCAACAGATTTCATTGATTCTGATTCTGAGTTAAGTATTTTACAGAAAACTTAACTAAAGGGACTACTCGCTTTCTCTTTTTGTGTATCCATTCTGTTAATTTAATTTAAAGTTAATGATGTTTCTTATCTTGAAAAAAAGGCCCATTCACTTGTAATTTTTCATTTAATGTCATTAAAGAAAAGAAAATTCAACTTCTTCATTTATTACCTTAATCATTACCTTTTCAAAAAACTTGACGTGAAAATGTTATTAAAAATAGTAAGAAACACTGCTGAGTTTCTTTAATTTTAGCTGAGATAATTTTTAACTGAGACAGAATACTAATACATTGGAGCTCGCTTACCTTAAAGTTATAGCCAACATTTCGACTGAAGGTATAAGCAGTCTCATCTTCGTGTCTTGTTTCTGTAAGGCGTTTCTAAGCGTGTGACGTAATTCATCAAAGCTTAAGAAAGACACTGTGAAAAAATTGAAAAATTTCAATTCATCCTCTCGTAGCTCGTTAAACAAAACGTAAAACGCCCCTTCTAACAATCGACTACTCACAACTGGGTGCACCCAGTGCTTTAGGCGTATTTATCTTCTTTTTTTCAAAATTTTTAAATCTTCCTACGATACAAATGCACTGTGTTGTTCGTCCATCGCGGCTACCAGCTTAATGAAAAGTAAAAGAAAGAAGGGGAACACTATCAAGCCAATTGTCTTTCTTCTAAGAACATTTCTCGCTGCATTTTTTTCTTCCGTGTCTTGATTTTCTGCTGTCTTAGAATCGCAATACAAATTATCAGCCAGCTTTTTTAATTTTGTAAACTTCGTTAGCAATACTAGTTACTGAATGTTACTTGAGTAAAGCTGTAAGCGTAGACAAGGAAAAGTGACATGTACAGTGTTCACTGATTGCCGGCCGCGGTGGTCTAGCGGTTCTAGGCGCTCTGTCCGAAACCGCGCGACTGCTACGGTCGCAGGTTCGAATCCTGCCTCGGGCATGGATGTGTGCGATGTCCTTAGGTTAGTTAGGTTTAAGTAGTTTTAAGTTCTAGGGGACTGATGACCACAGATGTTAAGTCGCATAGTGCTCAGTGCCATTTGAACCATTTTTTTGTTCACTGATCAGCAATAACGTTATGACCAACGACTACTATTAAAATGCACATGTCCAGACGGTAGTGGCTTCACTTGGCGAGGAATGACAGTCAGACACACGCACGGTGCATCTAGTATCAGTTAGTGAGCTGACAGTGTACAGAATGGGGAAAGCGCACAGTATATCTGAGTTTGACCGAGGGCAGATTGTGATGGCGTGGAAGCTCAGGAAGAGCATTTAGGAAACTGCATGACTTAACGACTGTTCTAGTAGTTCTGTGGTGATTGTCTTCAAGACTTGGGCAAGCCAGCCTAAAACCACGTCCAGACGTCGTGGCGTTGAGCGCCACCCCTCGTCACAGATGTCGGACGTCGCAGGCTAGGCTGACTGGGAAAACAGGACATGTGGCGTAACTAACATCGGACTTTAATGCTGAGCAGAGCGCAAGTATTTCTAAACACACAGTGCACCGAACACTCCTAACGATGGGCCTCCACAGCCGTCGACACATGCATACTAACATCACGACATCGTCTGGTAAATCCTGATACCTTCTTCAGCACGCCAATTGGAGGGCGGGAATCCGTTGTCTTCCAGCAGAACAGCTCCCTGACACCTGTACTGTGCGACAGAGACAAGCTGGTGGCGGCTCCACTTGGGCATCCATGAGTCCAGTGGAGCTCTTGCAAGGCACAAAGAAGGCCAAGGAATATCGCACACTGGTTGCAAACCACGTACACCCCTTCATGACGATCATGTTTCCCGACGGCAGTGGCATTTTTCAACAAGATAATGCAGCACGTCAGAAGGCCGGGAGTGTGATGGGCTGGTTTGAGGAACACAGTGGCGAGTTCCATTTGATGTGATGGCCCCCCAACTCGAGCGATCCCAACCAGATCGACCATAACTAGAATGTTATTGAGCATTGCTTCAGAGCTCATCGCCCCCCCCCCCCCCCCCGGAATTTACGGGAACTAGGTGACTTGTGTTCGCAGTTGTGGTGCCAGTTCCCTCCAGCGACCTAACAGAGCATCGTTGCTTCCATGTCACGACGCGTCGCCGCTGTTACCCGTGCCAAAGGTAGACGTACCGGCTATTAGGTAGGTGATCATAATGTTCTCTAGCCAGCTCTGCCTCTGGATCTGCGAATGTCTATCTCTACGTTTAAAAAGAAAAATGCAATGTTAAAATGTTAACAGAAAGTTAGACTGTAGCTGACTTCACAAACGACATGCGAAAGAGAAACATTGTAAAGCTCCACACAGCGAGATGCTATAGACCGAGTATGGCGCATCATAGCCCGTAGCGGCTAAGTGCCAATATGTATGTCATTCATTCGGGACAGGAAAGTGATATGGCTCTCCTTCCAGTGTTAAAAACAATTTCGAAACGTTGGCTCAAAAATGGTTCAAATGGCTCAGAGCACTATGGGACTTAACTGCTGTGGTCATCAGTCCCCTAGAACTTAGAACTACTTAAACCTAACTAACCTAAGGACATCACACACATCCAAGCCCGAGGCAGGTCAAAAAAAAAAAAATGGCTCTGAGCACTATGGGACTTAATATATGTGGTCATCAGTCCCCTAGAACTTAGAACTACTTAAACCTAACTAAGGACATCACACGCATCCATGCCCGAGGCAGGATTCGAACCTGCGACCGTAGCGGTCACGCGGTTCCAGACTGTAGCGCCTAGAACCGCACGGCCACACCGGCCGGCCCCGAGGCAGGATTCGAACCTGTGACCGTAGCGGTCGCACGGTTCCAGACTGTAGCGCCTAGAACCGCTCGGCCACTCCGGCCGGCAATGTTGGCTACATATGATACTCAACAACAAGGGACCTAAAATGCACCAAACGTAAACTTATCAGCAAGTACGTTTTTCACTGAAAACTGTTCGAAAGACTCACGACATTGTTCTTATTTTTGTGTTAAGGATAACAATGAACAATCACGAAAAAAAACCGATTCATTATCGAGCAGCGATAAAAGACTTTAAGGTATGAAAAAAATCAACTTTCTTGTCAAATAGTTTCCAAACAAGCGAATAAGAAAGATTGCATAATGCGTAACACATACGAATCGCAAAATTGTGGTTTTTAATTTTTTATGGGCACTAAATACCTAAGGTGAAACAAGGCCCCGGGAGTAGACAACATTCCATTAGAACTGTTGATAACTTTGGGAGAGCCAGCCCTGACAGAACTCTACCATCTGCTGAGCAAGATCTGTGAGACAGGCGAAATACTCTCAGACTTCAAGAATAATGTAATAACTCCAATCCCAAAGAAAGCAGGTGTTGACAGATGTGAAAATTACCGAACTATCAGTTTTATTAGTCACGGCTGCCAAATACTGAAGCCAATTCTTTACGGACGAATGGAAAAACTGGTAGAAGTCGACCTCGGGGAAAATCAGTTTGGATTCCGTAGAAATGTTGGAACACGTGAGGCAATACTGACCCTACGACTTATATTAGAAGATAGATTAAGGAAAGGCAAACCTACGTTTCTAGCCTTTGTAGACATAGAGAAAGCTTTTGACTATGTTGACTGAAATACTCTCTTTCAAATTCTGAAGGTGGCAGGGGTAAAATACAGGGAGCGAAAGGCTATTTACACTTTGCACAGAAACTAGATGGCAGTTGTAGAGTCGATGAGCATGAAAAGGAAGCAGTGGTTGGGAAGGAAGTGAGGCAGGGTTGTAGCCTATCCCCGATGTTATTCAGGCTGTATACTGAGCAAGCAAAAAAGGAAACAAAAGAAAAGTTCGGAGTAGGAATTAAAATCCATGGAGAAGAAATAAATACTTTGAGGTTCGCCGATGACCTAATTCTATCAGAGACAGCAAAGGACCTGGTAGAGCAGTTGAACGGAATGGACAGTGTCTTGAAAGGATGATATAAGATGGACATCAACAAAAGCAAAACGAGGATAATGAAATGTAGCCCAATTAAGTCGGGTGATGCTGAGGGAATTAGATTAGGAAATGAGAGACTTAAAGTAGCAGATGAGTTTTGCTGTCTGAGGAGCAAAATAACTGATGATGGTCGAAGTAGAGATGATATAAAATGTAGACTGGCAATGGCAAGGAAAGCGTTTCTGAAGAAGAGAAATTTGTTAACATCGAGTATAGATTTAAGTGTCAGGAAGCCGTTTCTGAAAGTATTTGTATGGAGTGTAGTCATGTATGGAAGTGAAACCAGGGCGATAGATAGTTTGGATAAGAAGAGAATAAAAGCTTTCGAAATGTGGCACTAAAGAAAAATGCTGAAGAATAGATAGGTAGATCATGTAACTAATGAGGAGGTACTGAATAGAATTAGGGAGAAGAGAAATTTGTGGCACACCTTGAATAGAAGAAGGGATCGGTTGGTAGGAGATGTTCTGAGGGATCAAGGGATCACCAATTTAGTACTGGAGGGCAGCGTGGAGGGTAAAAATCGTAGAGGGAGACCCAGAGATGAAGGATTCAGAAGGATGTAGGTTGCAGTTGGTACCGGGAGATGAAGAAGCTTGGGGCAGGATAGAGTAGCATGGAGAGCTGCATCAAAAAAGTTGTAGGTAGAAACAAATTACATAGACGGATGTAGCGCTGCTTCGTTTACATGAAACAACTTTTTTAGAGTCACAGCAGCTGACTCAATATCTGGCCGTATTTCTATCCACAACTAGCCATACAAATACAGAACTGTGCGTCTCGCCGCAATATGTCTTCTGCTGCGGAGAAAATGGCTCTGAGCACTATGTGACTTAACATCTGTCGTCATCAGTGCCCTAGAACTTAGAACTACTTAAACCTAACTAACCTAAGGACATCACACACATCCATGCCCGAGGCAGGATTCGAACCTGCGACCGTAGCAGTCGCGCGGTTCCGGACTGAGCGCCTAGAACCGCGAGACCACCACGGCCGGCTCTGCTGCGGAGACACTTCGCAATTGTAGCCCCAGTCTTAGGAAATGTGCCGTGTGGAAGATAAACGACTTTGAAATAACATCAAAAGACATTCTGTACATGCATCAAGCAACTCGTATCTGCATGAACTGCAACGTATGCTCGAAGTGACAACCACGAGTACAGTATACTTGCGTACAATGTTCACATACACACAGTCCAAAACTCCTTCAGTGTTCTGAATGACTTATGATAGAGCCATTACACTGGCAAGGAGATCGACCTGTGACCCATTACGAGTCTTCTAAACAATACACTTCCTGAAGTGTTAACTCGGGCGCTCTTAGCGGTCAAAGAGTCGGTCTACAGCGATCTATTCACCTGTCCCCCGAATTTTTGGTGAAGGTGCCGACGGACGTGGCATGAAAAGCGGGCTAGCGCTACATCAAGCTGGAACCACATCGTCCGACGGATATGCAGCGGCACATCCTGCAAATTTTGCACCAATATGTCTTGCAGCCAGGACAAATAGTTGCGACATATTAGACGGGCCAGCAGAATATACGGACAAATCAGACAACCATGAAAAGTACCAGCCCACACTTTAATATCGAAACGATGCTGAATTCCATGGGGATGTGTTCCATGATGGTTTCCCTCATCCCACATGTGCCCATTACGACGGTTTACTTTTTTCAGACCTTCACTTGTGAAATATGCTTCATCTGTTTTAAAAGAATGATCTAAGGAAAGTCTGGAACGTAGAACAGTGGTGTAAGAACCATGCACAGTAATAGGCACTAGGCGCAAAACCAGCTGGACCCAATTCCTGTACGCTCGGGGCGTGGTATGGGTGAAACTGCTGTTCATTGAGAAACCGCAGTCGCTGCCTGGGGTATATCCATAGAACAAGAGATGCTGAGAGTACTTGTTGATAGGTTCTGATCGACCAGTCGCAGGAATTCCTCTTCGCCGCAGCGTCCATTATCGGTCCTACTAGCTTTGGAGGTGCCGGGTTTCCGAAGTCGTTGTTCCAATCTTGCAAAACTGGCATGTGATGGACAAGCGCGACCCGGAAATCGTTCGTGCTACGGGTGTTGTGCTAATAGACCATTTGCCGTAGGTGAGCAACATGTCACTGTACTCGGAAAACGTGTACTCCGCTGTTCTGTAATGTACCGCCTTTCTCGGTAATCAGTGTCAACTAATCAGCTGGGTGGTTATATTAACTTGTGGCTACTCACGGAGGGCCAGTAGGGGTTTTAATTATTATATGGCAGCGAAACTTGGTAGATGTGCTAATGCGTTAATGGAATAACGATTTATCCTCTAAAAGATGGTTCCAATTTAGGCCTCTAGGTGTAAATCTGCCGTTGTACAACATCTCGTTGGCCTCTGCGGTGCTCATACTGAATGCAATGTGTAACAGTGGTTCATAATAAAATCAGCTTTGTGCCTTCCTCACTTGCTTTACGTTCCCTGCCCACGTCCTATCATAATCCATTACTTACGGAAACATTTATATAGGTCACAGCGCCAGATTGGCAACTCGTGGCCAGAATTGGGAGTAACTTTTTTTTTAGCATTAGTCGGTTCCCTATTAACAGTACAAGCATTTCTTTCCATTGTGTTGCTCACTGACGATAGTTACGTGACGTCACACAAGACATCACGTGACACAAAACACAGACCTCCAAGAATGTGAATTGCCTTCTATCGTTCAAATTCGTTTATCTTCGAAACGGCGCACTTCCGTGCATGTCTTTATTGCCAAATATAGCTGTCCTGAGTCCCCACTACAGCCGGCCGTTGTGGCCGAGCGGTTCTGGGCGCTTCCGTCCGAAACCACGCTGCTGCTGTGGTCGCAGGTTCGAATCCCGCATCGCGCATGGATGTGTCTGATGTCCTTAGGTTAAGTTAGGTTTAAGTAGTTCTAAGTAAAGGCGACTGATGAGATCAGATGTTAAGTCCCATAGTGCTTGGAGCTGTTTTAGTCCCTACTACAAACCTACAACTGAATTTGAATCACGCTGTATTTTCCTGAAAGAAAATGCACTTTGAAAGTTCTTGCCAATAAAGAAGCCGTGAACAATTATTTGAGAAAAAAAGTAATTATGTGTCCTTAATATAGTATGTGTGAAAGTACGTGACAGTGTTTGGGCTAAAATATTTAAAGGCCGCCCTTAAGATTTTTTACATGCTGCAGTGAGGGGGAAATAAAATTATTTTTATATGATAGTGAATCATAGAATTCATTAGGTTTTTATGATTTACTATCGCAAAAATTGGTAATGCAAATCTTAGTATCAAACTGAAACAGTTTGAATCTTTTCAGTATGTCTCACTCATCCCTCAGGCAGGAACTTTTATATGTATTCACGATTCAATTTGGAATGTTACGAAGTTTTGCAGAAATTTTGTGTTAACTCAGCAACTAAACACAGCTAAGTGAATGGTAACCCATGTTACGTGTACTTAGTTTGCATGTAAACGTGGATAAGTACCCACTGACGTATTTTTAAGAATGAAATTTTAAATAGAATTCATGATTTCAAAAATATGTCATTACACTAGAAATATTGGAAAACATTGCCTTATCTGAATAAAAGCTTCACGATTGATGTACTTGAAAAAACTTAATTAAGTGGTTCTTTTTGAGTCCTCAATCTTCTGACTGGTTTAATAAGGCCCCGGCCACGAATTCCTCTCCTGTGGCAACCTCTTCATCTCAGAGTAACACTTGCAATATATATCCTCAGTTATCTGTTGGATGTATTCTAGCGTCTGTCTTCCTCCAAAGTTTTTGCCCTCTACAGTTCCCTCTAGTACCCTGTAAGTCCTTCCCGGACGTCTTAACTGATGCCGTATCATCTCCTTGTCAGGGTTTTCCACAAATTCCTTTCCTCTCCGATTCTGCGTAAAAGCTCATCATTCCTTATCTTATCTGTGTACCTAATTCTCACCATTCTTCTGTAGCACCACACCTCAAATGCTTCGATTCTCTTCTGTTCCGGTATTCCCACAGTCCATGTTTCACTACCATATAATACTTCCTCAAATTAAGGCTTGCCAGCGCTAGTGTGCTTTTGAAGTCTTCCTTGTTCCGTCCGTCATTGGTTACTTCGCTGCCTAGGTACATCGAAATAAGTGTGCAAGGAATAGGAAAGCAACTGGAATTACTCAACAGAGGAAAGTCCACTGGACCTGACGGGATACCAATTCAATTCCATACAGAGTACGCGAAAGAACTTGCCCCCCTTCTAACAGTCGTGTACCGCAAGTCTCTAGAGGAACGGAAGGTTCCAAATGATTGGAAAAGAGCACAGGTAGTCCCAGTCTTCAAGAAGGGTCGTCGAGCAGATGTGCAAAACTATAGTCCTATATCTCTGACGTCGATCTGTTGTCGAATTTTAGAACATGTTTTTTGCTCGCGTATCATGTCGTTTCTGGAAACCCAGAATCTACTCTGTAGGAATCAACATGGATTCCGGAAACAGCGATCGTGTGAGACCCAACTCGCTTTATTTGTTCATGAGACACAGAAAATATTAGATACAGGCTCCCAGGTAGATGCCATTTTCCTTGACTTCCGGAAGGCGTTCAGTACAGTTCCGCACTGTCGCCTGATAAACAAAGTAAGAGCCTACGGAATATCAGACCAGCTGTGTGGCTGGATAGAAGATTTTTTAGCAAACAGAACACAGCATGTTGTTCTCAATGGAGAGACGTCTACCGACGTTAAAGTAACCTCTGGCGTGCCACAGGGGAGTGTTATGGGACCATTGCTTTTCACAATATATATAAATGACCTAGTAGATAGTGTCGGAAGTTCCATGCGGCTTTTCGCGGATGATGCTGTAGTATACAGAGAGGTTGCAGCATTAGAAAATTGTAGCGAAATGCAGGAAGATCTGCAGCGGATAGGCACTTGGTGCAGGGAGTGGCAACTGATCCTTAACATAGACAAACGTAATGTATTGCGAATACATAGAAAGAAGGATCCTTTATTGTATGATTATATGATAGAGGAACAAACACTGGTAGCAGTTACTTCTGTAAAATATCTGGGAGTATGCGTGCGGAACAATTTTAAGTGGAATGATCATATAAAATTAATTGTTGGTAAGGCTGGTACCAGGTTGTGATTCATTGGGAGAGTCCTTAGAAAATGTAGTCCATCGACAAAGGAGGTGGCTTACAAAACACTTGTCCGACCTATACTTGAGTATTGCTCATCAGTGTGGGATCCGTACCAGATCGGGTTGACGGAGGAGATAGAGAAGATTCAAAGAAGAGTGGCGTGTTTCGTCACAGGATTATTTGGCAAGCTTGATAGCGTTACGGAGATGTTTAATAAACTCAGGTGGCAGACTCTGCAAGAGAGGCGCTCTGCATCGCGGTGTAGCTTGCTCGCCAGGTTTCGAGAGGGTGCGCTTCTGGATGAGGTATCGAGTATATTGCTTCCCCCCTACTTATACCTCCAGAGGAGGTCACGAATGTAAAATTAGAGAGATTCGAGCGCACACGGAGGCTTTCCGGCAGTCGTTCTTCCCGCGAACCATACGCGACTGGAACAGAAATGGGAGGTAATGACAGTGGCACGTAAAGTGCCCTCCGCCACACACCGTTGGGTGGCTTGCGGAATATAAATGTAGATGTAGATGTAGTAGTATTACTTAACTTCGTCTACTTCGTGACCATCAATAATGATGTTAAGTTTCTTCTATTCTCATTTCTGCTACTTCTCACCACTTTCGTCTTTCTTCGATTTACTATCAATCCATATTCTTTACTCATTAGACTGTTCATTCACTTTCACTCAGGATAGTAAAGTCATCAGCGAATCGTATAATTGATAATCTTTAACATTTAATTTTATTCCCACTTCTGAACCGTTCTTTTATTTCCATGATTACTTCTTCGGTGTTCACATTGAGCACTAGGGGCGAAAGACTATATTCCTGTCCTACTCCCTTTTTAATCCGAGCGCTTCGATCTTGGCTGTCCACTCTTATTATTCCCTCTTGGCTCATGTACATATTGAATGTTACCCGTCTCTCCCTATAGCTTACCCGTATTTTTCACAAAATTTCGAACGTCTTGTACCATTTTGCATTGTCGAACGCTCTTTCCAGGTCGACAAATCCTATGAATGTGTCTTGATCCTTCTTTAGTCTTGTTTCCATTATCAACCGTAACGTCAGAATTTCCTCTCTGGTGTCTTTATCTTTCCTAAAGCTAAACTGATCGTCATATAAAACATTCGCAAAACAACCACGTTTTTTCTCACCATTGCTTACAGCCAGATTTTCCTATTATGTCTGTATGTTCAAGTCAAAGAACGTAAATGTGTCGTCAAGAGCAGTGAGACGACAACAAAAATTGAACATGTATATCAACGCCTGTTTGCAGCTAGGGTGTCCATTTAATTATCATTTCATTTCTAGCAAAGCTGCATGGTCATCAACGGTAACTGTTCTTTCGTGAACAGATACTACCGTCATATATAGCTAAAAATTTAAATGCCATGACATGTCGAGGCTAAATAGCGCCATCTCTTTCCACTCGTTCTACAGGACACAAAACTTCCCTGTTTTCGTTTTTCGTTTAGGCTATTCTTCACTCCAGCCCCAGTGGCACACCTGCCGTCCGTTTTACGAATGGAGACCATCACTCGAGACCTCAACCATTTTCTCGGCATACAGTGGCAGCTGTACGTTCATATCTCTACGGACGGTTCTAAATCTGAGGCCGATGTGCGATACCTTCTTTTGCCCTTCTAGTGGCGCCTATCAAATGTTTGTGCCTCCACCTGTATCTTATATCTACACGTCTGACCTACTGGCCATCAGAGACGCTATTCATTATGGCACCCTAACATTCGAGTTTGTTCTGACACTTGCGGCTGCTCAAAGTGTGCTGCAGAAATTGCAACATCCCGCGTTTGATAAACACACTAACATTTATGTTCTGGACGTCTTGTCGACCATAAGAGACGCGCAGACCTTGAGCATTGCCGCTATATTACTCTGGGTTAAAGAGCATTCTTCATAATGAAACTGTTGACCACCTTGCCGAGAGGAGTATTACAAAAGGCCAATTACGCCAAAGGCCGATCCATTGTACACATCGACGATACGGAAGGCTGCTTATCATGCTTGGAACCAAGAATGGCATGTCTCTCAGCACTCTATCGGCGGCCACCCAGCGTCCATACAATGGAACATCTGTTCTCGACCATGGTTCTCTTAGGTGCAGCTTCATAGACTTCATTTGACCTCTACCATTGGCGTGAGGATGGGACACGGGGCCGGCCGATGTGACCGAGTGGTTCTAGGAGCTTCAGTCTAGAACCGCGCGACCGCTACGGACGCAGGATAGAGTCCTGCCTCGGGCATGGATGTGTGTGATGTCCATAGGTTAGACCTCAGATGTTAAGTCCTGGTAAATTGTATAACTTGCTCACATACTATTTGATAGCCACCAACATATTTTGGTAAAAATAAGATTCGTAATATAATGGTCTGTTTAAGGCGATGGCGCACACTTGTGAAGTCTCTCAAAGCAGTGGCAAAAATATTCCGCAATAGCCAAAAGTAGTGAATTTTATAAAACAGGGGTTGTATTATGAATTTTCTACTTTTCCTGTATTAAAGGTCGTCAAAGCAGTTCCCCAAGTTGTTGTTAGCTGTGATAAACAGTCTGTAATGAATCCTTTCAGGCAAGTTGCCACCTAAATTTATACAGTAATAAGATTATTTGAACTGAGTGGCTCTGCATTTTATATCTTTGATGTGATTGTACATGACGTCATACTGTGATTATTCATGTTCCGGTGCAAGATTTCCACCTGATTGTTCCTCTGGGGCCTTTAGGTCATATGGCAAAGAGGATGTGCACTCACGAGAAGTCACACGTGCGTGGTTTTCTAAATGCTGCGCCAAGGCAAAGAGCGAACTGTCGCAGAGAAGTAAACCGCTGAGTATGGTCGTGCAGTGGCGCTGATTGAGGTCGTATCTGGGACTGTGCTCTGCCAAACAGCGCTATTGGATGCGCGCCGGGCTCGGTGGTGGAATTAATTTTCGCCTTTTCAAGTCCAAGCTCTGCTTTTACTGATTTACCAAAATAATACCGAGCTATTCTATATTATTAATTATCGCTACGCTGATCACTTTAACGGTTAAGTTTGTTTCCCTGAAATTTTTGTAGATATAGTGCGTTGTTCTATCAAGCCTTAACACTCACACACGAAATTCTCTGCCTTAGTATTCTTACTGCCGTGAATTTTTATCGTCCGTGTTCCCTTCCTTTTCGTGCATGAAACTTTTGTGAAATAACATATGTTTAACAATAACTTCCGCTCACAGCTCGACCTAGCTCTACAACTTACCTGTACCATTACATTAAGTTTAGACGGTGTTCTTAGAATTACACGAAATGTACGTTAGTTTGCGTGTTTGGAACGAGCAATGTATCTTATGAGCAAAGAATATGAGTCATTGTAGTGAAGTACCTACAGCAGAAAGCATGAGCAGCTATTCAGGCTGAAAGACTATGGCATAGCAAGTGATATGTTAGCAGTATATTTAATGCTATTCTTCGTCATTCTATTTCGTTCTCTTGTTCTTTATTGTGACTGATAGAGCGTTAATCACCTAGAGTTTGATACCACAGGGGGCAGACGAAGCAGAGAGAATAAGATCCTAGAATTAAAAGAACATGACTTTGCGAACAGGTAATGTAAGTGTGGTTAAGCTAATAAATATTGAGGAAAAAAGAAAAGAACTTGACTATACCCAGTGCAGCATACTCTAGAGTATGCGGATATGAGACAGCAGGAATGAGAACAGTGGTAGGTTGCAAACAGGGACCAGTGTGGTCGTTCGTCGATAGACTATATTAGTTTGGCGAAATCTGGAGACATTAAAAGAGTAGTACCGAAGTGGAAGCAGAAATTAAGGAGAAAGAGCTTAATTGGGTCAGCGTAGTTGATGAACTACGAGCTAACCTTGCAAGGGTCATGGAGAATAACGTAGAATGATAAGCTCCAATATCTTGTGAAACCACGGTATATGAATCGTCTGCAGTATCGGGCGAAGTGAACATGTGTTGTACTAACCAAACGAGGGTGTCGGTAGCAACGTGGGTGATATGGATGACATAGGTGCAATAGCACCTACCGCTTTAGGTGAATAGTGTCGTGGAGAGCCGATGGCCCCTGGCCCAGATGTACAGGGAAGTACATCTACGTGCATATTCTGCAAGCCACCGTACGATGCGTGGCAGAGGGTACCTTGTACCACTGGTAGTCATTTCCTGTCCTGTTCCAGTCGCAAAGCCGGCCGAAGTGGCCGTGCGGTTAAAGGCGCTGCAGTCTGGAAGCGCAAGACCGCTACGGTCGCAGGTTCGAATCCTGCCTCGGGCATGGATATTTGTGATGTCCTTAGGTTAGTTAGGTTTAACTAGTTCTAAGTTCTAGGGGACTAATGACCTCAGCAGTTGAGTCCCATAGTGCTCAGAGCCATTTTTGAACCAGTCGCAAATGGAGCATCGGAGAAATGTGTGTCTATATGCATCCACAAGAGCCCTAATTTCTCTTATCTTACTTTCGTGTTCCTTATGCGAAATTTACGTTGTTGGCAGCAATAGAATCGTTCCACAGCGAAATTCAAATGTCGGCTCTGCAAATTTTCTCAATAGCGTTCATGGAAAAGAACGTCGCCTTCCATCCAGGAATTCACATTTGTTCCCGAAGCATCCTCGTAATATTTGCATGTTTTTCGAACCTGCCGGTCACAAATCTAGCAGCCAGCCTCTGAAAAAAAAAATGCTTCGATATCTTCCTTTAATCCAACCTCGGGGGGAGAGGGCAATCCCTAATATTCGAACAGTACTCAAGAGTTGGTCGCACTAGTGCTGTACACGCAGTCTCCTTTACATTTGAATCACACCTTCCTAATGAATGAAGATGCTGGAGCCGGCGTATTGGGGGAACAGGTGCGCGTTCGCTTTGAATCCTGATTCTAAACTTCCTATGCCTGCATAATCTTTGGTATCTCAGGTTCTGGAACACGCGCAGAAAATCCTTTTGTACTTACCCTCGGGCACCTTGATGAGATGAACACAAATGTTATATCTACTACAAGAAAAAGTCATGGAAAGTATTTCCTATACAAAAATTCCTACACACACATTTTGTGAAATTATTGCAGCACTGTATAACAATAGATTACATATTGAGTAGAGTTTGACAGTGGAGTAAAAAAATGCAAAATATCTACAGAAAATTTTCGTGCAGTAAATATCCGTGTGGAATTTATTTATGTAGAAAATCATACGTTTGTAGGCTATCTTTTTAGACTATACCCGAATCCCAGGTCGTTCTGTTTCAAAAAATTAACTTTCACCAATATATATAAAAATATCTTCTCACTTGCAGTTCACGAACGTTTTTTAATCAACTGGTCAATATTGTAGACGGAATCGTTGTACTGCTTGCTGGCGTAGCTGGGCGAAGGGTTTTTCTGGAAGATTCACGGATCCGGAGCAGACAACGCAGCGTGTGGAGATATCAAAGATTGTACATCCGCAGGCCGTTTGCAATCAGTTTTCAGAGCGATCGCCTACCGGTTGCCACTCCCAGGCCGCTCCCCCCCCCCCCCCCCCCCCACACACACACACACACATACACACTTACTCCGCGGCACACACCAGCTGACGCACTCCATGCTTGCACGCTTCACTTTATTACTTATTTACTAATACTCCCAGTCAATTAAACATATGCAAACGATTTTCTTCTTGAAAATATAAGTATTCGATATTAACCTCCAGCAAGCACATCGCTTTAAAATGTTAATTACGTGCACTAGACTTTCCTTCTTAAGTTACCGCGGCTCCAGAAGTGGAAAAAAACTTTTTTAAACCATTCCTGGAAAGATGCCTTCAATTTTTCCCTTTGAAAGTCATTTTCAGAAAATAAAAATTGGGACGGCTAAAGAAACACGCCCAATAAAAGTGTCCTTATAATTATCGTGACAATTATTTCGTAGCATCCGATCAAAACTGTTTTCCAAGAAAATAAACCTAAAACTGTTACTGTAGGGTGATCTGATGAGAAGATTCAGACAATTATGGAGGGCGCCTTCCATCAAAAAATCGATATAACACGAAAAATCATTAATATTCTTAAATTCTTCAAACAGGTACCTTTTGACTTAACACGGGCTATACTTATCTACGAAATAGCATTTATGGGAATGTGAACGTTAAAGAGATTTTTAAAGAAAATATTTACGAGATTGTTACAGGTTATTCGATGTATCTCGAAACGTAACAAATCAATCGATACTTCTAAAAACGAAATCAATAGATCATTTTAAGCCCTACAGCCTTCTCACTTCAAGTTTTTCGATCGGAGATATAGATTTTAACTTATTTACGAAAAACTATATTTTGCCCCTTGGCGAATATTTTTGGACCTGTTCGCATTTAGGATCCAGTTTCAAGAAAGAGAAACTATGTTTAAATATCAGTTACCTATACGCTCTTTTTATTTTCAGTTAATGGTTTTTCAAATTTAATATTAGGCCGTCAAGACGGAATGCATGGACTATTATTACACTGTCGGCGTCTTCCGATCTGTGCAGGCCTACATTTCGATTGACCATTGCTCTAGAAGGACACACTCATCATCTTCTGTCACGCCGGGGTCGACGGTTTCAACGCATCACATCCTGGTGGGTTGTCACTGCGGACATGAAGCAGCCGAACCAGGAACAGCTGCCGCCGTCATCCATCGCCGGCAGGACGCTTCCATCAGAACTCTGGGGCTCCGCTGAGGCCAGCAACTGCAGTTTCCTCATGCGTCGCGTGCCAGGTGGTCGAAATGCTGAAGCTGACACGCCGCGAATCTGTGGCCAACGACGTCATCGAGGCCAGGAGCCTTCCCTTCAATTGCACTTCCATCCATGTAACTGACATGAATAAAAAGCTCCTGTAACCAGTGATGTTTTATTGCTGGTTCCCCGTACGATTCCAGTCACAACAACCTCCACAATCCATGTCCAGGTGCGGAAACGGTTTTCCATCCAGATTTTCCGTAAGTCGACATCCACCACTGTGGAGGTCACACGCGTCACACACACTGTTGATGCTGATGTAATTTTACAAAGTATGTGGATGTCTAGACACTGAACTCCGAATTAATACTTTTATAATTTTCATTATTCCATCCACAGTTTTGCACGTCATAAATGGTTCCAATGGCTCTAAGGACTATGGGACTTAACATCTGAGGTCATCAGTCCCCTAGACTTACATCTACTTAAACCTAACTAACCTAAGGACATCACACACATCCATGCCAGAGGCGGGATTCGAACCTGCGACCGTAGCAGCCGCGTGGTTCTGGACTGAAGTGCTTAGAACCGCACGACCACAGCGGCCTGCTTTTACACATCCATTTAATCTTAGACGTGGAGCTTTCTTTATGACAAATAAAGTGCAGAACTGTTACGTTGTGAAACTGGTGAGTAATTCACAGACAGATACAGCTTTCAGCTGATGTGTCATTCCAACCACGTGTAAAAATGCCGTGTGGCTATAACCTCCCGTCGGGTAGACAGTTCGTCTGATGCAAGTCTTTCAAGTTGACGCCACGTCGGCGACTTGCGTGTCGATGGGTATGAAAAGATGATAACAGGGACAACACAACATCCAGTCCCTGAGCGGAGAAAATCTCCGACCCAGCCAGGAATCGAACCCGGGCCGTTAGGTATGACATTCCGTCGCGCTGACCACTCAGCTACCAGGGGCGGACCCAACCACGTGTAACCAAATGCGAACACCATCAGTTCTCCACTATTCAGCTGTTTTAAGTAGGCCGTTCTAGCTGCATCAAGGGGGATCGCCCCGTCAGCCGGCTGCGACAAGTCTGTATAACAACACGAACCTCCGCATATGACAGCAGTCGTCTTCAGTTTCTGAACAGATAAATCTTAATTACCAAATTTTATAATTTCTCCTGAAATAGTAATCGTGTTTTGAAATGAAACGCTGTTTAATAAGTCTGATTCAGTATTATAGTACTAATAGAGAAAAACACTACAGTTCCATTTGAAAAAGCGGCTTGAGACCTACATCTCTGCAATTAGTTATGAAAGTAGGGTATACGCTATTTAGTCAGGACTCTTTCACAATTTATTTGGATGAAACGGAATTACAACATCTTAAGCCTCTCCGGAACTACATTACACTCAACCATCCACTATGCCCCTCCACTTTTTCTAGTGTCAGCTTCCAACCTTTCACTGTCGTTGTTCGGTATCTACATATCTCTTGGAACCTAGAAATAATTAGTTCATCCACCATTCATTCGTGACGATACATGATCCAATCAGGTTAATTTTATTTTCATTGTAGTTTGTCTTAATAGCATAACCTGACACTGGCAAAAGATCTTCATTGAAAACAAGTAAATTCTGTTAGAGACACAACAGAACTACAGTTCCGGAAACGGAAACAAGAAGACAGTCTTCATCATGAGCTGTGAAATGAGCGAATGTGAGGCAAATAAGACAGACAATTTCTTTTTATTTTCACCAGTCGAAAAATAAGAAGGTATGTTTACTATTATTAGTGACTTATTTTTATCTGATTTTCTTAGGAATACTTGGAATCCATTCTACAATTTATGGATTTGCTTCTTAAATATAGCAGTTTAACATAGAAAAACTTATCGCGTTAATATGTAGTGGCAGACTGGGTAATGGTGCGTCGCAATATAATACGAGTAGTTTGCACTCCCATTGAATATAAGCTGGGAGAAGCTGAAATGAAGAAGAAATTAAAGAATGAAAAGAAACAATAGACTGGGTTGAATAAGAAGCGATGTCGTCATCAGGATAAACAAAACTGGCATTGCACAAGTTGGAGGGTGAAACGTTAGATCCTTTAATCGGGCAGAGAGGTTATAAAAAATTGAAAAGGGAGCTGGATGGGTTAAAGTGAAAATAAGTGAAGTTCGATGGCAAGCGGAACATGACTTCTAGTCAGGTGAGTACAGGGTTACAAATACACAATCACGTATGGGTAATTCAGGCGTAGGTCTAATAATGAAAAAGAAAATAAGAACACGGATAAGCTACTATTAACACTACGATGAACGCCCGACAGTCCTTAACTTCGGTGATCTGAAAGGACGCGATATTGTCACTGTGGTAAGGCTATTGACTTGACTGGAATACACTCTTTGAAATTCTGAATGGAGCAGGGATAAAATGCAGGGAATGAAGAGCTACTTACGTGTTGTACAGAAACGAGACGGAAGTTATTAGTGTAGAGGGATATGAAAGGGGAGTGGTGGTTGACAGGGAAGTGAGACAAGGTTGGCCGGCCAGAGTGGCCGAACGGTTCTAGGCGCTAGAGTCTGGAACCGCGCGACCGCTACGGTCGCAGTTTCGAATCCTGCCTCGAGCATGGATGTGTGTGAAGTCCTTAGATTAGTTAGGTTTAATTAGTTCTAAGTTCTAGGGGACTGATGACCTCAGAAGTTAAGTCCGATAGTGCTCAGAGCCATTTGAAACATTTTTTTGAAACAACGTGTAAAGTGAGAAACAAAGGAAACGAAAGAAATTTTTGGACTGGGAGAAGGAACGAAAGTTCACGTAGAAGAAACAAAAACGTTGAAGTTTGCTGAAACATTGTAATTCTATCAGAGACAGGGTAGCACTCGTAAGATCAGATGAACTTCAACAAAAGGAAAATAAGGGTAAGAAAATATTGTGGAATTAAATCAGGCGATGCTGAGGGCAGTAAGACAACTGATGGTGGCCGAAGTAGAGACGAGATAAAATATAGATTGTCAATGGCAAAACAGTCTTTTCGATATAGATGTAAGTATTAGGAAATCTATTGTGAAGGTATTTGTCTCGGGTGTAGCCATGTATGGAAGTGAAATGTAGGCGACAAATAGTTACGACAAAAAGAAAACAGCAACTTTTGCAATGGGGTGCTACAGAATAATGCTGAAGATTAGATGGGTAGATCACATAAGTAATGAGGAGAAATTTGTGGCACAACCTGACTAGAAGAAGGGATTGGTTGGTAGCACACATTCTTAGACATGAAGGGACCACTAATTTAGTACTGGAAGGGAGTGTGAGGATTAAAAATCGTAGAGGAAGATCAAGAGATGAATACAGGAAGCAGATTCGAAAGGATGTAGACTGCAGTAGTTACATGGTGAAGAAGAGGCTTGCACAGGATAGAGTAGTATGGACAGCTGCATCAAACCAGACTTCGGACTAAAGACCACGACAACTTCAAATAATTTGAACGATATTTCTCATTGTGGCACCTATTAAATGCTATTGGTTGCTTTTATTGATCATTTTCCAATGTCAAAACGTCACTGAAGCAAACAAATGTTCTTTATTTTTAGCTCTGCACATTCCCACCCAGTTCCATGTTCCCCACCTTTTCAAACGGAGAGCGCCATCAAATATTGAGAGCGATATGCGTCAACACCAGATCTGGAGTGGCAATGTTGTTTCATCTGGACAACTGCTATCTCCTGTCATGATCCTCGACCATCAGGCTGGTGAACTTGAAACAGCGGTACCTCGTGCGTGGTATGACTTGGAGGACTGAACAACATGGACACAGGGGGTTTCGAAGTGTACCTAGTAAAAAATGTGTATTTAAAATTGTCAGCTCTTAGCCGTGAGATATTATGCAGTGGAACTACACACAACAAAAAATGTTTAGCATCACCTCGGTGCAGAGAGCTCCGGAAACTGTATAGAAAATTGGAATAGAGATCAACATAAACATCATTTCTTCCCTTTTTAGTGCTCATGAAAACCACACATTGCATGTTGTACCACCATACAGCGAGACCTTCAGAGGTGGTGGTGCAGATTGCTGTACACATCAGTACCTCTAATACCAAGTACCACGTCCTCTTGCACTGATGCATGCCTATATTAGTCGTGGCAACTATCCACAAGTTCATTAAGGCACTGTTGGTCCGGATTGTCCCACTCCTCAACGGAGATTCGGCGTAGATCCCTCAGAGTAGTCAGTGGGTCACGTCGTCCATAAACAACACTTTTCAATCCATCCCAGCATGATCGATAGGGTTCACGTCTGTAGAACATGCTGGCCACTAGTCGAGCGATGCCGTTAACCTGAAGGAAGTCATTCACCAGATGTGCACCATGGGGGCGCGAACAGCCGTCCATGAAGACGAATGCCTTACCAATATGTTGCCAATGTGGTTGCACTGTCCGTCGGAGGATGGCATTCATGTATTCTACAGCCGTTAGGTGCCTTCCATGACCACCAGCGGTGGAAGTCGGCCCCCACATAATGCCACCCCAAAACAGCAAGGAACCTCCACCTTGCTGCACTCACTCGACATTGTGTCTAAGACGTTCAGACTGACCAGGTTGCCTCCAACACGTATCCGACGATTTTCTGGTTGAAGGCATATGCGACACTCATCGGTGAAGAGAACATGATGCCAGTCCTAAGCGGTCCATTCGGCATGTTGTTGGGCCCATCTGTACCGCAGCCGGCCGAAGTGGCCGTGCGGTTAAAGGCGCTGCAGTCTGGAACCGCAAGACCGCTACGGTCGCAGGTTCGAATCCTGCCTCGGGCGAGGATGTTTGTGATGTCCTTAGGCTAGTTAGGTTTAACTAGTTCTAAGTTCTAGGGGACTAATGACCTCAGCAGTTGAGTCCCATAGTGCTCAGAGCCATTTGAACCATTTGAATCTGTACCGCGCTACATGGTGTCGTGGTTGCAAAGATGGACCTCGCCATGGACGTCGGGAGTGAAGTTGCGCATCATGCATCCTATTTCGCACTGTTCGGGTCGCAACATGACGTCCTGTGGCTGCACGAAATGCATTATTCAACATGGTTGCGTTGGTGTCAGGGTTCCTCCGAGCCATAATCGGTAGGCAGCGGTCAGCCAGTGCAGTAGTAGCTCTTGGGCGGCCTGAACGAGGCACTTCATCGACAGTTCGTGTCTCTTTGTATCTCCTCCATGTCCGAATAACATCGCTTTGGTTCATTCCGATACACCTGGAGACTTCCCTTGCTGGGAGCCCTTCCTGGCACAGAGTAACAATGCGGAAGCTATCGAATCGCGATATCGACCTTCTAGGCATAGTTGAACTACAGATAACACGTGTACCTCCTTCCTGGTGGAATGCCCTTACCTGATCGGCTGTCGGACTCCCTCCGTCTAATATACGCTGCTCATGCATGTTTGTTTACATCTTTGGGCGGGTTTAGTGAAATCTCTGAACAGTCAAAGGGACTGTGTATGTGATACAATATCCACAGTCAACGTCTATGTTCAGAAGCTGTAGGGACTGGGGTGCCGCAAAACTTTTGTTGATGTGTGTATAAAAGGCATAAATACTGTCTCTTTACAGAAAAGTCGCTGTGGCTCTGTATTTAATTTGCAGGAGTGTTTAGTTTTACAAACACAAATTCATTGGTTCTGATTACAGTTTAAACTCTTTTTTAGACGTAGATGTTAATATAATGCACTCATTTAAAAGGGAATGCTTGATCGAGTACGATCACTTGATGTGTCTGAAGTGTGTGGTGCGTATGAATGTATTTGTAACACTGAAATGTTTGTGATTCAGAGTAACAAAATGGTTGACTGTTACATCAAGAATATATTATACACACAGTATTCAGTCTTATCCTCAAAATGAAGTTCAATATCTCTTCGATTTCATTAAATAAGATTACCCTCTCAGAACTTTGTTGTCTAATGGAGATATCTTAAATATTCACTCAGACTCTTTCACCCAGCTGTTTACAACTGACGACTTTCTGAAAAGTGTATTGAATTCGTACGTTTCCACTGTGTGACAGGAGAAGCAGAACAATTAGTGCTTCAAGTCAAAGTTGATTTTCATTTAATTAATGATTAAAAAAAGAATGTATGTGTACTATAGAATTATTTGTTTGATTATTCTTCTCTTCACTCCCTCTCTAATATATTATGATTTTGCTTCACCAAAGCGATCATTACAGAAGGGGACAGAAAGAAAGAGAGAGGGGAGAGAGAGAAAGAGTGTGTGTGTGAGAGAGGGGGGGGGGAGGGGAAATTCTTCATCTCCTTGTGAATTATCTACAGCATCATGGGCCCCGGTCGCCATCTTCTTCTGTCTTGACTTTTCTCAACATTCATATTCCTTGCTTCCATTGCCTCCTCCAGAATTCCCCTTTCCTTTGCAGGTATGGTATCCATAGTAGTATACTGTTCTGTATCCATCTTCGTTTGTCTTATTCACATGGCAAACGACATGGGCTGCTTTTTCTTTTTTTTATGTCGTCACAGATACTCCTGCCCATCGCCCTCCTTTCTCCGATTACATCGTTATTTATCCCACCCATCCTAGCACAGTATGAGCTTTGTCTTAAGTAATCCATCCCAGTGGCTTCTTCGTTGTTCTTCTTATTGTTTGTTCCACAGAACGGAGTTCATCTCTCTTGTTACAGCTCGTTCTTCATTAATCGTAAGCCGGCCATGGTGGCCGAGCGGTTCTTGGCGCTGCAGTCCAGAACCGCGCTGCTGCTACAGTCGCGGGTTCGAATCCTGCCTTGGGCATGGATGTGTGTGATGTCCTTAGGATGGTTAGGTTTAAGTGGTTCTCAGTCTAGGGGACTGATGACCTCAGATGTTAAGTTCCATAGTGCTTAGGGTCATTTGAACCATTCATTAATTGTAATACCAATTTCATCATTGGGTTTGCCCTGTTTATAAAATAATACCCCAGGATGTTCTATCTCTTCCACACCTACAATAATTTTTGATCTACTTCCAAATTATTTGCTATTCCAGTTCCAGACACCAAGTACTCACACTTCATTTCATCATCTGGCCAGCCTTACTGTATTCCTCTTTGAATTTTCTTATCATGGAGCTCATATCATCTTCATTGACAGCTCATTCAGTCTTGTTGTCTCCAAAATAAAGGCTAACTATTTTGCTGTCCTCTATTGTTGTCATATGTCCGACCTTTGTATCAGCACATTGAATGTACTAATGTGTGAGAACTTAGCTTACCACTTACTGCGCAAATGGACAAAACATCTGAACTGTCTTCTCAAGTCCAGGGTGTCAAACAGACATTCTAAATAAATATGATCCTGGCCCTGTAAGGCAGCTAATATCAGGGGCGGATCGTAACAAAAATCATTAGAAATGCTGCTTTCACATACCTAGAATGCATGGATTAATAAAAGTGAAAGTTTGGGGCCTATTCTAGAGTGACAAAACAGCTATTCCCTTTTTTATTCTATATATAATTTATCAACTGTTGCTTTTAGGGGTCAAGCGATAAACAACAATCATGTTCAATTACTTTTGACACTCAACAACAAGATATTTAAGCCTTGGACATATGGAAATAACGATTATTAAAATCATTACCTCTACACATAGAAATTTTTACACAGAATGATTATGTAAATTCCTTATCAGCTCATTTAGATCTACATTGTTGTAGCTGGTCAATGCACTGAGTTGGTGGAGAATAAATTTACTTTTTGAACCACTGCAAAAGCTCTCATGTACTCAATGTCAGAGTCGGTTCGTATCCTAGCTTTTGATATTCAATGGTCAAAGTGTACATAAATTGGTGTGAGCAAAATCTAGACTCAAACTTTACTGTGGCCTAATGCGTGATGCTACTTTACCAAGTGGCACCTGCAATGGCCTTGTCTCTGTGCTGGATCTGAAACGCTAATTCCATACTCTGGCCTTGACTGAATTGACTCAGTTGCAACTTTCCTGAATTCTGTAGACCGTTAACCTTTCCCTAGTCGAAACAATGGCTATTGCACACTCGCTATGGGTTGGAATGACATGCACAGTTTCTTTGCCCACAAAAATTCCTGCAGGAATAATTAACTACCTCTTTTCTATCTGTCACCACGGTACGTGAAGCATATCGTCCTTACTTTGCAGAAAGCAAAGCTCTCAATTCCCTCGCTTATTTCTACATATTTGTGCGGTTTGTTGTGAGATGAGAGAGATAAAAATCTTATTTCTCCAAAAGCTTTTATATAATGGGGATCTCCCCACCGTGTCGTGTCTGTGTCGGCAAGTATGACTTCAGCCAATCACCGTCTCGCTATATGCTGAATGCAGTTTTGTTTTTCTTTCTGGGTCGCAGCCTAGCCCTGTCAATGACGTGCAGCCACTTACCCTCGGTGCCGGTCTTATTTACATTAAAAGGAACAATGTATTTTTCTGGTCTCATGCCCTTCTGCGCTGAAGCTCGCCATTCTCTTGCTGAATGGGAGTTTAAAATATCATTAACCAACTGCTCGGTTCGTCTCCAAAATGTATATCACTTCAACTTGTTTTTTATGCCAGCTTGTTTTTTATGCCAGCTTATATATATTGCTAGATTATATTGCTAGATTTCTTTTGTTAGTTTTTGGTACATGATGTTAACTGCAATTGCCTTTTGTTAATATAATAATTATTTTATGAGTATCTCGTTATGTATCGTCCTGTCGTTGTGGATCAAGCTCATGTAAGGTCCGTAAAATTCGGACGCCTTACATTGTCACTCATATAACCTGGCATGTTCTATGCCAGTCTGAAAGACTGTTTCTAGTTTTAGCTTACAGAGGGTCAGTGACAGCTGTCACCCCTGCCCCAGATCCTTATTCACCACCAGTTCTTCTGTCCAGCTATTTCCAACTCTTACTGTCGCGGTGTTATTTTCATTTTGTTTCATAACATCTTACCACAGTTTGCTGGTGAGTATATTACGACATGATTTTACCAGGCCAGTCATAGGAATATGCGTCTCCAATCCAAATTTTTCACCCTTTACATCTATTAGTTTCATTGTGAATATATTATCCATCACCGACCTCCCTGCTCAGATTCCTGCTGGCTTTTCTTGCTGCTTATGATTTGCTCCTTTCTCTACCAGATCCTTAAGTACCTTCCATTACAGTCTTCCAGCGAAAGGCATAACTACCAATCCCTTACAGTGTTTTGAGTCATTATGTGACCCTTTCTTCTGCACCAGTGTTATGTAACATGTTCTCATTCCAATAGAACATCTTCCCAATTCAATACTCTTCCATACAATTTTCTTAGCATCTCCGAAATTTCGGTGTTTCTCGGCCAGCTCTGGATGTACTGATCCGTATCGTGGTGCATTCTTCATCTTGAAGGTCGTCACAGCCTGTTGAAGAACTTTCATATCTAAACGCCTCGTGTTGCATCCACACCTCAAGTCTATGCGAAAACTCAGGCCGAATTTTCGTGGAATAAATGCTTGAAATTCTTTATCCATAGAACACGACTAATACAATTATGATGAAACTTTTCACTAATTGACACTCACATTGGCTTGATTGTTCTCCACGCATCAGCACTACGACCCTCAACAATCATTTTCTCTACAAATTTACATCATTCTAAACAGGACTTGTTTTTCTCTTTTAACAGTCATCTTTTTACTTCTCTGCTTAGTGACCTATATCTCCACTCTGGCTGTTATTCAGATTCAGGAACGTTAAACAAGAGGTTCTCTTTTCCTTTTGGTCATCTCTGTTATTTCTGCATTACACCAAACTGGCATTATCTTTTTTTCATATTCTCCAAGAGCTTCTTTTGCCGCTCCATGTATGGCCTTCTCAATACGCCCATATTCCTGCTCTACTGCTCTCTTTACAGTCACCAATGTTTTTTATCAGTCACTGTTGGTAAGTATCTAGTACCATCTTCCCTTAAACTGCTGAAGTTAATTTTCTGTGATGTACAAATCAGGGAATAAAATTTGCTACTTATGATGATGAACATGTATTGAAAAAGAGTTCGGTGGTAACGGCAATCACCCTTCAAACTGCTCATCATCGCCTCACTCAACAGGATGAGGAGTAATGGCAGTGATCCTTGTAAACTGATCATCGCTGCCCTCATCCAATCCATTTGTGTGTCTGTGTGTGTGTGAGAGAGAGAGAGAGAGAGAGAGAGAGAGAGAGAAAGAGAGAGAGAGAGATTGTGTGTTTTGCTAATTTACGCAATTCAGAACCAAATGTCTGTGAATTTGGTGCCAATTCAAGTGAAAATTACATGTTTTTCCCACATGGAAATATTGTATGTATTTGAACACGATGCTACTGTACGTAGTTGAGATGCAAGTATCACTGAACACGACAAAATTTTTTACGCATTTCAAGCGAATTTTACCCTAATTTTCTTAACTTCGTGCCATTATTACACAGTCAAAGTAATTGACCACGTCAATTTAATACTACGGCTTAGCAGGCTGCACAAGAGGACGGATAGGGATAGAAGAGGGCTATAAGACACAGCTAGGCCAGTTCCACCAACTTCGATTTTAAAATTTCCCAATTCCCCACCACAGAAATCTTGTATTTTTAAATTTCCTGTCGCCGCCATATTACATATTTCCGTTTCTCATCACAGTCATCTCGCATATTTTAAATTCTCTGCAGCACCATCTCGTATTTTTAAATTTCCTGTTGTACACCGTTCTCTACTTCTGAATATTCCATCAGCGCCATATTCCATATTTTGGCGGCTCCAGCACTGGCTAGTGGTGGCCCTATAGAAAGTAGTATCTGAAACATTGTTTTTGACCCTCGTTTTCATGAAAAAGGTATACAGATTAACTTAGTGCCAGCTTTGTTCCCCTATAACATAATGAATGAGCGAAATCAAGTTTGGTTTAGTATCTCTCTTCTTATCTTACCTTAAATAACGCTAGTATTTACCATTTCATGTTAGTTAACCCCTCTTCCAGGTGTGCTACTTTGATTCCAAATCTTTGAAGTTTATGCTCCCTAGCTGGAAGGCACTGCAGTTGAGTTTCGTAAGTCCTTTGCACAAGCCCGTACGTGGGCTACTGGCCTGGCTGAGGGTAGAGAACAACCTTTCTTCAGTGAGGCACCACGAGGATAAGGGTGGCGAGCCCAGCGCCCCCCCCCCCCCCCCGAGGCCTATTAAGGGGAGCTGGAACGCCCGACGCCCTACCCCGACAATGTTAAATTTAGTGACTTGGCTTCCATGTATTTCAGGAACCACTGTAGCCATTGGCATGAAACTTTTAGGAAAAAGCTGTATGTTCTGAGTCTACTGAACCATAATAATTGCAGTTCAGGTACTGCCTTCGGAAATACAATTTTTTAATTAAATGGACAAAATGTTGTGTACTTTTTTGTACGCTATGCTAAATAATTTTAATTATACACACCATTATGTTCTTCTTTTAGTGCAGTAGTGTCAGGATATGTATGTTATCAGTCCCTGCAAATTTTAATACTGTACTCAAAGTGGTTTCTCATATTTAGGGGAAAATGCTACAGAAAATGTAAATTATCAGGAACGGCTTCTAAAGTTTCAAAAGACTGTAACTCACGTAATATATACTTAATTTTTGTTTTTTAGTCACTCAGACACACCCTGCACCATACTGTATATCATCATCTTGATCCTTTTCCAAGTTTTTTCTGCAAATCTTCTTTCTGGACTCCTTAGTGGTCAACTGTGCTGCATGCTCTGCTTTGTTAATGCGAACCTTATCCATCCGTTCAAGTTCTCTGATGCAGTTTGCTCCAGTATTAATTCGTAGAGGGAGACCAAGAAATAAATAAACCAAGCAGATTCAGAACTATGTAGGTTGGAGATGAAGATGCTTACGTGGTACTGAGAACCATAGAGAGTTGCATCAAACCAGTCTTTGGGCTGAAGCCCACAACAACGTGCTCCTCAGTTTATTAATACGACGTAATTTAGACCTCTCTTAAAGAAACAGTGTTTTAAAGATGACTAACTCTAGCCTTTACTGTATAATACTTTTCTGTCTTAAAAGAATATGTATTTCAGTTAACATCATTGTTTTTTAGACCATTACTGTATTTCGGAAACTGTGACAGACTTGTTGCCCTGTAACTGCGTATGGTGAAAGTCGTCTGATTTTATAGATTTTTGACATCCATATGTACAGTGCATAAAAATAACATTGCCAATATATGACCACAATGTAGGTGGTTGCTGGGGAAGCACGGATGAAAGAGCAGAAAACTGTGCAGTCTACTCGGAAGACCTACACCAGCGCCTGAGTACTTATACGAAACAGAACTTTATCTTTGCCGCATTGCGTGTTATTTTATTTAGGAAGTACAGCGTCATTTGCAGGAGCAGCCAGAAGTTTCCCGAGCAATGCACGGTATTCATTTCCGTATTATGCACACTGGAATATATTTCACTGTCAAATACAGACCTTCGTGGCCCTAATAAACTTCTGCAACAAAGTTTCACAGGTATACATTTTAATTTTTTCTAATAGTTGTTTCAGAATGGTCTCGAACTGAGTTGCGCTTTTAAGGGCAATTTTCATTTTCTTGTCAGAAATCGGACTCGGCAAATAATGAAGCGATAGCTGAGAGATGGCGTAGTTCTTGCGTCACACCCCTCATTAACAGAATGTAGGGAAGCAGCCTACTCACGCCGTATAAAATTCACATCAGTCTTTCCATTGTGTGCCAGCCTAGTCCGCTGTAACTAGCTCTGACGTCATAAATGTTGCGCAATACTTAAAAAATCAAGTAAATAACCTGAAACGTTTCTAGCCTGTCAGGAGTAATACTAAATCAATATGTGTTGAATATCAGTTCAATAACTTTAACCATTTTCGAAATTTGGACGTTTTTCTGTAAAAATCATTGGCGCAACAGAAACGAGCTAGAAACTTAAAACTGTATATTTAAATTCCTTTTTTATAATAATTTAGTAGAAACAGTTTTCTGGATCTCACAAAATAAAATTTTAGTTGAAATTCATGATTTTCTGGTTTTTGTCATAAAAATTAAGGAAGGAAGATAGATTAAGTAGGCGAATAAGTAAAGCTGGGATGTTTAAATTTAAGTAGAAGGGAGATCCGCTATAATCATAAAGATGTGAGAAGTTTCAACTGAATAACTATGAAACTATAGCGTATCTCTAAAGGGCAAGTTCAGAGCTCGTCTACTGCGTATAGTGTAATTAAATTAATTCTCTCGCCCAAAATATTTGACTTAGCCACGTCAAACTTTTATTATGATTACTTACTTGTGTGCTGATTGCACATTTAAATTGAGAGCTTCATCGGCCATCAGCAGAGGAAGCAATGATTTATTCGATAAGTTAAAGTGGTGCATTACTAGCCCAGCGGCTAGTCGGGAGAGCGGATTTGATCAGGCGTTCCCTTAACCGTCCGCACCGCGGCTTTATATATAAGAACGCTGCGTGAGAGAAAATGGCATCAGTTCTCTCCAAACACTGAATAGCGCACCACCTGTTCCGGGAGTCGCATCGCATCGGTATCATTGCTATAAACAGCCTCGGATGCCGTAATAAGTTACTCGGGATACGCGTAACCATGAAATCGTTTTCGAGTGAAGTTTTAATTCTGGGATGACTTTAATGATCTATCTTCAGTTTGCGTATGTTGCATTTTCACGTGCCATCGCGGGACGGACATTCTACCATTATTTAGCATGGCGTTTGAACATTATCATCAAATTATGGCGAGCATTCACTTAAACATTTAATTTGAACAACTATAGTTGCATCAGCGCATTAGACTCTGAACTGCTCTGGTAGTTGGAGTGTGTGGATCCTTTTTGATCTGTGACTTTCAGAATATAGTGAACATTTTAGAGAGAATCGTTTTTGATTATGAATCCCAGACAATCTCCTAATTCCTCAGAGCTATAAGCTGTAGCTATAAATGTATTTCTCAGATGAAGTGGGCACTAGGAGTTCTAATCACAGGCTTCACGTTTTGCTAATCACTTTCTGGTTGCCAATATTGTAGTTAGGGAGCGAGTGTTGAGAACGGCAAACAACAGCATTAAATAAATAATAGGAACATTTGATTAACAAAATTATTCCACCCGCCACCCCACATATGGTGAATTGGCCGGGAAACGCATCTTTTCTACATACACATTCTACATTTATACAACAATTAAAATCCACCTGCCGCCCCACAAGAACATAACAATTTTGTGTTAAATTATCACAGGCAACAGTTCATCTATTTCTCAGGTACATACAGCGCACTTTAACATCTTACCTGATGCATCAAATGGTTACACTGACAACTCTCACTCAATAAAGAAAAATCTGGTTTTAACACACTTACTGTCTAGAAAAAAGTAAATCATGCAGGTACTGTAAAACAAAAATTAATTGTTTTGTAGTAGTCCTACCTGTGGTCCAAGGGCAGCAGTTTGCCGCCGGCAGTGCTGCGAGGCGGTCACGCGCCAGAGCGCTGCGGGCGAGGCGCGCACGGTGTGTTTGTGTTTACTTCGGCCGCTGTAAGTGCCGTTTTTCTCTTCTAGACCACCATGGCGCACAACTATCGGAAGAAGACACTACGTTTCAACTTTTGTTCCGACTTCGCCCGACCCAAGGCCCTGGAGGTAGAACGATTTATACGCGATGAAGTTAAGATACCTCCAACGGATCTAATTGGTATCCACTTGTCCATAGTTAGCAGTACCGTCTACGTCAAAATGATCAACGATGCGGCGTGCGACAAGGTGCTTCAAGAGGCCAAACGTGGACTGCGCTTCTGTCATTCCGACGGCAACGTCGGACCCGTTACCGTCGATCACGCAGGTCTCGGCATACGGACGATACGGATCTTCGAACTGCCGTTCGAACTACCTGCAGACGTCGTCATCGAGGCGCTCCGTCCCTATGGCAACGTTCTGGAACATGTTGCCGAACGATGGGTACAATTTCAAACCTATCCCGTTTTAAACGGTGTTAGACAGGTCCGCATCGAGTTGCAGAAACACGTGCCTTCCTATCTACGTATCGGAGGCTGCCGTGCCATTATAATGTACGACGGCCAACCTCGGACCTGTTCCGGTTGCGGGAAAGAAGGTCACCTACGGTCTGAATGCATTCAACGACGTGTCGCGCAGCTCCCGTTGTCGGAAGCGTCCGTCACACCCACGATGACCGCCCTGCCGGTCACTTACGCAGCGGCTCTTGCCACGTCTACAGTTTCATCCCGTCCGTCGCCCGGTCCTTCCGATCGGCACGTCCCACCGTCCCAGTCACCTATGGACGGTGCGGACGTCCCACCTGACAACCTTGCCACCGAACAGGCTCCCGCACCGGACGCTGAGGAGAACAGTACTTCTTCACAACACCTGTTTGACAATCTCGTTGTACCCACCGACGCCTTCGAACCAGGTCGACGTTCCTCCTTGCCGTCGTCCGACACTGAGGAACACGTTCGCAAACAACGCTCGCCACGTAGGCGCAAACGCCGTCGCCGTTCACCCACGGGCTCTCAAAGCATCGCCACCCGCGACGACGAAGACGACACCCAGCCAGCCGACATTTCGACGCAGAGGTCGGCGGACAACTTTCAAGATGAACAAGACGTTTCGCAGGACGAGACCACCATGGAGGTCGCCCCGCACAATGTTACGATCGGTGCGCAGGTTGAGACGCCTGTCTCCCCGCCGACAACTCCAGATCTCTCTAA
This sequence comes from Schistocerca nitens, assembly GCF_023898315.1. Classification (NCBI taxonomy): domain Eukaryota; kingdom Metazoa; phylum Arthropoda; class Insecta; order Orthoptera; family Acrididae; genus Schistocerca; species Schistocerca nitens. The sequence goes on from NC_064615.1 coordinate 548,320,728, forward strand.
CCACGACGCCATTCCCATGGACATTGGACAGACCCACGGCACAGGAACATGGGCCGACGACGTTGAGGAAGATACGCCCCCTCCTCCGGATGAGTTGCCTCCGCCGGACAAGGCTGCCTGTTAACATCAAAAGCGAGGCATTGCAGCTGATGGGACGGGACTTCCTGTCGGTGCCCTCCCATTGGTGATGGTAGATGCGCGTCCACCACCACTGAAACAAACGTACCGGTTTGCCACACTGAACATCAACATGATCGGCACTGCACCCAAGTTGCAACTCCTATGTGACATGCTTCGGGCCTCTGACGTCGACGTCGCCCTTCTTCAGGAAGTACGCGTTGCCACACTACCACCAGTCTACGGCTACGACTCATACACTTCCACATGTGATCAATCAGGGCGTGGAGTGGCTTTCTACATACGCGAAGGAATCCCACTCACGGACACGACAATCCTTCCCTGTGGAAGAGGCATGGCTGTTACCATCTTCGACACGCGCGTCATCAATATCTACGCTCCGTCTGGCTCCACGAACCGTCGGCAGCGGTCCACTTTCTTCGGACATGACGTGGCGCCCCTGTTTTCTGGCCGCTATGATCGCCTTATCATGGGAGGCGATTTCAACTGTGTCCTCCATCCGCAGGACCAAGTGCCTGGTTATTCGCCATGCCCGGCGCTGCTCACCTTAATCGAAGATTTTCATCTAGTGGACGTTTGGGAGAAAATTCATGGCCATACCCCCGGTTTTACCCATTATACAGCACATTCTGCGAGCAGACTGGACCGGTTTTATGTCTCTGCCCAACTTCGCAATGAAGTCGCCCAAGCTGAACGATGGCCCCTTGCATTTTCGGACCACTGCGCCGTCATTTGCTCCCTGGCTCTGCCACCTCAGTCAGTGTGGCGCGGCAGGGGTTACTGGAAGCTTAATACCTCCCTCCTTAACGATCCACACTGCCGACAACGTATTGCCACTACATGGGCGTCTTGCGAAAGACGCCTTCCGCAGTACACATCCACGTTCCATTGGTGGCTCAAATGTGCCAAACCGGCGATCAGAAAGGCCTTCATACAATGTGGCAAGGACGCAGCAGCATGGCATCGAGACACCACAAATTTTCACTACGCCGTCCTCCGTGAGCTCGATGCGCTCCCTCCATCACCTGACACCCATAGGGAACGACAGCGTACTAAAGCTCGTCTCCTCTCTCTTCAACGTGCACGACTGCATGGTGTCGTGGTGCGTTCCCGACGACAAGACCTCCTCCACGACGAAGCCCCATCCACAATCCATGCCGCATCCAACCATAGTCATCGACGTCGACTTTTTGTCCCCAACATCACGACCTCCGATGGTGTTCACCACACAACACAGGCGGCGGTGGTGTCTGCCTTTGCTGAACATTATCGCCAATTTTATGATGATGAACCGATGGCGACGCCCATTCCTGATGATCTTCGTCCTTCCCCTGATCGGACGCTCACCGTAGCGGAGTTAACGTCCATGATGTCTGCAATCACCGCAGAAGAGGTGGTAGATGCGATCAACAAAGGGGCCAAGAACAAATCACCGGGACCAGATGGTCTCCCAGTGGAGTTTTACCGGGCGTTCACCACGTTAATGCTTCCTCGCTGGACGGAAATGATTCAGGAACTCTTTACTCCGTCCTTCCCAATTCCACCTGAATTCGTCACTGGCATTCTTCTACCTGTGCCTAAACCGAAAGGAGGGTCTCATGTCTCTGCATATCGCCCCCTTACACTACTGAATGCAGACTCTAAAATCTATGCACGCCTCTTAGCAGCGCGCATACGCACCGTCTTACCTACGGTCCTTTCACCTGAGCAGACTGCACGTGGTTGTGGGGCCACCTTACAAACAGCCCTAGGAGAATGCCGTGACCTCATTGCACTGGCGTCGGTTTGTCACCTTCGTGCAGCACTGGTATCCGTCGATTTCACGAGTGCCTTTGATCGCGTTCGACACCCATTCCTCCTCATGGTGGCGACACGTATGGGGTTCCCATTGCTTTTTGTGGATGCCATTCGCCGGTTACTACTTCCCGCGGTCTCGATGGTACAAGTCAATGGGAGGCTTGTAGGACCGATCCCTATACGCCGCTCTGTGCGTCAGGGATGCCCTATGTCTACTTTACTATATGCCATTGCACTTGAGCCCCTCATCACTGGACTTACCTCTAGACTGCAGGGCCTCACTTTGCGCGACTACACCTTTCACTGTAGGGCTTATGCGGACGATCTCCTCTTTCTTACCTGCTCCCCCACGGAACTCAAAGACGCCATCCAATGGATCCACCAGTATGGACGTCATTCTGGTAGCATTCTTAATGTCCGTAAATCGACTATGATGCACATTGGGCGCGGCCTCCCGGCTATGGTGCCGACCCCACTCCCAGTCAGTGCCACCCTTCGTTACTTGGGTATCGAATTTACGAGCTCCACACACCGCACAGCGGCCCTGGCTTACCGGCGGCTTTTGCAATCGATTCGGCACCATGTCCGCGGTCAAGTGCACCGTAACTTAAACCAACTCCAACGTGTGTCCTATGTCAACATGTATGTCGCCCCTAAACTGGTACACGTCGCCCAGATACTCCCAATGCCGTTACTCCTTGGCCGCCGCATCCAATCAGCCTTTGGATATTTCGTGTCAGCAGGGGCACTTTTCAAAGTCCGCTACAACACTCTAACACTGCCTCCTGCAAAAGGTGGCCTCGGACTCGTCAACGTGCGGGCACGATCTTCCGCACTCTTTGTCCACACTCTGTTGCGGCACTGGCAGGGGCCGGTCCCGTCCTTAACACGCAGTCTCTTAGATATCCTCCGACCAGCTTCTCTCGATCCACCGATCAATGTGGCACCTATTTCTCCATTATTGTACTACGTCGCCAATTGTTTCCTCGAACTCAGCTACGTTCGGGCCGATCTTCCAGTCACCCGTCCTCACCGTACAAAAGATTATTATCGTTTGTTTATGCTGTCCAACCCTTGCGACCCCATGGTGCTACAGCATCCTGATATTAACTGGCGCACGGTTTGGGGGTGTGTGCATGCACCCTTTTTACCGTCGTCTGTGTCTGCACTCTGGTATGTTTTAGTCTATGGAAAATTCCCGACTAATAGTCGACTTTATCGCATAGGACTGGCCACCTCCCCACTCTGCCCTGACTGTCAGCTCGAAGACACCGACGAGCACCGTCTTACGTGCCCCCTGAAACAACACGTATGGCTCCTCATCCAACGAATCGTGGGCTTTTACCTCCGTGCCCCGCCGACGACGGTAACCCCGGATTTCCTTTTGTTGCCCCAAACATTTCATTACCCTCTTGCTAAGCACCATACCCTAATCTGGTTTCGAGGACTGGCTTTAGAATACCTCTTTCAGAGTGGTCCGCATACTGCCCTTGACTTCTGGTACAAAGTTGTGACCGCGCATAGCACCCTCAGCCGAAAACCATCTTACCGACAAACTTTTGCCGGTTTTCTCCGCAGCGTCTTCCTTGACCCCCCTCAAAGTTGGGGTGTACCATGCCTACCTGTCACATGATGCAACACCCTTATCCACGTTCTCATGCATCGACCAAGAACACAAACAAACTTACAAAAAAAAAAAAAAAAAAGGAAGAAGACAGAACATGTTATATTTTGTTGTATTTAATGTTTTCCTTTTTAATATTTTTTTTGTTTAACTAACAGTCATTTGTATGTGTTTCAATGGTACCTTGAAGAACTCTTGCATAGTTAGTCTATATGTACTTTTAGTTGGTTCAATAATTAGAAAAAGAAAACAAAAAGGAGAAACAGGATGTGTTACATTTTGTTGTATTTAATGTTATTCTAATAATTTGTTTACCTAACACTCATTTGTATATGTAAAAAAAAAAAAAAAAAAAAAAAAAAAAAAAAAGGGGTAGCATCTTTGATTCATAATCAAAACGTCTTCGGTCCCGGGTTCGATCCCTGCCACTGCCTAAATTTTGATAAATAATCAGCATTGGCGGCCGAAGACTTCCGGCATAAGAAGTCAGCCTCATTCTGCCAACGGCCTTGTCAAAGAGGGCGGAGGAGCAGATAGAGGTTCAGGGCACTCTCTTGTCCTAGGGGTGGGAAATTGCCCCTAAAGGCGGAAGAATCAGCAATGATCAACGATTTGAGGATGCAGAAGGTAATGGAAACCACTGCATTAAAGACACGTAACGTGTATCCACAGGACATGTGGCCTGTAATTGAAGAAGTGTCATGATGATCTCTCCATTGGCAAAAGATTCCGGAATAGTCCCCCATTCGGATCTCCGGGAGGGGACTGCCAAGGGGTAGGTTACCATGAGAAAAAGATTGAATAATCAACGAAAGGATAACGTTCTACGAGTCGGGGCGTGAAATGTCAGAAACTTGAACGTGGTAGCGAAACTAGAAAATCTAAAAAGGGAAATGCAAAGGCTCAATCTAGATATAGTAGGGGTCAGTAAAGTGAAGTGGAAGGAAGACAAGGATTTCTGGTCAGATTAGTATCAGGTAATATCAACAGCAGCAGAAAATGGTATAACAGGTTATGAATAGGAAGGTAGCGCAGAGGGTGTGTTACTGTGAACAGTTCAGTGACCAGGTTGTTCTAATCAGAATCGACAGCAGACCAACACTGACAGCGATAGTTCAGGTATACATGCCGACGTCGCAAGCTGAAGATGAACAGATAGAGAAAGTGTATGAGGATATTGAAAGGGTAATGCAGTATGTAAAGGGGGACGAAAATCTAATAGTCATGGGCGACTGGAATGCAGTTGTAGGGGAAGGAGTAGAAGAAAAGGTTACAGGACAATATGGCCTTGTGACAAGGAATGAAAGAGGAGAAAGACTAATTGAGTTCTGTAACAAGTTTCAGCTAGTAATGGTGAATACCCTGTTCAAGAATCACAAGAGGAGGAGGTACACTTGGAAAAGGCTGGGAGATACGGGAAGATTTCAATTAGATTACATCGTGGTCAGACAGAGATTCCGAAATCAGATACTGGATTGTAAGGCGTACCCAGGAGCATATATAGACTCAGATCACAATATAGTAGTGATGAAGAGTAGGCTGAAGTTCAAGACATTACTCAGGAAGAATCAATATGCAAAGAAGTGGGATACGGAAGTACTAAGGAATGACGAGATACGTTTGAAGTTCTCTAACGCTATAGATACAGCAATAAGGAATAGCGCAGTAGGCAGTACAGTTGAAGAGGAAAGGACATCTCTAAAAAGGGCCATCACAGAAGTTGGGAAGGAAAACATAGGTACAAAGAAGGTAGCTGCGAAGAAACCATGAGTAACAGAAGAAATACTTCAGTTGATTGATGAAAGGACGAAGTACAAACATGTTCCGGGAAAATCAGGAATACAGAAATACAAGTCGCTGAGGAATGAAATAAATAGGAAGTGCAGGGAAGCTAAGACGAAATGGCTGCAGGAAAAATGTGAAGACATCGAAAAAGATATGATTGTCGGAAGGACAGACTCAGCATACAGGAAAGTCAAAACAACCTTTGGTGACATTAAAAGCAACGGTGGTAACATTAAGAGTGCAACGGGAATTCCACTGTTAAATGCAGAGGAGAGAGCAGATAGGTGGAAAGAATACATTGAAAGCCTCTATGAGGGTGAAGATTTTTCTGATGTGATAGAAGAAGAAACTTGAGTCGATTTAGAAGAGATAGGGGATCCAGTATTAGAATCGGAATTTAAAAGTTTTTGGAGGACTTACGGTCCAATAAGGCAGAAGGGGTAGATAACATTCCATCAGAATTTGTAAAATCACTGGGGGAAGTGGCAACAAAACGACTATTCACGTTGGTGTGTAGAATATATGAGTCTGGCGATATACCATCTGACTTTCGGAAAAGCATCATCCACACAATTCCGAAGACGGCAAGAGCTGACAAGAGCGAGAATTATCGCACAATCAGCTTAACAGCTCATGCATCGAAGCTGCTTACAAGAATAATATACAGAAGAATGGAAAATAAAATTGAAAGTGCGCTAGGTGAAGATCAGTTTGGCTTTAGGAAAAGCAAAGGGACGCGAGAGGCAATTCTGACGTTACGGGTAATAATGGAAGCAAGGCTAAAGAAAAATCAATACACTTTTCGACCTGGAAAAAGCGTTCGACAATATAAAATCGTGCAAGCTGTTCGAGGATTCTGAAAAAAGTAAGGGTAAGCTATAGGGAGTGACGGGTCATATACAATATGTACAACAACCAAGAGGGAATAATAAGAGTGGACGATCAAGAACGAAGTGCTCGTATTAAGAAGCGTGTAAGACAAGGCTGTAGCCTTTCGTCCCTACTCTTCAATCTGTACATCGAGGAAGCAATGATGGAAATAAAAGAAAGGTTCAGGAGTGGAATTAAAATACAAGGTGAAAGGATATCAATGATACGATTCGCTGATGACATTGCTATCCTGAGTGAAAGTGAAGAAGAATTAAATCATCTGCTGAACGGAATGAACAGTCTAATGAGTACACAGTATGGTTTGAGAGTAAATCGGAGAAAGACGAAGGTAATGAGAAGTAGTAGAAATGGGAACAGCGAGAAACTTAACATCAGGGTTGATGGTCACGAAGTCAATGAAGTTAAGGAATTCTGCTACCTAGGCAGTAAAATAACCAATGACGGACGAACCAAGGAGGACATCAAAAGCAGACTCGCTATGGCAAAAAAGGCATTTCTGGCCAAGAGAAGTCTACTAATATCAAATGCCGGCCTTAATTTGAGGAAGAAATTTCTGAGGATGTACGTCTGGAGCACAGCATTGTATGGTAGTGAAACATGGACTGTGGGAAAACCGGAACAGAAGAGAATCGAAGCATTTGAGATGTGGTGCTATAGACGAATGTTGAAAATAAGGTGGACTGATAAGGTAAGGAATGAGGAGGTTCTACGCAGAATCGGAGAGGAAAGGAATACGTGGAAAACACTGAAAAGGAGAAGGGACAGGATGATAGGACATCTGCTAAGACATGAGGGAATGACTTCCATGGTACTAGAGGGAGCTGTAGAGGGCAAAAACTGTAGAGGAAGACAGAGATTGGAATACGTCAAGCAAACAATTGAGGATGTAGGTTGCAAGTGCTACTCTGAGATGAAGAGGTTAGCACAGGAAAGGAATTCGTGGCGGGCCGCATCAAACCAGTCATTAGACTGATGGCCAAAAAAAAAAGTTGTCCTCCGTGCCAGGCACATTATGGCAATAATCTCAAGCTCAGTATCTCCATGCTTAGTGGATTTTTTCTTGAATACAGTATCGCATCAAGCTATAGCCGATACTTCTAAAAACCGAAATACTGGACTGTGGTTACATTATTAACATAACATTATGGAGTTTCTACGTATCGCAAGTGTTATAAACGCAATTTTTACCATTTTTATCATTTTTTTCTCCCTATTGTTTTCAATAGTTTTTCCTTTACGATTATGTAAAGCGAATATAAATAGACTTGCTAGAAGTAAGTTGCGCAGCGGACTCTCAAGCAAAGAACAATTGCATTAGAAGTATATCCAGGGAAACTCTAATTTTGTACTTGATCAACAAATAAAATAGAAGAAAAAGTGATGACGAGTATGGCCCCATACTCTAAGCAATTGCTATAACTTTAGGTTTTTTAATGACTCCGGAAACTACTAGTCATGTTCTACCCACGAGGGGAGACACTGTGGCGTATGTCAACGAGCCGATATGCACTAAGCACTACCTAATCCGAAAACATCCCTTTGAAGCCTATTCGTGGTTGGTACTAGATTTTGTGTAATCGGAAATCAAACAAGACTGTTTGAACTTAGCAACCTAAAATAATGTCGTAGATTCTTCATTAAGTTGTATTCAACTGCTTTTTATAATTGGTTTGATGCAGCTCTCTATGGTACTCCATCCCGCACAAGCCTCAATCTCCGAGTAATTACTCCAAGCTACATCGTTCCAAATCAGCTTACCCTGGGTCAAAACTGATCTCTTTGTTTAGTCAATTTTTGACACAAATTTCTTTACTCCCCATTTCTATTCAGTACCTCCTCATTAGTTACACTTTCTAGGTATCAAATTTTCAGCAGTCTCTTGCGGTATCACATTTCAGGAGCATCTATTCTCTTATTGTAAATCGTACATGTTTCACTTCCATACATGGCATTACTCCAGACAAATATCATCGGAAAAGACTTCCTTACACATGAATTTGTATTGTACGTTAGCAAATTTCTCTTCTTCAGAATTTTTTTTCTTACCATTGCCTCTCTATATTTTCTATCCTCTCTACTTCGATCATTAACAGTTATTTTGCTGCCCAAATCTTAAAATTCGTCTACTAATTTGTATCGTTTCCTAATCTAATTCCCTCAACATCATCTGATTTAATTTGCCTACATTGTACTTGTTTTGCCGTTGTTGATGTTCATCTTACATTCTTTTTCCATGACACTACTCTTCTAAGGCCTTTGGTATCTCTGACAGGATTACATTTTCATCGGCAATCCTCAAAGTTTTTCTTTTTTCTCGCTGAACTTCAAATCCTACTCAAAATTTTTATTTGGTTTCCTTTACTGCTTGCTTACTTTACAGATTAAATAATGTCTGTGATAGGCTATAACCCTGTCTCACCCCTTCATGCCCCTCGACTTGTAACTGCCGTCTGGTTTATGTAGAAGTTGTAAATAACCTTTCGCTTCCTGTGTTTTATTCCCGATGCCTTCAGAATTTCAAAGATTATGTTCCACTGAACACTACAAATGGTATAAATATAGGTTTGTCTTTCCTTACCCTATCTCCTAAGAAACGTAAGTTTCATAAACTTCATTTTAACAAATCGTGATTGCAAAATAATAACATGAATTTTTTCAACGAAAGAAACACTAGCTATAAATCGACCTAGGGAAAGTTCACCTTCGGTTATAGAGATCACGTGAGGGAATAGTTATCCCACGACCTACCTAAGATAGAAACAAGACAGAAATTCTACATACACTCCATTTGTTATATGTTCAGAGAATTCTTTGTCAACGTTGACTGGAACACGCTCCTTTAAATTCTACATGTGCCTAAGCCGTGCGTGCTGACTTTGCGGACAGAGTAGTGTCTCTCTTGTTATCGATGGTCGTCCGTCGTTTAGTATTCCTATCACAGGTGCTGGTCTGTGGGTCTTTGACTGGAAGACTATTTAAGTGGGCGCGGTGCATCGTTTGCCATAGAGTCCTTCAAGTTTGATTCTTCGCTGGTGCGAGGATACTCCGTGAGGTGGTGGATCACACAGCTGGTGGCAGTCAGAGAGCGAGCAGATGGTGCAGTGATGGGCACGTTGTGCGCTGTGATCGTGCGGAGCCGGCGTGGTCGCTCAATACGAGTGCGACAAGAATACTGTACCCAGGTCTGAGGCGCCAATTTGCACCGGTGTTCACAAACAGCAGTGACCGTTTGTTAGTTTGGTTGATTTGGTGGCTATACGGCTGTTTAAAGCCTTAGTGTGTCACACAGCCTGGTTACAGTAGTAGTACTAGTACAGTTGCGCTGTTGTATACTATTCTGTGATTGTATTGCACTACTGAGCGTGTCTGTTATGAAACAACTGGTTGGTCTAAGTGATCTGGTATTAGTAATTTGCCAACATTTAACTGTTGAAGTCTCATTCGCCCGTTAAGAAATGTCTAACTGCAGTTGGCTGTAAATTACAATTGTGTTCATATTTGAAGTACTATCATGCGCTGTTGTTGTTGTTTTACCATACTGTAGATATTCTGTGCTCTATAGGGTGTTTATTTTGCTCAACCATTACATAAAGATTATATGGGTGGATGGTACGGGAATTTTTTATAATTCTAGTATAATTAAGTGGGCTGACCCAGCTGCTTCTCGTAAACCGAGGAGGTGTTTGTGAGCTAAGTGTTGATGGACTGATTGCGTGTGGAATACGAGTAACTGGCTTAAACTATTTTCACTGCTGTCGATCCCCATGTGTTTCATAGAGTCAAGGGCTCCTGTTTATATTAGTCAAATAGTTACTTCTTACTTAAAGTGCCTAGAATTCATTAAAATTGTTAAGTTGTTACAAGAGGTGACAATCATCTAGTGGCTTAATTCACTGACGGCTAATTTAAGAGGTTAAAGTTGAGTGTATTTGTGGCGTTTAATGCCGAGGGTAATTCTAATACTTGTAATTGCTTTTCGTACTGTCTGCCATCGGGTTCCCCTAAATGGCAGGCAGCACCGCATAGCAGCCACGCTATGAGGGAAACAAACCAACAGCCAAACAGGTGAAGACATCAGGTAAACACGTCAAAGATTCCAGTCCATTAATAGAGACCTTTCCTGGCAGAGGTCGCCGCGACATATCCGGCCACGGATTCCTACGCCGGGTTTCTATTGGCTCCAGCTCACTATATAGGCCTGGCCGGTCGAAGGCAGACCAGTCTTCGTCCGCTGTTAATGGCAACCGCTACAGCAGAGTCTCCGAGAAGATATCACCGAAGCCGCTGTACTGCACCGCCGATCGAAGTACCAGCCGACCGAGAGGAAACACATCTCCGGCTAGATCGACGGACGTCTACATCCATTGTACAGCCAGCTATTGTATTGTAGAAGAAGTTACGTTCAATAAACTGTTGGAGAATACAACACTTTTCATCGCAAATTTTCTGAATGAGTATATGTGTGTGTGTGGGGGGGGTTGGTAATGGACGTTTGTTGCTTTATTGAACTACATAATTAAGAGCTGTGAGTTTTTGTCTATGGCTGGTGCTAATAGGTTTATGTTATAGGCGTCATAAGTTATTCTAAACAGAAGCGCCAAGAGGCTGATTATTTATAGAGAAAGGCTACCAAGTGCACTGAAGGACCTACCATTGGTAAACCTAATACCAATATTATAACGCAATAACGCATAATCCTGCCCCCTCCCCGTGCCCCCCCTCACAAGTACAGCTGTTTATTCCTTGGTTTCCAATGGAATCACAAGGATTTTATGTGCTATTTAATTGATTGTCTTGAGTGATTTCTCGATCCAGCCATTTGTTAAGGTAGAGTGTAATTATCTGTTTTAAGGAGAAGTCATACCGGAAGATTTTTGGAATTTTTTGTAGATATTGTTTATTGCCAATATTATTTTACTATCAGCAATCAGAGTTGTAAAGTTACTGATGTTCTTCAATGCTGGTTATCAGAGTTTGTTTTAAATTTTCTGAACTGACCATTTGTGTTCAAGTGTCAAAAAGTTTTGAAGAGACTAACAACAAATCTCTTTTTAAGCTATGTTTGTAACATAACTTGGCACCTTACCGCTCTCCCCCCCCCCCCCCCCCCCCCGACTACTATTTCAGTGCTAGTGATGAAATTCAGGAACCGAAGTGAACACGCTGAGCCATTACTTCTTTCTACTACTATTATTACTACAACTACGTGTATTAAATGAGCATGTGCGAGATGAATATATCCAGTTATAAATTACTCATATGTAATGTGCATATTGGTACTGAATCGGGAACGCTGTTTCGCCAAGACCTGGCTGTTTTGAGCAAATCACTTGATTCATCAGTGACTTAAGGGAGAAGCCTTTATAGAATTGTACTAAGTCAGTCATTTAGATATTATAAAGGGAAGCCAATTTAAAATGAGGCAGATGGAAGAAATTAAAGTTAACCGTTTTACAATCAAGTATATATCATAAAGGGGAGACAAATAAAAAGAGGCAGAGGGAAGAAAATAAAATTAACTGTTTTTTATTTCAAACCATAACTGGTGGTTTGTCTCACTGTGAAAGAAAATAGTCAATGCCTTCACGGAAAAATGTTTGCGGTTGCCTAAGGGAATATGACTGGACATAGCCGTGTATCTCTTTGTCCGAAGCAAATCGATGGCTACGAACGTCTCTCTTCAAGGCTCTAAATATGCGGAAATGGAGTGACGAAGAACGGGACTGTATGGGGATGTGTAAGAGCTTCCCAGTGAAACATCTGCAGCATCCGTCAATCCTAACTGGTAGGGAACCCACACCACGCAGCAGTACTCTAAAAGAGGACGGACAAGTTGAGTGTAGGCAGTCTCTTTAGTAGATGTTGTATCTTCTAAGTGCTCTGCCAGTAAAAAGCAGTTTTTGGTTGGCCTTACACAAAACATTTTTATGTCTTTCTTCCAATTTCAGTTGTTCATAATTGTAATTACTACATATATAGTTCAATGTACAGCCTTTAGATTTGACTGACTTATCGTGTAACCAAAGTTTCATATTCCTTTTAGCACTTATGTGTATGACCTCGCACTTTTCATTAATTAGTGTTAATTGCCGTTTTTCATACCCTGTGGGTATCGTATCTAAGTAATTTTGCAATTTGTTTTGACCTTCTTATGACATCGCTAGACGATTTACGACAGCATAATCTGCAACAACCTGAGACGACAGCTCAGTTTCTTTCCTAAAACGTTTATTTAGGTACGGAACAACATAGGGCCTATAACACTATCCTGGGGAACGACAGAAATCACTTCCTTTCTTCCTTTTTACCCGATGACTTCATTTACATCTACATCTACATTTATACTCCGCAAGCCACCCAACGCTGTGTGGCGGAGGGCACTTTACGTGCCACTGTCATTATCTCCCTTTTCTGTTCCAGACGCGTATGGTTCGCGGGAAGAACGACTGTCTGAAAGCCTCCGTGCGCGCTCGAATCTCTCTAATTTTACATTCGTGATCTCCTCGGGAGGTATAAGTAGGGGGAATCAATATATTCGATACCTCATCCAGAAACGCACCCTCTTGAAACCTGGCGATCAAGCTACACCGCGATGCAGAGCGCCTCTCTTGCAGAGTCTGCCACTTGAGTTTGCTAAACATCTCCGTAACGCTATCACGGTTACCAAATAACCCTGTGACAAAACGCGCCGCTCTTCTTTGGATCTTCTCTATCTCCTCCGTCAACCCGATCTGGTACGGATCCCACACTGATGAGCAATACTCTAGTATAGGTCGAACGAGTGTTTTGTAAGCCACCTCCTTTGTTGATGGACTACATGTTCTAAGGACTCTCCCAATGAATCTCAACCTGGTACCCGCCTTACCAACAATTAATTTTATATGATCATTCCACTTCAAATCGTTCCGCACGCATACTCCCAGATATTTTACAGAAGTAACTGCTACCAGTGTTTGTTCCGCTTTCATATAATCATACAATAAAGGATCCTTCTTTCTATGTATTCGCAATACATTACATTTGTCTATGTTAAGGGTCAGTTGCCATTCCCTGCACCAAGTGCCTATCCACTGCAGATCTTCCTGCATTTCGCTACAGTTTTCTAATGCTGCAACCTCTCTGTATACTACAGCATAATCCGCGAAAAGCCGCATGGAACTTCCGACACTACTAGGTCATTTATATATATTGTGAAAAGCAATGGTCCCATAACTCTCGTCTGTGGCACGCCAGAGGTTACCTTAACGTCTGTAGACGTCTCTCCATTGATAACAACATGCTGTGTTCTGTTTGCTAAAAACTCTTCAGTCCAGCCACACAGCTGGTCTGATATTCCGTAGGCTCTTACTTAGTTTATCAGGCGACAGTGCGGAACTGTATTGAACGCCTTCCGGAAGTCAAGGAAAATAGCATCTACCTGGGAGCCTGTATCTAATATTTTCTGGGTCTCATGAACAAATAAAGCGAGTTGGGTCTCACACGATCTCTGTTTCCGGAATTCATGTTGATCCCTACAGAGTATATTCTGGGTTTCCAGAAACGACATGATACTCGAGCAAAAAACATGTTCCAAAATTCTACAACAGATCGACGGCAGAGATATAGGTCTATAGTTTTGCCCATCTGTTCGACGACCCTTCTTGAAGACTGGGACTACCTGTGCTCTTTTCCAACCATTTGGAACCTTCCGTTCGTCTAGAGACTTGCGGTACACGGCTGTTAGAAGGGAGTTAAGTTCTTTCACGTACTCTGTGTAGAATCGAGTTGGTATCCCGTCAGGTGCAGTGGACTTTCCTCTGTTGAGTGATTCCAGTTGCTTTTCTATTCCTTGGACACTTATTCCGATGTTAGCCATTTTTTCGTTTGTGCGAGGATTTAGAGAAGGAACTGTAGTGCGGTCTTCCCCTGTGGAACAGCTTTGGAAAAAGGTGTTTAGTATTTCAGCTTTACGCGTGTCGTCCTCTATTTCAATGCCATCATCATCCCGCAGTGTCTGGATATGCTGTTTCGAGCCACTTACTGATTTAACGTAAGACCAGAACTTCCTAGGATTTTCTGTCAAGTCGGTACATATAATTTTACTTACGAATTCACTGAACGCTTCACGCATAGTCCTCCTTACGCTAACTTTGACATCGTTTAGCTTCTGTTTGTCTGAGAGGTTTTGGCTGCGTTTAAACTTGGAGTGAAGCTCTCTTTGCTTTCGCAGTAGTTTACCAACTTTGGACCACGGTGGGTTTTTCCCGTCCCTCACAGTTTACCTCGGCACGTACCTGTCTAAAACGCATTTTACGATTGCCTTGAACTTTTTCCATAAACACTCAACATTGTCTGTGTCGGAACAAATTTTCGTTTTGATCTGTTAGGTAGTCTGAAATCTGCCTTCTATTACTCTTGCTAAACAGATAAACCTTCCTCCCTTTTTTTGTATTCCTATTAACTTCCATATTCAGGGATGCTGCAACGGCCTTACGATCAGTGATTCCCTGTTCTGCACTTACAGAGTCGAAAAGTGCGGGTCTGTTTGTTATCAGTAGGTCTAAGATGTTATCTCCACGAGTCGGTTCTCTGTTTAATTGCTCGAGGTAATTTTCGGATAGTGCACTCAGTATAATGTTACTCGATGCTCTGTCCCTACCACCCGTCCTAAACATCTGAGTGTCCCAGTCTATATCTGGTAAATTGAAATCTCCACCTAAGACTATAACATGGTGAGAAAATTTATGTGAAATGTATTCCAAATTTTCTCTCAGTTGTTCTGCCACTAATGCTGCTTAGTCGGGAGGTCGGTAAAAGGAGCCAATTATTAACCTAGCTCGGTTGTTGAGTGTAACCTCCACCCATAATAATTCACAGGAACTATCCACTTCTACTTCACTACAGGATAAACTACTACTAACAGCGACAAACACGCCACCACCGGTTGCATGCAATCTATCCTTTCTAAACACCGTCTGTGCCTTTGTAAAAATTTCGGCAGAAATTATCTCTGGCTTCAGCCAGCTTTCTGTACCTATAACGATTTCAGCTTCGGTGCTTTCCATCAGCGCTTGGAGTTCCGGTACTTTACCAATGCAGCTTCGACAGTTTACAATTACAATACCGATTGCTGCTTAGTCCCCGCATGTCCTGACTTTGCCCCGCACCCTTTGAGGCTGTTGACCTTTCTGTACTTGCCCGAGGCCATCGAACCTAAAAAACCGCCCAGTCCACGCCACACAACCCCTGCTACCCGTGTAGCCGCTTGCTGCGTGTAGTGGACTCCTGACCTATCCAGCGGAACCCGAAACCCCACCACCCTATGGCGCAAGTCGAGGAATCTGCAGCCCATTTGTTACTAAGAACTGTGACCTCTCTGACAGGAAATCACGAATCTAGTCGAGTAACTGAGATGATATTCCACTTTATTATAAGCGGCTCGTGAAGTACGGTGTGAAACATCTTCTGGAAATCTAGGAATGGGTTTTGGGAAAACCGCAACAGAAGAGAATCGAAGCATTTGAGATGTGGTGTTACAGGCGAAATCTGAAAAGTAGGTGGATGGTAAGGTACGAAATGAGGAGGTTCTGCGCAGAATCGGAGAGGAAAGGAGTATGTGGAAAACACTGACAGGAAGAAAGGACAGGATGATAGGACATCTGTTAAGACATCAGGGAATGACTTCCATGGTACTAGAGAGAACTTTAGAGAACAGAAACTGTAGATGAAGACAGAGACATCCAACCAATACTTGAGGACGTAGGTAGCTAGTGCTACTCTGAGATGATGTGACTGGCACAGGAAAGGAATTGGCGGCGGGCCGCATCAAACCTGTCAGAAGACTGATGACTGAGATATCCCACAGGATTGCAACAAACAACTGTCACTCAATGCCATGCCAAATAACTGCTTGCGTAAGGCTAGAGGTGAACCAGAGCGTTACTGGTATGCTGAATTTTTAAAGCACATTCTCTTGAACAAATCATCCAGTTTTCCAGAAGTTGTAATCGTTTATTTGTCTGTACATGTATATCTACCGATTTCAGTCCTATCGTCCAACTCTCTCATTGTACGACTTTACTTTTTATTTATTTATTTTTTTGTCAAAGCGTATGCGTTGGTGTAACACTTCCTAGAGACATGAACTAGAACGATAATATAGTCCCAGACGTAGGTAAATCAGGTAGCAGACTTCGATTCACTGGTAGAATGATAGGGAAATACATTAAGTATACAAAGGTGGAGGCTTCCAAACTGCTCATACGACCATTCCCAGAATATTGTTCAAATGCTTGTTACCATTACCAATACGACTGGGAAGGGGTGTTTAACGTATACAGAGAAAGACAGCACGAATGGACACGGATTCTTTAACTCACAGGGAAGTGTCACAGTGATGCTGAAACAGCTGAAATGGCAGACTCTGAGGATAAGTAGACACTATCCCGAGAAAGTCTGCTAACAATGTTTCAAGGACCGGCCTCGAATGATGACTTTTGGAACTAATTACAGTCCCCTACATAACGATGCCATAGACATTGTTGTCTGAGGGTAGCGTCTCCGGCTGGTAATCAAATCATCCTGGTACTCAGATCCAACCACCACCACTGCTTACATTTTGAATAAACATCGTCAACAGTGGTGACCTGATACTTTCGAGATAAGAAGTCACCCTCGTTCTGCCAACAGCCTTGTAAAAGATGGCGGAGGAGCGAACAGAAGTTTAGGACACTCTCTTGCCCTTGGGGTGGTTAGTGCCCGCTAAAAGTTGGGAGATACAGTAATGATCAATGGCATGATGGTATCCGGGAAAGGATTGCCTGACTATGAGAAAAAATTTGAATAACCAATGAAAGGTTACGTTCCACAAATCGGCCATAGAATGTCGGAAGATTGAATGTGGTAAGAAAGCTAGAAAATCTGAAAAATGAAATTCAGAGGCTCAGTCAAGATATAGTAGGGGTAAGGGAAGTGAAATGCGAAGAAGACAATGATTAATAAAAGTTTCTCAGGCTTCCAGCCGCGTCAATGGTTTAAAATCCACGAGCTTTCGGCCGAGTACTTTTCGGCCATTGTCAAGTGGTGACTGTCTTCTGGTTGTTGATGCCGTCCTTATACAGCCGGGCTGCCTTCCGTGATGGCACTGGTACCAGCTCCAGCACCATATATGGTAATGTTTGCGTTGTCCAGCCGCCGCGCCGCCTTCAGCCTTCCGACGGCCAGGTCCCACGCTATACTTAGCTGCAGCTCGCCGCCTTTATTGAACGTGTTGTCAGAAATTTTGTATTTCGATCGCTTCTTTTATTATGCTGCCCCATACACTGTTAGTCCGTGTGATAACAGATGTCTCGTCGAATGCAATAAAATGCTGATTTCTCTGGGTACCGTAGACGAAAACATCTCTCGCGTTCCACACAGCGGTGTTCAATGGTACGCACAGTCTGTCCTATGTAGAACTGTCAATACCAACATGCTATTTTATATACTCCTGGTGTTCTGAAGCCTACGTCGTCTTTCACAGGACTCAGGAGCTGTCGAACTTTTTGCTGGTGCCCTGAAGACTGCATCTATTTTATGCCTCTTTAGAAGGCGGCTCATCTTTCCTGTTATTGAGCCAGAGAACGGCAAGAACGCAACTTCTTCGAGTCCTCCTCGGAGTCTTTCTGCTTACGTGTTTTCGGAAAGATAGCTTGCGAAATATGGCGGTGTTGTAGCCGTTTTCCTTGAATACTTTTCGTAACTGGCTCAGTTCCTTCGGCAAGTTATCAGATTCTGAGACGGTTTCGGCTTGACGCTCTAAGGTCCTCAGAACAGAACGTTTCTGCAACGGATGGTGACAGCTGTTAGCGTGCAGATATCGGTCTGTGTGGGTGGGTTTCCGGTAAACGCTGTGGCTGCCGTCAGCGGATCATATCATTGATATCCTTTCACCTTGAATTCTGCTTCCACTTCTGAAGCTTTCTTTTATTTCCACGATTCCTTCTTCGATGTACAGATTGAACAGTAGGGGCGAAAGACTACATCCCTTTCATACACCCTTTTTAACCCGAGCACTTCGTTCTTGATCGTATACTTTTATTATTCCGTTTTGGCTCCTGCACATATTGTATATTACCCGTCCTCCTATTTCTCTCAAAATTTCGAACATCTTGCACCATTTTACCTTGTCGACAAATCCTACGAACTGTCTTGATTTTTCAGTATTCTTGCTTCCATGATCGACCGCAACGTCAGAGTTGCCTCTCTGATGCCGTTACCTTTCCTAAAGGCAAACGTATCGTCGTCTAACACACCCTCAATTTTCGTTTCCATTCATCTGAAGATTTTCATGTGAGCAATACGGATGCATGAGCAGTTAAGCTGATTGTGCGATAATTCTCGCACTTCACAGCTCTTGCAGTCTTCGAAATTGTGTGTATGATATTTTTCCGAAAGCCATATGGTACGTCACCAGACTCATACATTCCCCACACCCCGTGAAGAGTCGTTTTGTTGCCACTTCCCCCAATTATTTTAGAAATTCTGATGCAACTTTATGTATCCCTTCTGCGCTAATTGGTCTTAAGTCCTCCAAAGCTCTCTTAATTTTTTCATTCTAATTCTGGAGCCTACATCTCTTCTAAATCGACTCCTGTTTTTTATTTTTTTTTATTTTTTATTTTTTTTATCACATCAGACAAATCTTCCCTCTCATAGAGGCCTTCACTGTATTCTCACTATCCTCTGCATTTAACAACGGAATTTCCGTTGCACTCTTAATGGTACCACCCTTGCTTTTAATTTCACCGACCTTTCTTTTGACTTTCCTGTATGCAGTCAACCTCTCCGACAAACATTTATTTTTCGATTTTTTGCCGCGCGCAGTGGCCGCGCGGTTTGAGGCGCCATGCACGGACTGTGTAGCCCCTCCCACCGGAGGTTCGAGTCCACCCTCGGGCAAGGGTGTGTTTGTTGTTCTTAGTATAAGTTAGATTAGTTTGTGTAGTTTGTAAGTCTATGGACCGATGACCTCAGCAGTTTGGTCCCTTAGGAATTCGCACACATTTGAACATTTCGATTTCGTCACATTTCTTATGCCGCGATTTCGTCTTAGCTTCCCTGCGATTCCTGTTTATTTATTCATCAATGGCTTGTAATTCTGTATTCCTGAATTTCCCTGAACATTTTTGTACTTCCTTCTTCCATCCATCATCTCAAACATTTCTTCTATTACCCATAGTTTCTTCGCAGTTTCCTTCTTTGTACCTATGTTTTCCGTTCCAAATCCTGTGATGTCCATTCTTCTTCAACTGTACTGCCTACAGAGCTATTCCTCATTGCCGTATCTGTAGCCAAGAACATCAAGCGTATCTTGTCATTCCGAAGTACTTCCGTATCGTACTTCTTTCCGTATTGATTTTTCCTGACTAATCTCTTCAACCTACTCTTCATCATTACTACATTGTGATTTGAGTCTATATTTGCTCCTGGATTCGCCTTGCAATCCAGTATCTGATTTCGGAATCTCTGCCTGATCATGATGTAATCTAACTGAAATCTTCCCATATCACCCGGCCTTTTCCAAGTATATCTCCTCCTCTTGTGATTCTTGAACAGACTATTGGCTACTAATTACTGAAATTTATTACAGAGCTAAATTAATCTTTCTCCTCTCTCATTCCGTGTCGCAGTCCCACATTCTCCAGTAATCTTTTCTTTAGTTCCTTCCTCTACAACTGAATTCTAGTCCCCCATTACTATTAGATTTTCATCTACCTTTGTCGTACTGTATTACACTTTTATTATCCTCATATACTTTATCTCTTCATCTTCAACTTTCGACGTTGACATATATACCTGTACCATCGTTGTTGGTGTTGGTTTGTTGTTGATTGTGACTAGAATAACCCTGTCACTGAATTGCTCACACTATACAATTTGTGCTCTATCTTGCTGTTCATAACAACAGTTATACCATTTTCTGCTGGTGTTGATATTACCCTATATTCATCTGACCAGAAATCCTTGTCTTCTTTCCATTTCACTTCACTGACCCCTACTATATCTAGACTGAGCCTTTGCATTTTTCCTTCCAGGTTTTCTAGCTTCCCTACCACAGTCAAATTTCTGACATTCCACGCACCGGCTCGTAGAATGTTATCCTTCCGTTGGTTATTCAATCTTTTTCTTATGGTCACCTCTCCCTTGGCCGTCCCCTTCTGGAGATCTGAATGGGGGACTATTCCAGGATCTTTTGCCAGTGATGAGATCATCACGAAACTTTTCCAATTACAGGCTACAATTCCTATGGATATACGTTATGTGTCTTTAATGCTGGGGTTTCCATTGCCTTCTGCATCCTCATCCCGTTGGTCACTGCTGATTCTCCCGCCTTTGGGTCAGTTTCCCACCCCAACGACAAGGGAGTGCCCTGAATCTCTATCCGCTTTCCCGACCTCTTTGACAAGGTCGTTGGCAAAATGAAGTTGCCTTCTTATGCCGGAAGTCTTCTACCGCAAATTCTGATCATCTTAATCAGACTTTAAGTGTTGGCTAGTTTCGAACCAAGTACCGAGAACGTTTTGATTACTCATGAAAGATGCTACCCCCAGACCACGGGTACATTAGTATGTTCCTACGGGCGGCTGTATTCAGTTTGTTGTTCCTGCATCATCGCTACATCTGAAAAACCACATCAATCGCCTTTTCCTTAAGTTCCGCCCTGGACTTGGCGGACACAACTGCTAGGACGCAATCTGGGTATCCAACAATACCTTCAACGGTATCTGTCCCGTGTAAAAGTAGTAACACGCTTTCAGTACTAAGCTTCCCTCTTAAGGAGCCTTGGCGCCTTTGGTAATCTTTCCGATTACTTCGCTCTGCTCCGTAAAGCATTGGACACTGTTCACTAGGTTAATCGACAAAACTCTTTGAAATTGCTTCCTTGACACAAAACACATATACAAAAAATAGAATCATAAATGCGGAACACTGAAACCTTTCGTTTTCTTTAAATTAAGAAGTGTTGCAGTATAGTGAAATTTAATTTAATTTCATGAACTCCAATTACTAAAGGTACTCTAACAGCGTTAATACAAAATCGCTGTTTGCTGTTAATCTCCGTTGTGCGACTCACAAAAGGGACCGCTGCTAATCGTCATCACAGATTTCATCCAGATTTATCATAGTTTCAGGGCTTGGCCGAAAATGAAAGTGACGGAAGTGGAATCTGCAGATGACAGAGAGTTTAGGAAAAAAAATCATTACTAATTAGCGTCAGGTGAGTCATGAGCCATTTATGTTACCGTAGCTTGCAGGAACTGTTTGGCGCAGCGGAAAGGGAGCATAACAATATTCCTAAGGTCGTGGGTTCGAGTTCTTATATGCGAACGTTGTTTCAGTTTTTTTACTTTCGATATTTCTGCTCCAGTTACACTTCAAATAAACTGAAATAATGCGCAGTATATTGTATGTACTCGTATTAATATTTTCATAACAAGCATGAAAAGGGAAACAAAAGTAAATTTTGAATTCCAAATAAATTTCTCGGGAGGGACTGTAAGGGATACACACAAATTTCGTGCATAAATATTTGTTAGTTTTATAACTTTACGATTGATGATTTCATCGTAAACCTGGAGAAGCAGTAACTTTTACGGTATCTTGCCCATACGCCGAAATTTTTATAAACATGGTAGTTTCAAAGTTTCTATAGGAACATTCATAAAAGGTTCTCTCACACGACAGTGTAACGTTTCTAGTTCATTTTTGGTATTAAATGAGAGTGATGTGCTGTACTTCATATCTGTACACTGGACACTTTTGAAGCAGACGTCTTCAATAGTCGGTAAGTTACAGCACAGAGATTCTACTTATTAGCAGTGTGATCTTCGGTTGTCAGTAGCATTGTTGTTGCTATTGTAGCATTCGAGAGCTGTAAGTAAGAGTTTTGTGTTGCTTACGCTGCTGAACGATTTGGAAATAACCAGCAGAAGACATGAGATGCAAACGCAGAGTATGTTGCCGTTTGGAGATATGATTTTGTAAACACTGACCTAAAAAGTTTGGAAGATATTCAGGCAATGCTGTCATATCATGGCTTGCTTGGCGTAATTTATCATGAGTTTCCAAAGGCAAATATTTAGCACGATTTTTTGTTTATTGATTCAGTGTATTTAGTTCGAGGGTCTAGAGGTAATTAAACATATTTATCTGCACACATAGCTCGGACTCAGATTTACAGATTCATAACTCGTTTACCATTTCAGTAATGTATTACATGACGGAGTAATATTTTTTCCATAAGAAGTGAATGTTGTTAAAATTGTTGTAACTGTTAAGGAATCAGAGTTTAACAACATACTTCATGAAAGCTAGTCTCTTTCCAATCATTTACTAGGTTTAGTTCCTTCACCGACCCCTCACGGTAATTTTGTTTTGCCATTATACGGGGTTATTACAAATGATTGAAGCGATTTCACAGCTCTACAATAACTTTATTATTTGAGATATTTTCACAATGCTTTGCACACACATACAAAAACTTAAAAAGTTTTTTTAGGCATTCACAAATGTTCGATATGTGCCCCTTTAGTGATTCGGCAGACATCAAGCCGATAATCAAGTTCTTCCCACACTCGGCGCAGCATGTACCCATCAATGAGTTCGAAAGCATTTTTGATGCGAGCTCGCAGTTCTGGCACGTTTCTTGGTAGAGGAGGTTTAAACACTGAATCTTTCACATCACTATGCGTGAAACTTGCCCGCACACGTTCAACCGTTTCTTCGCTCACTGCAGGCCGACCCGTTGGTTTCCCCTTACAGAGGCATCCAGAAGCTTTAAACTGCGCATACCATCGCCGAATGGAGTTAGCTGTTGGTGGATCTTTGTTGAACTTCGTCCTGAAGTGTCGTTGCACTGTTATCACTGACTGATGTGAGTGCATTTCAAGCACGACATACGCTTTCTCTGCTCCTGTCGCCATTTTGTCTCACTGCGCTCTTGAGCGCTCTGGCGGCAGAAACCTGAAGTGCAGCTTCAGCCGAACAAAACTTTATGAGTTTTTCTACGTATCTGTAGTGTGTCGTGACCATATGCTACAGTGAATTTATGAAATCGCTTCAATCATTTGTAGTAGCCCTGTATGTCGCTGCATTCCACTGAGCGGAACACAATAGCACTCACAGTCAAATGATGTGCTGAGGACAGCTCTTTTTCCTTGCATCAAACTTGTCAAGGTTTTCGTTTTGCTAACTCACTGTTGCGCTGTATTTTAATATTCATCACTTTCGAGCATTACAAAAATTCTGTTGCATTTGTTAGGGCCAGTTTAACATTACAGTCAGGACACGATAAGATCATTTACAGTTAAGTGTTCTATTTAAAATTTATCACCAGAGGCAGTTTAGGTAAAGTTCTGTTCAGATTTCATTTTTTGTCAGGCAATCTCATTCTTACATTGTAGTATTACATATGCGTCCGATTGCGTCATTTGGGCTTCGGTATTTTATTTTGTCAATTTGCGTGTATACATTTAGAGCTTCCCCCATGAACCATGGACCTTGCCGTTGGTGGGGAGGCTTGCGTGCCTCAGCGATACAGATGGCCGTACCGTAGGTGCAACCACAACGGAGGGGCATCTGTTGAGAGGCCAGACAAACATGTGGTTTCTGAAGAGGGGCAGCAGCCTTTTCAGTAGTTGCAGGGGCAACAGTCTGGATGATTGACTGATCTGGCCTTGTAACATTAACCAAAACGGCCTTGCTGTGCTGGTACTGCGAACGGCTGAAAGCAAAGGGAAACTACAGCCGTAATTTTTCCCGAGGGCATGCAGCTTTACTGTATGATTAAATGATGATGGCGTCCTCTTGGGTAAAATATTCCGGAGGTAAAATAGTCCCCCATTCGGATCTCCGGGCGGGGACTACTCAAGAGGACGTCGTTATCAGGAGAAAGAAAACTGGCATTCTACGGATCGGAGCGTGGAATGTCAGATCCCTTAATCGGGCAGGTAGGTTAGAAAATTTAAAAAGGGAAATGGATAGGTTAAAGTTAGATATAGTGGGAATTAGTGAAGTTCGGTGGCAGGAGGAACAAGACTTTTGGTCAGGTGATTACAGGGTTATAAATACAAAATCAAATAGGGGTAAGGCAGGAGTAGGTTTAATAATGAATAAAAAAATAGGAATGCGGGTTAGCTACTACAAACAGCATAGTGAACGCATTATTGTGGCCAAGATAGACACAAAGCCCATGCCTACTACAGTAGTACAAGTTTATATGCCAACTAGCTCTGCAGAGGATGAAGAAATTGATGAAATGTATGACGAGATAAAAGAAATTATTCAGGTAGTGAAGGGAGACGAAAATTTAATAGTCATGGGTGACTGGAATTCGTCTGTAGGAAAAGGTAGAGAAGGAAACATAGTAGGTGAATATGGATTGGGGGGAAGAAATGAAAGAGGAAGCGGCCTTGTAGAATTTTGCACAGAGCATAACTTAATCATAGCTAACACTTGGTTCAAGAATCATAAAAGAAGGTTGTATACGTGGAAGAATCCTGGAGATACTAATAGGTATCAGATAGATTATACAATGGTAAGACAGAGATTTAGGAACCAGGTTTTAAATTGTAAGACATTTCCAGGGGCAGATGTGGATTCTGACCACAATCTATTGGTTATGAACTGCAGATTGAAACTGAAGAAACTGCAAAAAGGTGGGAATTTAAGGAGATGGGACCTGGATAAACTGAAAGAACCGGAGGTTGTACAGAGTTTCAGGGAGAGCATAAGGGAACAATTGACAGGAATGGGGGAAAGAAATACAGTAGAAGAAGAATGGGTAGCTCTGAGGGATGAAGTAGTGAAGGCAGCAGAGGATCAAGTAGGTAAAAAGACGAGGGCTAATAGAAATCCTTGGGTAACAGAAGAAATATTGAATTTAATTGATGAAAGGAGAAAATATAAAAATGCAGTAAATGAAGCAGGCAAAAGGGAATACAAACGTCTCAAAAATGAGATCGACAGAAAGTGCAAAATGGCTAAGCAGGGATGGCTAGAGGACAAATGTAAGGATGTAGAGGCTTGTCTCACTAGGGGTAAGATAGATACTGCCTACAGGAAAATTAAAGAGACCTTTGGAGAGAAGAGAACCACTTGTATGAATATCAAGAGCTCAGATGGCAACCCAGTTCTAAGCAAAGAAGGGAAGGCAGAAAGGTGGAAGGAGTATATAGAGGGTTTATACAACGGCGATGTACTTGAGGACAGTATTATGGAAATGGAAGAGGATGTAGATGAAGATGAAATAGGAGATAAGATACTGCGTGAAGAGTTTGACAGGTCACTGAAAGACCTGAGTCGAAACAAGGCCCCGGGAGTAGACAACATTCCATTAAAACTACTGATGGCCTTGGGAGAGCCAGTCATGACAAAACTCTACCATCTGGTGAGCAAGATGTATGAGACAGGCGAAATACCCACAGACTTCAAGAAGAATATAATAATTCCAATACCAAAGAAAGCAGGTGTTGACAGATGTGAAAATTACCGAACTATCAGTTTAATAAGTCACAGCTGCAAAATACTAACGCGAATTCTTTACAGACGAATGGAAAAACTGGTAGAAGCGGACCTCGGGGAAGATCAGTTTGGATTCCGGAGAAATGTTGGAACACGTGAGGCAATACTAACCGTACGACTTATCTTAGAAGAAAGATCAAGAAAAGGCAAACATACGTTTCTAGCATTTGTAGACTTAGAGAAAGCTTTTGACAACGTTAACTGGAATACTCTCTTTCAAATTCTGAAGGTGGCAAGGGTAAAATACAGAGAGCGAAAGGCTATTTACAATTTGTACAGAAACCAGATGGCAGTTATAAGAGTCGAGGGGCATGAAAGGGAAGCAGTGGTTGGGAAAGGAGTGAGACAGGGTTGTAGCCTCTCCCTGATGTTATTCAATCTGTATATTGAGCAAGCAGTAAAGGAAACAAAAGAAAAATTCGGAGTAGGTATTAAAATTCATGGAGAAGAAGTAAAAACTTTGAGGTTCGCCGATGACATTGTAATTCTGTCAGAGACAGCAAAGGACTTGGAAGAGCAGTTGAACGGAATGGACAGTGTCTTGAAAGGAGGATATAAGATGAACATCAACAAAAACAAAACGAGGATAATGGAATGTAGTCAAATTAAATCGGGTGATGCTGAGGGGATTAGATTAGGAAATGAGACACTTAAAGTAGTAAAGGAGTTTTGCTATTTAGGGAGTAAAATAACTGATGATGGTCGAAGTAGAGAGGATATAAAATGTAGACTGGCAATGGCAAGGAAAGCGTTTCTGAAGAAGAGAAATTTGTTAACATCGAGTATAGATTTAAGTGTCAGGAAGTCGTTTCTGAAAGTATTTGTATGGAGTGTAGCCATGTATGGAAGTGAAACATGGACGATAACCAGTTTGGACAAGAAGAGAATAGAAGCTTTCGAAATGTGGTGCTACAGAAGAATGCTGAAGATAAGGTGGGTAGATCACGTAACTAATGAGGGGGTATTGAATAGGATTGGGGAGAAGAGAAGTTTGTGGCACAACTTGACTAGAAGAAGGGATCGGTTGGTAGGACATGTTTTGAGGCATCAAGGGATCACAAATTTAGCATTGGAGGGCAGTGTGGAGGGTAAAAATCGTAGAGGGAGACTAAGAGATCAAAACACTAAGCAGATTCAGAAGGATGTAGGTTGCAGTAGGTACTGGGAGATGAAGAAGCTTGCACAGGATAGAGTAGCATGGAGAGCTGCATCAAACCAGTCTCAGGACTGAAGACCACAACAACAACACATTTAGAGGGCGTTTTCACAGAAGCATTTTGGACGCATATTCTTTCGAAATTCGGTTTGTAATTTTAGGTACTACTACTACTACTACTACGTGATCAGGCCCAGTGGACCGCACGCATCTACAAGTTTCCTCCTGCACTGTATTTTGTACATTTCTGCTATCCGCCATCCGTTCACATCTATTGACACTTGGTTTGAATCTTCATGGAGTCCATCCCTACAAGGCTTCTTGGGTCTCCCTGGCGGTCTCTTTCTTGTAGGTGTGAAATCCAGGAGCTTCCGAGGCGATCTGTGATCCTCCATCCGGGCCACATGGCCAGCCCACTGCATTCGTTTGGCTTTGACAGTTCCTGCTATGTTGGGCTGCTGGTATAGTTCCTCAAGCTCTTGGTTGTATCTGATCCTCCATTCCCCTGTATCTGCATCCAGAACCGGACCGAAGATCTTCCGAAGTACTTTTCTCTCAAAAACAAGGAGCTTACGGGAGTTTTATGTGTTGGAATTGCAAGACAAACATTGTGATGTCACGCATTGTGCGTGTAGCACTGTTCAGAGAACGGAACAATACAGAATATCGCAGGATAGCTTGCTTAGTATATAGTTTTACGTTTTGTAATTATTTTTGGTGAAAGTTAATTTCAGTATTGTTATACAGCTCGAGATGGATTTGCCGACATTTTTTCGGCTACATAACCACACCCCTCGTATTGTTCAGATTAACATTGCAAAACATACACGGACGTAAGGAACGTAAACCCGGTTCTCATTAAAAGAAAAAAAAGTTTGACATCAAACAACATGTGACGTGTCATTTCGCTAATTATTCGTATGGAGGACTGGTGATACACAATGGACTGGATTTTGATCCAGTCTCCTATGGCTGCGATTTCTTTTTTCTCTCTCGATCAGATAACAGCAGTTTTGAAGCTTTTTATCACAGTCTGATGACATCACACAGTTGTACCAGCGGAGTGCATACGGTGGTGGTAGGGGGGGGGCCAGGGGTTCTTAAATGCTGCACAGTGACAATTCTTCATCATGAAAAATCTCGTCGTATAGCTGCGGATTTGTTTGCCATGTGTATATTAAAAGACGAAATCTGATCTGATAGATTTAAGGTTCAAATGGTTCAAATGGTTCTGAGCACTATGGGACAACTTCTGAGGTCATCAGTCCCCTAGAACTTAGAACTATTTAAACCGACCTAACCTAAGGACATCACACACATCCATGCCCAAGGCACGATTCGAACCTGCGACCGCAGTTCCAGACTGTAGTGCCTAGAACCGCTCGGCCACTCCGGCCGGCTACATTTAAGGCTCCGTGATATCAGTCAAAAATATTTCGTATAAGACTGCTGCTAATTTTCTCAGATTTTGATTACTTGCAGTGTAGGTAACATAAAAGTTTGAAAACAAGAAAGGTTCTTAATATTGATTCGTACCCATGACTGTTCGGCATTCACTCCGCTGCCCCAAAAGCTGCATGGAAACGACGGCAATGTAAAAGGATCACGCCACGCTCGACCCACGCCAAAAGTACTGTTTTTCCCCCTAAACGCTTGGCCGTATGAAGCTCTCGCTTCTGTCACTTTCATATCTGATCAAACCCTGAACATATCATAAATCTCGTCAAAATGGATGGTGACGAGTAGACGCTGTCCCCTTGTCGCATTCGAATGATAATTTCTCTTGGCAGGGTAGTTACACGCTCCTTACTAGTCTGAAATTTTCTGAACCGGTAGAGGTAATTTCATCGACGGCTGCGAGGTTGTCGGTAGAGCGCGCACGTCACTCGTGCTGGGATCTGCGCCCCACAGGACCTCGCGTGACCGCTCGCTTTCTGGGCTCCTGCGGGACCTTCGCCATACTGACTTCCGCGGGAAGCCTCCTAACCGCGCTGCTGAAGGTTCGGGTGACGAGGGTGGGAGATAAGGTGAGGGGAGGGGGAGGGGGGGGGGAGAGCAGCGGAGCGGCGGCTCTCACTGCTCCCTCGGTGCGTCGCCTCCTTCCTCTCACTTTTTTCTTTTTTTTAAATCTTCTTTTTTTTTTTTTACTCTTTCTCTCCCGTGCCTTACTCTTGCGTGAGTAGCTGCTCTTGCATATTTATGGAATCTAATTGAATCCCTGCGACCGCTGGAAGAAAAAGAGGAGAATGAAGAGAAGGTGGCGGCGCGGGACAGGAAACAAGAGAGGGAGACGGAGCGGAGGCGCTTTTTGAGGCGTCCGAGAATCGGCGCTCCCCGCGCGTCGATATCCTCTTAAAACAAACAACGGGGCTCTTAAGACGTTCTCCGGGAAAGGGAATTATGCCACCGAGCAAACTTCCATTCAGACAATTAAAGGACTACGCGGAATTGCTGATTCGTAGACTGTTACACTGTATAACAGATTTATTCATGGTTTCTCCCACAGTAGTCGTCCGAAGGCTTCGAGTGCAAGAGCAGAACACTAACTAAGCGCCTTTTCTTCCAATTCCTATGAACGTATGAAGACGAGAAAACTATTAAGGGATCTTAAATGAGCAAATTAGCTTAAGCAAAAATGAATTTGAATTTAACTGGTTTCATCCTTTTACATTACGTCTTGGTCCACGGAAAGTAGTGCTTCGCATTTTTTGTTACTGTTTACCTAACCACACAAGCAAGAGTTCTGTAAGCTGAAAACACTCACGATCGGTTGAATCATCTACATTGTCAGTGTGTAACAGGAGATCCGTCACAACTTCCAATGCAAATGTACTCAGTGTGTACTTACCAGCACTCAATGAGCAATAATTTTTTGAAGTTATTAATAATTTTAAACAGTACAGCGATCTGCTGCAATACTTAGGTTAAAATCAACAGTCGAAATCGCAATAACTTTTGTTTATATACAGGTTTCGGCTTATGTTGAAGCCATCTTGTGAATTTTTGCGGCCTCTATGGCTGGTGCTGGCGGTTCCTCAGTTTTTCACCTGTCGTTAGATTTTGTGAGAGAGCAAATGCGGCCCTCCACCGAACTCAAGGACTTCGAACTTGGTCAGGTGATTGGGTGTCAATTGTGTCATACGTCTTTACGCGAGATTTACACACTCTTAAACGTCCCTAAGTCAACTGTTACCGATGGGATAGTGAAGTGGAAACGTGAAGCGACTCGTACAGCAGAAAAGCGTACAGGCCGACCTCGTCTGTTGACTAGCAGAGACCGCCGACAGTTGAAGAAGGTCGTCATGTGTTGTATGCAGACATCTATCCTGACCATCAGACAGTAATTCAAAACTGCATCAGGATCGACTGCAAGTACTATGAAAGATAAGCGGATGGTGAGAAAACTTGGATTTCATGGTCGAGCGGCTGCTCATTATCGACGCATCACGCCGCTAAATGTAAAACGACGTTTCGCTTGGTGTAAGGGGCGTAAGCATTGGACGATTCAACAGTGGAAAAACGTTGTGTGGGGTGACGAATCACGGTACACAACGTGGCGATCCAACTGCAGGGTTTGGGTATTGCGAATGCCCGGTGAACGTCATCTGCCAGCATGTGTAATGCCAACAGTAAAATTCCGAGGCAGTAGTACTATGGTGTGGTCGAGTTTCTCAAGGAAGTGGCATGCACCCCTTGTTGTTTTGCGTGGAAATATCACAGCACAGACCCTACATTGATTTTTTAAGCACGTTCTTGCTTCCCACTGTTGAAGAGCAATTCAGGGATGGCGACTGCACCTTTCAACACGATACAGCATTTGTTCATAATGTACTGCCTGTGGCGGAATGGTTGCACGACAATAACATCCCCGTAATGGACTGGCCTGCACAGAGTCCTGAACTGAATCCTATAGAACACCTATGGGATGTTTTGGAACTCAGACTTCGTGCCAGGCCTCCGGACTGCAGCACTCTGTGAAGAATGGGCTGCCATTCCCCAAGAAACCTTCCAGCATCTGATTGAACGCATGCCTGCGAGAGTGGAAGCTGCCATCAAGGCTAAGGGTGAGCCTACACCATATTGAATTCCAGGATTACCGATGGAGAGCGCCACGAACTTGTAAGTCATTTTCAGCCAGGTGTCCGGATACTTTTGATCACATAGTGTATATTCCTGTTATACCGATTCCTGCTGCAGCTCGTATGTTAGCCTTTACTCGTCTGCTCAGAAATCGATGTCTGCTCTGCATTTCACTTCACCGACTACCCACTAAATCTAGATTGGGCCTTATCATTTGCCTTTTTATATTTTCTGGCGTCCCTATCACATTCAGATTTCTGATATTCCACGCCCCGACCCGTAGAACGTTATCCTTTCTTTGGTTATTGATTCTCTCATCGTCACCTTCCGCTTGTCAGCATCCCTACTTAGATGCGAATGGGCGACTGGTTCTGAACCTTATGTCAATGGAGAAATCATCATAACATTTCTTCAATTACAGGTCACATGTCTTATGAGTACACATTGTCATTAATGCATTGGTTTCCGTCGCTTTCTGCATCCTCAGGCCGTTAATCATTTCTGATTGTCTGTAATAGGGGATGTTTCCTATCCGAAGGACAAGAGACTGCTCTGAATCTCTGTCCACTACTCCGCCCTCTTTTTCAAGGCCATTGACTGGGTGAGGATGACTTCTTATGCCAGAAGTCTTCGGCCGTCAATGCTGATCATTTTTCTTCTAAATTTAATTAGTGGTCTGATTCGAACCCAGGACTGAGGAGGTTTGGGTCACTGATCAAAGACCCTACCAGGCCATATCTCTTTTCGACAAACCGCACAAACCTCCCATTGATGATGCCGGCCGGGGTGGCCGTTCGGTTCTAGGCGCTACAGTCTGGAACCGCGAGAACGCTACGGTCGCAGGTTCGAATCCTGCCTTGGGCATCGATGTGTGTGATGTCCTTAGGTTAGTTAGGTTTAAGTAGTTCTTAGTTCTAGGGGACTGTCAGCAGTTGAGTCCCATAGTGCTCAGAGCCATTTTTGAACCTTAAGAAAGCAAACAAAGAGCTATACTTCACTTCAACGTACAGACACAACGTATGATACCTCAACCCGATGGCTGGATCACCGACTCACGCCGTCAGCAGCCCAGAAAAAAGCCGGGTGGAACCTATGCAGCGAGCTCCCGAGAAGCGAACACTGGAGCTATTTTGCAACCATATAGGGAATAGCTGGGCGGACTCTCTCGCCTCGCTTCAGAATAAACAAATTGCGAAGAGCCTGGCGAACAATGAGAAGGGCGCCGAAAATTGAAGGACCCATGCATCCATTAAGATGTAGGCCAAAGCAAGTGAGTTCCTCAAGAGTGACTGAAGTCGTTGTACCTGCCTTAGAAAGAAGGACAATTCCAGCAACGCACAGACACAGGGAGGGGAACAAATCGCGAAGCATTCGCACAGGGACGCGTGTGAAAGAAGTCCGCCTTCTTCAAAAGATGTTTTCTGGACAGTAATGAGGTTCCTTACAAATCACGGACGCCAGCAGACTTAGAGACGATGCCCAATCACAAGACTTCCAGACCTAACGCAGAGGCAGCTGCTAAAACAAATTTGTGGCTGCTCTCACAATAACTTCGGGATGCAGAAAAACATCGTAAGAGTGTCAAATCGTAAGAAAGACTCCAGTTCCCGAATTGCACACCAGCTCGCGCAACGTAAGAATTTCCGCCCTGCGCTGGAAAGCGTGGTCATGAAACGGCGATCAGGCACTGAAAATTTATTCCGCCAATGACAACGTTGAAAGGAGAAAAATTTCAAGAAATCCTTGGGCTGAGAGGAGGATGAGGAGTGAAGAAGACAGCGCGATAACCCTGCTTCGTTTGTAGCGACACATGGCGACCTGTCAACGAGGGGACAACTCTGGGCCTTCGTTGTACAGCGACGGCCCGCCGGAAGGCCTGCCGACTCGCGCTGAACAGCTCCGAGGCGGCGCGCATTACCCACGCAGTGCCTGCCACCGGCAGAGCAACACGACGAATGACACGAATAATGGTGAGATTATTCGTACTCCCTCCTTCCACTTGGTAACTGAGTAATGTCCATTCCCAGTCAAATCGGCCCTGAGATTTGTAATTTTGTTCCGTACTGTGTACACGGTATTTAAATAAATACATTTCTTTCACGTTTTAATCATTTGAGCAGGCTGCTCCATTCATACATCACCCTCTTAATCTCGTGACATATTATGTTTCATTTCAATTAATAACTGCTGTCACTTAATTATTCCAGAATGAGATTTTCGCTCTGCAGCGGAGTGTGCGCTGATATGAAACTTCCTGGCAGATTAAAACTGTGTGCCGGACCGAGACTGGAACTCGAGACCTTTGCCTTTTGCAGGCAAGTGCTCTACCATCTGAGCTACCAAAGCATGACTTACGCCCCGTCCTCACAGCTTTACTTCTGCCAGTATCTCGTTTCCTACCGTCCAAACTTCACAGAAGCTCTCCTGCGAACCTTGCAGAACTAGCACTCCTGAAAAAAAAGAAAGGATATTGCGTGACGTGGCTGTAGAGCACTTGCCCGCAAAAGGCAAAGGTCCTGAGTTCGAGTGGTGGCCGGCACACTTAATTATTGTCCCCAAATGTGGGCCGATTTGGTAAATTTCATGTTATGATATCAAAAACAATTTCTCGGGTTCACCACAAGCGACATACCAATATCGAGAAAAATGGCATATTAATCTCGGTGCAGGTAGCCGTGCTCTGAAACTAAATAGTGACGAGAGTAACTCAAAGTTAACTTACTCGTCATTTTGAACAGAGAAGAAAATATATCTTTCCTTTTGCAGTGCGCTTGATCTTCCTAGAATGAACGGTTGATGTGTACAAAGTCATTTAGTGATCAATGATTCAGCGACTTCACCAAAAATTGCTGGGGCCACAACAAGACTCCAACCTTAGTAATACCATTCCACATACAATCGAAGAAATAGAAACCTAAACTAAATCAAGTTACACAATGGTAAACCATAGCTTACTATATCAATCTGCCAAAACCAAATACTAAGTAGAAAAAAATTCCATAGCCTCGAGCTGCTAGCTAATATGCATCAGTATCAGCAACATGACTTCAAACAGGAAATACGTAGTCAGCTGTGGCAGTCCTCAACACAATTCCTCAAAATTTACAGCAAGTAACGTGCGTCAGTCGCACCATTTAAACAGAAAACGAAAACCTCACACAGACCTGAGCTTCCTGCCACTCTTACAGTAAAAACTACAGCACCTACACATAAAGTCAGTTAATAAACAAGAACATCATATAACACTCCTGTCTGCTCGCTACTGTACCATAACCTTAAAACTGGAAACAGGTTGTGAAATAAAACTATTTTGTTAAAGCAGTTATGGTATATAGCAACAGAGCAGTGTTACCCTCTGAGAGGAATTTTGTTATGTTGACCGTGTTGTACCTAACGGAGGTGGCTTATCGGAAATGTAAGTCAGAATTACGTAAATGTTTGAACAGTAACAAACAAAATTTTGCCTATCTGCACTGTTTAACTGATAATGGAAAACGGTCGCCAGCATAATTAGGCAAGAGAAAGATTAACGTTCTCGTTTAAGAAAGTAGTTATTAGTAACTGTAATGGATAAATACACCCTATACTTTGTCACTCGCGAGTGCAGTGAACTCTGACACATACATATGTTTACGGTAAGATTGAAACTAACAGTTACAGCAGCACAAACTATTTGCAAAATTATAACTGTTACACTATCACTTTCAGGGCTTATACAAACTGAATGGTCTTTATAACGTTATTATTACTATTCACTGTAGAATCATTAATTGGATATAGGTTAAGTCTCTCTCGGTTAAATACTTTACTATTTAAAATGAAAGTTAATTGGAATCCACTAACAGGTTGCTTCTCACTATCATTTGAATAAAGAAATTATAGTTTTCATAATTAGTCGTCTTCCCATTACTTGTTACCCAGCATTAACAAAATAGACAAACTGTGGATCCTGTTATATTATGAATATGCACTTCCAATACACAAGAGAGACAAACACTTAGCAAACATGAGTATATAACTTTTCACAACTGCAGTTTTCCACTTTTACTACATTGAGAGACAAAATTAACATATGTGTAAGATACTGACTCACCTTCTGCGATTTACAACAGGCAGTAATGTGATCATTCACCAAGCAAAACTTTATAAGCCTCAATCTTAAGAACTTTTAATTTTGAAGTTGGAATCAGCACATTAATAAGCAGTTTTACTGGGAAAATTATTTCCAGCAAGCTACATTAACTTTAACTTTCTTTTTACTATGTTCAAGAGGCATCGATTAGCAAAACACTGGGATTTATTGTTATTTCAGTAGGGACACTCGGTAATCACTTTAGTTCAAACGAAGAGGAACCTGAGAGGTGTTATGATGAGGAGAAAAATCAAGGTAGGTACATAAATTCAGATATAAATTACCTTATATTTGAGCACAATGACACATCTATTAAGCTGATCCTTCACTGTACAGCATTATAGCATTCCGATGCAATGATTGCGCAATGTGGTGGCAACTGCATGTTGGTAGGTGGAATGATAGATACAGATTCCAGAATAGTTCCAGCTATTTATCCATCCATCCGAGGCATTGGAAAGTAGCAGAAAACACCTCTCTCGTAACCAGCACTATGCAACTTTTGCATGGCAGTTCACAGTTTCGTAGCTCGTCTCCGACTCGTAGCTCGTCTCCGACTGACTCTTGTTCCACCTTTTCTACCTAGGCCAATCACAATTTGCGCGCGCTTCACAGTTCCGTTCCTGAGGGGAACCACACTACCTTTTACATACAAACTAACTAAGAACCCTAAGTGAGGATCAGCAGTTTACATAACAGTAACCAAACATATTAAATAAAACAGAACATTTGCACATATTGACATTTCTACAAAAAATTATTCACACAGAAATTACAATTACATACAGTAAGTTTTGTTCCCTGCAAATGGGACAAAGTATGACAGATACACTACTTTGTATAGAACCAAATCATGACATCAAAGTTTGTACAAAGAAAGGAGTATACAATTTTGTGTTATCGATTCAATGAAACAATGTTTACAGAAGCTTAACGATGTAATATTAAATGAAACAAAAGCAAAATAAATCAGTAGAGCATTAGAGCTATGGTGTTACAAGCAGAAGTATACAGCTGCTCTCCGTTCAACTCCTAACACTCGGAGTTTCAACTGCTGTATGTATCGCCAATGAATGTATTTAAGATCCACGATCGTGAACAAATACGAATAAAATACAGCAGAATTACAAGTTAAACAAAAATATGCCACTAACAATCTAGTTCTTAAAGTACGTTCAGGCCACACAGACTCAGCACAAATTTAAGGAATGACCAAGATTTAACGCTTCCTAAGTACAGACCAAAACAGAGAAGTTCTCACCAAAAATGACATGCTCAGTCCGCTAGCTAAATAATAAATCAGGCTATTGCTGTTAACTCGGACATATGTAGCTTTACGGCACAACTGCTTAGAAGCCCAACAGCTCCCACTTTCATTGGTTTAAACTTGTACAGCGGTGTGGCACCTTGCCCATAGACACCGGGAGCGTACAGGCGCCCTCGTGACGTTAACACTTCGCTCACACCGAAACAACAACCCGTCTTCCCTAGCGCATTCAATCTTAAATATACTTTCCCAACGACTTTCCTGCCCTCAGCAGTCTCCGCCAAAGACCATCTTACGACCGAAGAGGAGTGGATATAGAGCCGCATGCCAGATCCACGGCAGACAAATGTTGCGTGAATATCTGGCCAACCAAAGATTTAGAAGTCCCTCCAAACACTCGAATCCTATGATCTTCGTCTGACTTTCCACGTTTTACCTTCCCCCACGTGGATCCTATACTACCTCATGAAATTCCTATCCTCGTCCACATGGAACAAATCCACATCACCTGTAGTATTACCAATTAGATATCAATAATGCGATTATCTCCCCTCTGATCACCAAACCTGATAGACTGCGGGGCCTTTATAAACACGTGCCAGCATCCCTAAACCTTCACACACTCCATATCATCTCAAGACACTGTTCCAACCCTCTCCCAGACAAGGGGATCTGGCCAGATTTTTATCCCTCCTACCAATCTTCACTCTTCCACGCCTATCGCCTTCCCCCTCTTCTGTCCGTCCATCACCATCCCTTCCCTCTTGTATCATTACGCTACTCACACACCAAACTCTGTCTTCTTACTTTCCTTCCTTTTGTCTTCCACTATCCACCTCATCACTTATATTCACCTCCATATTGTCTTACCCAGCAGACGTTTTTTGTGTCCGCATCTCAATCTTTACGAACTTATTTTCTTCTCCTGTAATATTTCTCTCCCTGCACAGGTCCTTCAGATTGTACTTGAAAGTGCAGTGCTTCAGTTCTTTGCCTTTGAAGAATTTCACCATTCTGTGAAGTGTTTTTTAAATGTATATATTTTCGTTTTTTAGCTGCCTATCTTTGATTTATAGTTTAACAGAGAAGAATCTAACGTTTCCTTCATCTCATAATTCCTATGTTTTTAAACATGCTCTTGGATGAAGAGCGGAATATTGTACTGTTGACAGCCAACACATGGCTAATATGGGGCTAAGGGGATGAAATAACAGTAAAGGGGAAAAAAAGCCACCGCTGGTTTATGCAAATACTTGTGTTTAAGGTGATGCTGATGCTCGACGCCGCTATCGGCAACAGTTCTTATAGACTGGCTCACATAACTTTTGTCACACTCTCAAGAAATACTGTAAATTCTCGGAATTCTCAGCCCGGGATTATTTTTAAATGGTCGTAACATTTCTTTACTTTTTCTGGGTGGCCAGAAGACCGATCTCATTTGTTGTCTGTTTAGGTCTGTACCTATCTTACTAGCCATTACACCTCGGAACGGAAAGCGGGAGATGCGTCGGTTTTCTTGGCTTGTTTGAACGGCACCGTGTCTTTGTTTTCTCGACAGCGTTGCTCTATCGCGAAGGACGGAATACACGTTGCTTTTGAACATTCTCATCGATAAATCTTCTTGGAGCTATCTTAGTGTTGTACACTTTCGATTGTTTCGTACTACCACAAATTTCTGCATTACGCCATTTGAATGCCAAATGTGTCTCCTTTTGATAATAACAGACTCGATAAATTTAGCGTAGTAAACAGCGTTACCGACTATTAGTCCAATTAATAAAATACAACTATGATGTACCGACAACCAACTGCGAAAGTAAAGGTCTCGATCTGCTACAAGCACGTAACACAATTAACTAAACCGCTTCAAAAAAAAGTCCTACCTTTAACTGCAAAATTTGATGTTCCTACATGCCACTGAACAGTTGTAACATCACTGAAAGAAATTTCACCCTGATGAATATAAATATAGTCTACAGTTTTCAAACGATAATTTCCTACGCAATGCACACTGTATTTCTCTGTATTTTAAACAAAACAAAAATAATCTCCCAAAGTACACTAGAATTGAAACAGACTTTTTTTAATCGCAGCCAAATGTCACCAGCTTCCGCTAACTCTGTGCACTGTGTCTCTTTAATTGCCAACACCGCATAAGTCACCGATCACAACTAATCTGCATCCTCCTGTCAAACAAAACATGGAAATTACATTTGCTTCACTGAACTAAAACAGTGTAATATAATATATACTTATGACAGTAAAAGCGTCCCCAACTTTCAATTATCTCATCATATGTAATACTATAATCACAGAGAAATATGAAAACAACAAAGATAAATTTTGTAAAAACACTCAAATATTTTAAGAAACAAAAATGAAAGTTCTGTTTGTGTGTGTGTGTGTAAGAGAAGGCCACTTTTCATAGATAGTGACAAATAAACCCTGGTACTGTAAAGATACGCAGAACATATATCTCTAATGCCCAAGAAAGCAAACTTAATCATACAATCTGAAATTCTCTGGAAATAGAAAGAAGTTACGTGGTACATACTTTCATAAATTACGCGCTACGAAAAGTACGGAGCCTGTATATCTAACATGCGTAAGTAACACAAAAATATGTAGGTTCATAAATGCATTCGATTTCTTTGAATACGAATTAACCTTCCACTTGTAGTGTCCAGCTGTGTAATTGGGCTGACCCTCTTTTCGTGTCCACTCAAATTCGGTAGCAGAAAATAGTTGTCAGAGTGTCCTAAGTCCCTCCTTCCATAACAGTTTACTAGATAAGCGAGGCGACACAACAGCAGCAATCAGCAGTGCAGGAAACTGTGACCCACCTTCTACCAGAACCACAAACCTGAGTGGCACGCCGAGCAGTTCTACTTATTATTAATAAAGTTCTTAGTACCAGCCCTGTAATGTGGTAGCCATCCAGCGGAGTATCTGTGATTCGCAAAGGTAGCTCACTTAAGACAAGATGATGGCAGACAGTGAGCGTGGCACTTTCAAGTAGATTCAATGGTTCTGCCAAATAAATTCCTAAGAAGTGAGTTCAACAAGCATTGTGTTCACTGTAAACACAATGGAAAAAGTTTACAATCGTGTAGGGGTATTTTAACAAAAAAACTCTAAGACTTGATTTTACAGCACAGAACATCATTCCAGTTCCCTGAAAAATTAATCTCACACTTTAAGAGAAGCTAACGTATTTGAATTCGTGATATCATGGAGCGATGTGAACCAATATGTGACACAATAACTAACTTCCAGATAGTTTGTAATAGCAAGCTTTGAGCATATATTGCACTGAGCGGATGGACGCCATCGGATACCTACAAGCGGAATAATACGAGTAGAAGCAAACATTTCCAAAATAGCGTCATCACTTTAAACTAACTTTCGTCACAATGAAGAGTTTGAGTTGACTTACCCAATTCCTTATGCACTACAATGTCTGCATAACAGCATGGACCTCCGTCACCCAAAGGTATGTTCCTCTCAAACACTACAACACAGCTTAAAGTGCTTCTTTGACTTCATCAAAAAAAGTCTGAACAAGACTTAACTAAGATTACTAGTGAACAATTTTAAAAAAGGAAGACCATATATTTATCAAAACTAGACATGATTGTCTTAATGGGATTTCCGCGATCGTTCTTTAAATAAAAATATGGCATTTCAGTCTTTGATCGCTATTTTTTATTTTCAATGACCGGTTTCAGGCTAGCAGCCCAACTTCAGATCATATCTTGTCAGTACAGTAACTGAAAAGTTACTCTGTAACTGCAATATATGATCTGAAGATGGGCAGCTAGCCTGAAACCGGTCATTGAAAATAAAAAATAGCGATCAAAGACTGAAATACCATATTTTTATGAACACCATATGTGTCATACCTTTGAATGAAATCTAATGGTCGAGAGCAGACAGATTCGCCAAAGACTTAGATCTGATGCGGCAGTCAAGCAGAGGTTGCTGAAGAGCTTGTATCGATAGATAGAAATTGGTTAAAGGAAGTAGCAATTATGGGCATCACAGTTTATGAAAAGGCAAAATATACTGTGAAGAAATGAAAGTGCTCAGTATACACGCATTTTCCTTGTACTGCTTTAGCTTATTAACCGGTTTTCAGCTTAAAAAGCCATCATGAGAGTTAAACTGGCTGTCGTCGTCAAAGACTGCACAATATTCGTGAAAAATGTTGCAAAGGATACTAAAATTCGAGAGTGCAGTACGAATATAGAGAAATTGTTATCTTTGACAGTGCAGTTGTAATGCAGTTAAAATGGTAAACAACAATTGTAAAGGGAGCAAACGATATAAAAAATTAAAACTAAACCTCCAAAAAAGATAACAGTACCTATAAAAACTTGCAGTTAAATTGTCTACCACCATAAAATAAAACTGCGCTTCTGTACATAGGCAACCCAACGACCATGTATCTGAAGCGAACTACTGCCGCAGCAGCAGCATCAATGACATCAAGAAACAGCATACACGTGCTCTTCCGCCTTTAATGACGCAGCCACATCAGAACTGAATTGCGGCTGAATAAGGTTTTGAGGAGGCAGCCACATCAGAACTGAATTGCGGCTGATTAAGGTTTTGAGGAGGCTAAACATATAAGCTTATCAGGCTCTTATTTAGCCCCAGGGGGCTCATCCGTCTGCGTCTGGAGCATATCCTACGAGTATATGCAAATTATTGAGATCGTCTCCTGCTTGCGCCGAGTGTAACTGAGGGGAGGCGTGGGTAAAACTGCTCTCAGTGGACGTCCGTAGAGCCACAACACCTGCTCCTTTCGCTGCCACTGGCTACCATCGTGATATAAATGGTCACATTCTGAACGAAGCCGGTTACCAGAGCAAACATTTATTTTATTGAGTTCAAGACTGTTCCTAATGCATTTTAGTTAGATCGACGATATTTTCCACGAAAAATGTTCTCGAAATTTAATCTATATGAATAAAAATCAATTGTCGCACGTGTAAAATCGTCTCCTGAGAACAGCTTGACCGATCTGGTTCATTTATTAGTTTTCTGTTCACTAGTGTCAAGACAAGATTTTAATGAAAGAATATTTTTGGAAAATCCAACGGAAAAGTCGAAAATTAAACTCAGTTGTGAAAGACCATCATTTGAGAATCGCTCAACCGATTTGGTTGATTCTTTGTGTATGTGTGTGTGTGTTCGTAATTTTGTACCGCAGTGGTATTTTTGGTATGAAAAAGAAAAGAATAATATTGTTTGAGTCCAGTCTGACAGTTCAGCTGTCACATGTTTTATAACAAAAAAATCTGTTTGACATCTGTGCTTCAAGTTTTTACACGATACTCTAATGAACATTTGGACGGACACAGGCTATATATTTTTGTAACATATTTCATACATAAATATAATTGTAATATAAAAGAGAAATTGTTACCAAATATCTCGAAAATATCTTTGCGGATTTACTTCAAATTTTTACATACTACTCTGCTGAACGTTTAGTCAAAAATGGTTCAAATGGCCCTGAGCACTATGGGACTTAAGTTCTACGGTCATCAGTCCCCTAGAACTTAGAACCACTTAAACCTGACTAACCTAAGGACATCACACACATCCATGCCCGAGGCAGGATTCGAACCTGCGACCGTAGTGGTCGTGCGGTTCCAGACTGTAGCGCCTAGAACCGCTCGGCCACTACAGCCGGCAACGTTTAGTCGGAAACGGATTTAGAGAGGGGGAGGAAACTATGCACACAGAGAGGGGGTAGTAGGAGATGGACGGAAAGAAGTGAGAGGAGGAGATGGAGAGAGAGACGGGCTGGGAAGTTATACAGATGTTTGATGAATAGGGAGGAGGTATACGGAGAGGAGTGATGAGAGGATAGGCAGAGAGAGGCAGGACAATGAATTTAGGATGCATGTGCAATTCCCAAACATACTTGCAATTGCAAAGCATTGTCGGTTTTTCTAGTGAAGAATAAAGATGCAGACTGTTATTAACGTTTATCTTACTTAAAAATCTTTAAGATTTTTTTTCACATAAAATATTCGGAGGCATTACCATTCAGCAATCCCTCCTCCTCTATACTACGCGTTTTAGCAGACAGAGAGGAATGATACCTTTAAGATAATAGGAAATTGTGTCATTATACTCCAATGAGGCAATGTTTACACAACCCTTAAGAGCATTAATAGTTACTTTATTACCAAACTAATCGATCAGCTACTAAATGGCTAAATATTTTCAAACTGTAATTGAGATGATGCAAGTAAAACATCGCGAGGTCGTTACAGATAAAGAATTTGTATCCCTATTGTAGGATACTTTTGAGATGTACAACACATACAAAAAGTTGGAAATAACACAGATATTATTAGTAAGGAATGTGAATATGGGTTTCAGCAAGTACGGAGGCGGTAGTGGTGTATGAACTTTTTCTGTCGCAGAGACATTTTCTTCTTAGTTCCTCGTGATCTGCCGCAGATGATAAAATAACTACTCATCCCCATCAGGTATTATTTGGCCTTTGTTAAATGAGGACTGTTGTACCGATGCAGGCTGGATCTTTTTAACTCAATAAACGCGTATTACGAAAACTCTGAACTAGTCTTGCTAGGGAAGTGACCAGAATTACACTGTTCGGTTGAGAATACGCTGTGACTATCAAGGATGTCAACGGTAGACAAAACAAGTTCAAATCGCTAGTCAAAAACGAATTCCGTCATCACGGCGTAGCTGCGTTGTAGATCGATGGCCGAAAGCAAACGGGGTCGAAGCCTCACAGTACGACCGGTATTCCCTGTCGAGGGCTGCTGCAGCTCAGACGTCAGCGGCCGATTGCTGTGGTTGGTCGCGTTCACACACGTCAACACCGAGGCCTAATTTCGGCCGTATCGCGCCGAAACTGAGTGGAACAAGTCACCACCGGAGATTTAATACAGTACACATGTATTAAATCGCAACGTAATTATACTTTGCCGCTGTGCCGGCATGAGTGAACGTGACAAGGGGTTACCGACGTCATGCGATGGGCAGAGAGCGGTGCGAGGTACATTCTGTGTGTGTGTGTGTGTGTGTGTGTGTGTGTGTCTGTGTGTGTGTGTGTGTGTGTGTGTGTGTGCGTGTGTGTAGTATACCCACGATAAGGGGAAATTCGTTCCGAAGCTGTGATTGGTACATGTTGGTAACCATTGTGTCGACTGTCTTTTGTTAACGACTGACAGCAACTCATTGTGAGTTTTGTCACAAGTTTTCAGAAATCTAACCTTGTGTTTCTTTACGGCTGGAACGTTTTATGCTTGAAGAGGTGCGTTCCGGCACCTAAAATTTTATAAATACACACACACACACACACATACACACACACACACACACACACACATACACGCATAGGCACATACTGGGTGTTGGAATATTCCTGTTAGAAATTTCTAGGACTTGTAGAAAAGAGTGAGTACATAATATTTTGAATAGGAACCCGTGTCCGGAAAAGCACAGTTTCCGTTCTACGGTGGTTTCATTTCAGAGGTGTAACGCGTCCATGTCTGCTGAGGGAAAAAGAAAAGTATGGAAGTTGCTTGTTCCGG
Organism: Schistocerca nitens; assembly: GCF_023898315.1. Classification (NCBI taxonomy): domain Eukaryota; kingdom Metazoa; phylum Arthropoda; class Insecta; order Orthoptera; family Acrididae; genus Schistocerca; species Schistocerca nitens. The sequence continues at coordinate 548,364,723 of NC_064615.1, forward strand.
TATGAAATAGGGTACACCGGATGACGTGTCAGACGGTCACCTGACGTCACTTAAGTTTAATTTACGAGACTCCAGTAGAAACAGAGGAAGATCTTGGTACGAGATCCAGCCGCTGCACTATAAATTGAAGCGACACCAAGTAGAAAGGCGAGCGTGTGTACCAGAATATGGTCCGTAGGTGCAATGTCTGTAAAAGCATTGGTGATCGCCACATTTAGCTGGTTCTAGTGCATCACTTTTGTCCTGTACAAACTGTATGCTGGGTTCGTTTCCATTTTAGAATAATACAAAAACATAATATTTAAGATACAAACAATGTAAAGTGATAAATAGATGTTTCATTATGTTTCTTTCTAACTGTTACCTATAACTTTTCTGCGCCACACCTAATTTAGTTCCTAAAGCAGAATTGGATGCGTTAAACATATGAACTGAAACGTCGTAGAACGTAAACTCACGTTTCAGGACCTGGATTCCTATCTAAAATACCATGTCCTCACCTCACTCTAAAGGAGCTACAAGTTTGTAACAAAAATTTCCGAACACTCGATATATACAATGTTTGGTAAGCATTATCTCAGCACTGGGGCCAAAGACTTCCGGCTTAAGAAGCCACCCACATTCCGCCAACGGCCTTGTCAAAGAGGGAGGAGGAGTGTACAGAGGCTCAGGGCACTCTCTTATCCTTGAGGTGGGAAACTACCCCTAAGGGTGGAAGAATCAACAATGATCTACGGCATGAGGATGCTGAAGGCAATGGAAACCACGACGTTAAAGACCCATAATGAGTATCGACAGGACATGTGACTTGTAATTGAAAAAGTATCATCATGATCTCTCAACTGGCTGAAGATTCCGGGATGGGGGCCCATTCGGATCTCTGGAAGGGGGCTGCCAAGTGGGAGGTGACCATGAGAAAAAGATTGAATAACCAATGAAAGGATAACGTTCTACGACTCGGGGCCTGGAATGTCAGAAGCCTGAATGTGGTAGGGAAGCTAGAAAATCTTAAAAAGGAAAATACAAAGGCTCAATCTAGATATAGCAGGGATCAGTGAAGTGAAGTACAGAGAAGACAAGGATTTCTGGTCAGATGAGTATAGGGTAATATCAACAGCAGCAGAAAATGTTATAACGGGAGCTGTATTCGTTATGAGTAGGAGGACAGGGCAGAGAGTGTGTTGCTCTGAACAGTTCAGTGACGGGGTTGTTCTTATCAGAATCGACAGCAAACCAACATTGACAACGATAGTTCAGTATACATGCCAACGTTGTAAACTGAAGATGTAGAGAAAGTATATGAGGATACGGAAAGGATGCTACAGTACGTAAAGAGAGATGAAAATCGAAGGTCATGGGAGACTGGAATGCTTTTGTAGGGGAAGGAGTAGAAGATAAGGTTACGGAAGAATATGGCCCTGAGAAAAGAAATGAACTCTGCAATAAATTTCAGATCGTAGTAGCGAATGCTATGTTCAAAAATCACAAGAGGAAGAGGTATACTTGCAAAATGCCCGGTGATCCAGGAGTATTTCATTTATATTTCATCATAGTCAGACAGGGATCCGGAAATCTGAAACTGGATTGTAAGGCATACACAGGAACAGGTGTAGACTCAGATCAAAATGTAGTAGTGATGAAGAGCAGGCTGATGTTTATGAGAATAGTCAGGAAGAATCAGTATGCAAAGAAGTGGAATACGGAAGCACTAAGGAATAATGAGATACGCTTGAAGTTCTCTAAGACTATAGAGACAGCAATAAGGATTAGCTCAGTAGGCAGTACAGTTGAAGAGGAGTGGACATATCTAAAAAGGGCAATCATAGATGCTCGAAAGAAAAATAGGTAACAGAAAGTAACTGCGAATAAACATATGTAACAGTAGAAAAAGTTCAGCTGATAGAAGACAGTAGGAAGTACAAAAATTTTCATCAAAATTCAGAAATACAGAAATACTAGTCACTGAGGAATGAAATAAACAGGAAGTGTATGGAAGCTTAGGCAAAATGGCAACATGAAAAATGTGAAGAAATCGGGAAAGTAATGATATAACATTAAGACTGATACGGGAGTTCCATTGTTAAAAGTAGAGGAGATAGTGGATAGGTGGAAAGAATACATTGAAAAGCCTCTATGAGGAGGAAGATCTGTCACATGTGACAGAAGAAGAAACAGAAGTCGATTTAGAAGAGATAGGGGATTCAGTATTAGAATCAGAGTTTAAGAGATCTTTAGAGGACTGAAGATCAAATAAGGCAGCAGGGATAGATAATATAACATTCCATCAGAATTGCTAAAATCATTGGGGAATGTAGCAACAAAACCACTATTGACGTCAGTGTGTAGAATGTGTGAGTCTGGCGACATACCATCTGATTTTCAGAAAAATATTACCCATACAACTCCGAAGGCTGCAAGAGCTGAATTATCGCACAATCAGCTTAACAGCTCATTTATCATAGTTACTTACAAGAACAATATGCAGAAGAATAGAAAAGAAAACTGAGGATGTGTTAGATGGCGATCATTTAGGCTTTTGGAAAGGTAATGGCATCAGAGAGCCGGTTCTGACATTACAGTTGATAATGGAAGGAAGTCTAAAGAAAAATCAAGATACGTTCACAGGATTTGTCGACCTGGAAAAAACGTACGATGAAAGTTGTTCGAAATTCTGAGCAAAATAGGAGTAAGCTATAGGGAGGGACGGGTAATTTACAATATGTACAAGAGCCAATAGGGAATAATTAGACTGGACGACCAAGAACGAAATGCTCTAATTAAAAAGAGTGTGAGACGGGGATGTAGTCTTTCGCCCCCTGCCATTCAATCTGTACTTCGAAGAAGGAAATATATCAGTGATACGAATCGCTGATGAAATTGCTATCCTGGGTGACAGTGAAGAAGAATTACGTGATCTGCTGAATGAAATGAACAGTCTAATGAGTACAGAATATGGTTTGAGAGTAAATCGAAGGAAGACGAAAGTAATGAGAAATAGCAGAAACGAGGATAACGAGAAACTTAACATTAGGATCGATGATCCCGAAATAATGAAGTTAAGGACTTCTGCTACCTGGGCAGCAAAATAAACAATGATGGTCGGAGCAAGGAGGACATCAAAACCAGACTAGTACAGACGAAAAGGGCTTTCCTGGCCAAGAGAAGTCTACTAGAATCAAACATACGGCTTAATTTGAGGAATAAATTTCAAAGAATGTACGTTTGGGGGATAGTATTGTATGGTAGTGAAACACTGACTGTGGCAAAACTGAAACAGAAGAGAATCGATGCACCTGAGATGTGGTGCTACAGCCGAATGTTGGAAAGTAGGTGGACTGGTAATATCAGCAATGAGGAAGTTCTGCGCAGAATCGGAGAGGAAAGGAATGTATTGAAAACACTGACGAGAAGAAAGGACACGATAATAGGACATCTATTAAGACATCAGGGAATGACTTCCATGGTGTTAGAGAGAGTTGTAGAGGGCAAAAACTGTAGAGGAAGACGGAGCCTGGAATAATTGGGGACGTAGATTGCAAGTGCTTCTTTGAGATGAAGAGGTTGGCACAGGAGAGGAATCCGCAGCGGGTCACATCAAACAAGTGAGAACACTGATGATTCAAAAAATAAATAAATAAATAAATAGAGGTTTGGGTCAAGGCTTTCGGCACGTTTTTGTTGTATGTGAGGGATCTTCTGGGACTGTTGATCGCCTTCCACCTAGTCCCAATAACCTGTAATTGGTTGAGATGAACCTTGACTCTAATACACACCGGATCTCAAATAGTGGGATAATTACATCGTCATTGCTGGATCCTTAGTACACAGCACCAGCTGCCCGCAGTGTGTTAAGCGATATCATTTCGCAGCGCTACCAGTTACACTATGTGATCAAAAGTATTCGGACAAGCCCAAAGCCATACGTTTTTCATATTAGGTGCAATGTTCTGCCACCTGCTGCCAGGTACTTCATATCAGCGATCTCAGTAGTCATTAGACATCGTGAGAGAGCAGAATGGGCTGCTCCGCCGAACTCCCGGACTTCGAACGAGGTCAGGTGATTGGGTATTACTCGTGTCATACATCTGTATTCGTGATTTCCGCACTTCTGAACATCCGTAGGTCCACTTTTTCCGAGGTGATAGTGGACACGTACAGCACAAAAGCGAAAAGGCCGACCTCGTCTGTTGACTGACCGTTGGCAGTTGGAGAGGATCGTCTTGTGTAATAGGTAGACATCTATCCAGAACATCACACAGGAATTCCAAATACATAAGAATCCACTGCAAGTACTATGACAGGTTTGCGGGAAGTGAGAAAACTTGGATTTCAAAGTCTAGCGGCTGCTCTTGATCCACACATCACGCAGCTAAATGCCAAACGACGCTTCACTTGGTGTAAGGAGCGCAAGCATTGGACGATTGAACAGTGGAAAAACGTTGTGTGGAGTGACAATCACGGTACACAATGTGGCGATCCGATGAGGGTCTGGTATGGCGAATACCCGATAAACGTCATCTGCCAGCCTGTGTAGTGGCTACAGTAAAATTCGGGGTTGTGGTGTGTTTTTCATGGAGGGAGCTTGCACCCCTTGTTGTTTTGCGTGGCACTATCACAGAACAGGTCTACATTGATGTTTTAAGCACCTTCTTGCTTCCCACTGTTGAAGAGCAATTCGGGGATGGCAATTGCATCTTTCAACACGATCGATCACCTGTTCATAAAGCACGGCCTGTGACGGAGTAGTTACACGAGAAGACCATCACTGTAATGGACTGGCCTGCACAGAGCCATGACCTGAATCCTATAGAGCACCTTTGGGATGTTTTGGAACGCCGACTTTGTGCCAGGCGTCACCGACAGACGTCGATACCTCTCTTCAGTGCAGCGCTCCGTGAAGTGTGGTCTGCCATTCACCAACAAACTTTCAGCACCTGACTTAAACGTATGCGTCCGAGAGTGGAAGCTGTCATCAAGGCTAAGGGTGGACCAACACCATACCGAATTCCAGCATTACCGATGAATGGCGCCACGAATTTGTAAGTCATTTTCAGCCAGGTGTCCGGATAGTTTTGATCACATATTGTATTACAGCAGAACTGCTCCGTCTGTCACCACACAAGCGTTGTTTATGTGCATCACACTCGGTTTAGTATTGGAATGGCAGATTTCCTAGTTATATTTAATGCATTTACTAGGGATGGTTTGTTAGATTTTAATTCCAGTCCGCATATACTTTTGCACTGAGCAAATCTCTGTGAACAGAGTAGGAGAGGGTGATTTCCACTGTACCACGTATGAATGTTTCCTCGCGTTCCATTCGTGAATGGAAACCAGGAAGAAGGACTGATTCAATGCTTGTGTGGGCAAATCATTTAGGCTAGTCCCATCTCCACCGTTGCTACAGGGGAGATATGTATGGGTTATAATATATTCTTATATTACTCGCCTAATAAGGTAAGGTGCCCGATTTTTGGATGTTAGCCAAGTTCTGGATGGGTGAATATTTCTTCCCTAAAAGTGCTGCCGATGAGAAAATTAGCTGAAAGTCTACTGCTTCCGCCATCTTAGTCTCCGCCAACTGCCAACCCCATCAATCGTGTTCTGTGTTGGAAACTGATTTCACTTGACGTTTTATATTTGAATCTAATATTTTGTTGGCACATTGTAAGCATCACAGCTGCATGGTAAGCAGTTTGATATTTTATTTATTAGCGATATGTTATTTTTAAAGAAACTTGTGAGTAGCTTTTAAATGCAATAATTCATTACTTGTTTCAACTGTTCAGTCATCCTTATCAAGTGGGTCAAGAGCCTAATTTCGTATACGGGTACGGTGCCTGATTTCGATCATCTGCCAAATGCTGCTCACTATAGGTTTCACTTTTTATTTTTTATTTTTTTTTTATTTTTAGGAGATGGCTCAGAAGAAAAGGGAGTGCTGGGAAGAGAAAATTATGAGGAACGAAATGGAAGCCATTAGAAATAAAGAAATTGAATTCTTAAAGGCGTCCAAAGTGTTTCAAGAGCCAAAATCGACACTTTTAGATTACGTAAAGTCAGAAAACTAACTGGGCTCTAGGATAGGTAGAAAATGTGCTTTAGGAAAAGCCTGTAGCCTAAGACAAGCTAGAAAGCAAAAGGTCAATTTCAGAAGAACTAGGAGGATCTTCAAACATGGGAAACATCAAGCACCCAAAAGGCCAGCCAAAAGAACAAATGGTTCAAGTGGCTCTGAGCACTATGGAACTTAACATCTGAGGTCATCAGTCCCCTAGAACTTAGAACTACTTAAACCTAACCAACCTAAGGACATCACACACATACATGCCCGAGACAGGATTCGAAACTGCGAGCCGGCCGTGTGAACGAACGGTTGTAGGCGCTACAGTCTGGAACCGCGCGACCGCTACGGTCGCAGGTTCGAATCCTGCCTCGGACATGGATGTGTGTGATGTCCTTCGGTTAGTTAGGTTTAAGTAGTTCCAAGTTCTAGGGAACTGATGACCTCAGAAGTTATGTCCCATAGTGCTCAGAGCCATTTGAACCATTCGAACCTGCGATCGTGTCAGTCGCGCGGTTCCGGACTGAAGCACTTAGAACCGCTAGGCCAAAAGAACACAAAGGTAGGAAAAACTGGTAGGAGACAAAGAAAATCAACTTGTGAGCTATTGTGTGCTGAAGGTTCCGAAAGTTCTGCTTCCCTTGCCTCGACAGATGATGAAGGCAGTGCAGATGCGGAATGCATTTATTGTTCTGTCCCACAACGGGAAGATAAATCTGGAGAAGACTGTGTAATGCGATTACGATGTTTGCGTTGGGTACATGAACTATGCGCTGGGACTGAGAATCATAGCTGGAAGAGGTACAATGTGAAAACTGAAAATGGTAGTTACAAGTGTATCACTACTGTAATGAAACTGGAATATCTCAACGTTACTTTTTGTACCTTTTTAAGGAAACAATATTCCTATAGGTATGCAGTCTTGAGTTTTACTTACGAAATAACCCTATCCGAAATGAGGAACCACACTGTCTGAAATTGCGCTTCCTTTTAGTACACTCTTCAAAATGAACAAGTTTATTTTTCATAAATTATGAAATGTAGTCCGTATACTCTCTGTACAGAAGGTTCAGTCATTTCGTGGATCTTTCAGCTGCTTTTTAACCAACCACACCCTTGGATTTCCTTAGCTATCCCAAAATAGGCCACCTTACCCTACTGTATCTTGAAACATAAATAGGCTTTAGCTGGATAGTTATCACCTAATTTCAAGCGTCTGAATGTCCAGGGTATTCAGCTTCTCAATTGCAGAGTTATCATGCTAAAAGAGCTAAGTAACAATATGTGCTTTCTAGGTTTTTCAGAACGAACTTTATTGAAATAAAAGGAACGTTAACATGCATGAACTCCACATTAGCACATGCTCATAGTCTTTAGGTAAGCATGTTGTCATTTAGCGTGATACAAAAGTAACAAATAAAAACTGACTTTTCTAAATAAACTTGCACTGAGATGTTAAAGTTTTGCAATATGTCTACCTCTAGTAATCATTTGTCTATTCAGTTTTGTCACAACTCACTATAAAACTGTTTTTGAACCTCGTAGGTGATACATCATACTTTTGAGGTTTCTTTTCTTCTCCGAATATAGTACTTTTTCACCAGTGACCTCACTGACAGTCATCGTTTTGAAATCTTCTCTTTGCCACCCCTTTTTCAACAATCTCATCATTTCCCATCCTCCTGTTTCACCAAACATCTTTTTTATCTGCATTACCCCAGACAGCACTTACGTCGACCTTAATTGTATTGCTGATGATGTCGGCGGCTTGCTGAAGGTGCATAAAAGAACTTCCTTTCATTTGAACAGTTTTGAATGGTTGCCTATAGTGAACTGCTGCTAGGGTGTTCATTACATTATCAGGAACAAAATGTTTCCTCACATTTGCTCACGCTTTCTTTTACAGTTACCAATTTTTATGTTACTTCCTTTCGCTGAACTATTCGTAATATTTTCACTATCCACTGTACAGCCAATGAAGACATGCAACTCAAAGGCTACAAAACGGCAGGAGCAAGCGGATGAGTGTAATCTCTATGTCCAGTACAGCCAACTCGTTTAACACATTTTGCACTTACCTCATTTAGCATAGGAGTTAACTCTTATACCATATACTGGCCTTCGTAATATCCACATCAGCCATAACAGGAGAGAACCCTTTCAGTATAGCCGGCCGCGGTGGTCTCGCGGTTCCAGGCGCGCAGTCCGGAACCGTGCGACTGCTACGGTCGCAGGTTCGAATCCTGCCTCGGGCATGGATGTGTGTGATGTCCTTAGGTTAGTTAGGTTTAAGTAGTTCTAAGTTCTAGGGGACTGATGACCACAGCTGTTAAGTCCCATAGTGCTCAGAGCCATTTGAACCATTTGAACCTTTCAGCCCTGTTCAAATACCACATGTCGATGTAGGAAGCAACGTTTACCTAAAAGTGGCGTTTGGCCCATTTAGCATGACAGCCCTTCAACAGTGATTCATATGCTACTTATCTGCGTTTTCTGAAGAGCAAAATTTTACATTTATAGATGTGCGTTTGAATCGTCTTCCCAGTCTTTGCGTCACTTTAAAATACTGTTAACATTTGACTGTATATGGTGGCCTGTCTGTTGCGTCGACTTAAATCCCATCGAGCACGTGCGGGATGTGTTGAAGAGACGTATTGCGACACGTCCACATCCACCAACGACCACCCAGGATTTGTCAGTCGCGCTGGTGGAGGAATGGAATGTCCTACGACAAGAACTCCTTACTGTGCTTGCAGCCAGCATGAGAGAACGTTGCAGGGGATGCACTGCCGTCAATGCCTATCACATTCCCTATTAAGAAACATGTCTCGCCTTTTGTAAAGTCCACGGTTTCATCATGAATCTCAGTGACTTCAGGGTAATTATTGTCTTTCAACAAAAGTGTAGTTTCTGTTCGTCTCTTGCAGCTACACTGCAGCTATTCTTTCTGGGTACTCTCAAAGTTTTATGGAACTATGTTAATTGGCATTGACACATCACGCGAAATTTACTTTCGTCCATGTTTTATACACCAGTGTATTTCTGCTGTTTTTCCTTTATAAGTAACTGTATCCCGTATAAGAAGTCTGAGCTTATTATTAATACTCCCTACCAGGCCAACAAGCATTTATCATAACAAGCAAAGGGCTAAGGTATTTCCTAGAGATCGTCTGTTCTACATCTGTCGATGACTCTCCAACACGATAAACAGGTGTGTCCACCGTACCAATAAATCCTGACTTAAGTAAAAAACTTCGTTCTGTCCTTCATAGATCGCACATACGCCAATAAGCGTTCGTGAGGTACTCAATCAAACCCGCTTCGTCCGTGGCTTTATGGTTGTCATGTAAGAAGGACTGGAGTTGGGTTTCATATTTTCGATATTTCGGTATCTGCGATGCTTGATATGGAGGAGGTCCTTCTGTTCGCTACACCTTTCTATATTTGAGATCGGAATATGATCTAAAACTCGTTAAGAGATACATAAAGATACTGTAAATTGGTTGTTACTATCCATCTTTCGGTCGGGTGTGACATGTATTTTCTTCCAACTACTGAATACAGTGCCTTCATACAGAAATTTATGGCATACGGTTGTGAAAACAGGAGCAAACTGAGCTGCAAATTCTGCGTGGAATCTAATAGTGATTCCATCGTTCTCTAGAGCTTTATTCAACCTTAGCGATTTCAGTTGCTTTACTGATATCGATATCTATATCAACTATCCTTGCAGTGGTACAACACTAAGATTTGGGATAAACATCTGGATTTTAATTTGTAAACAAGCATATGATAACGGCGCTCAGTAATGTATTATTTGCTTTGTTACAATAACTTTCAGTTCTTATGTCAACAGATGTCACAAACAGTGTCTAGATATGATAAGAATTTCTTTCCGTTTTGTGAGAGGTTTTTTGATACGATTCTCCTCTAGAAGTCATTGAAGGCATCCTGCATTGCCCGTTGCACAGAAAAATGTGCCTCCTTTAGCATTTCTGTACCTAAAGTCCTTCGCTTTGTTTGAAACCATTGATTTTTCTAGGTACGCGTCTACTTTGCTGAATTATTCTTCTAGACTCCTGCCATAGTTCTTCTAGAAGCTCCCGTTGCTCTTTGACAAGTAGCAATGTTACCACTTCAGTTTGTTCCTTATCGTGTACCTTTTCTACTGAGATACCGTCTCCAATGGTACTTTCGCCACCTCCCAGCAATAGGGGTCCAGGACGAGAGGAAAACTCGACCTAATACAATGAGCAAAAGTGAAGCGGAGATAAGGGGCATTATAAAATCACATAGGGCATGGGCTGGCGGATGCCCTCAACTCATTTAAGAATGGACACCTGCAAAGAGCCTGGCACAAAATGAGGATTGTGTAGATAATTGTGGACCCCTGCAGACACTGAGACAACACACTGACACAAAAGCGTCAAGAAATCACACTTGGAAGCTTGTAAAACTGCTGGCTGGGGGCAGAGACAGCCATAACTAAGGAGGGTTGTGCAGCTGCTTTCACGCTAACAAAGGAATGTAGAAAACGTATGAACATTAGGCTAAATCATCAGTGAGAACAGCCTCGACAGGGTGAGAAGATCTCATTAGTAATTTGCTTGTCATTTCCTGTAAAAAACGAGATATGTAAGATCGCTACAGTTGTACTCTCGTACCCACCTTGTAGCCACATACCATTTCCGAAGTTGGCCTCCTCAAACGGGTAAGATTTATTTGTTTTCATGATTGGTTCTCCACCCACACCATCTCCGCCCCATACCGAACCCAGAGTTATTGTGTGGGGACCCCCCGGGAACGTCTCATATCAGACGAGTGTAGCCCAAATGTTTGGGTGGTAAAGTAATGATGGTGTAATGGTGTACGCGTACGTAGAGACAGTGTTTGTGCAGAAATCGCCGATATAGTGTAACTGAGATGTAATAAGGGAAACCAGCCCGCATTCGCCGAGGCAGACGGAAAACCTCAAAAACCATCCACAGACTGGCCAGCACACCTGACCTCGACACTAATCCACCGGGCGGATTCGTGCCAAGGACCGATACACTTTCCCACTCGCGAAGCAGCGCGTTAGACCGCGCGGGTCTCTCCACTCCTTTACTATGTTGTCCATGAAACAGACCTTCCATTTGATAGAAGCGGTGGAATCGAATTATATTCTGAATCCATTTTCCAAAACTTGTGATACACAGCTGACTTTTGTGGTGCCTTATACACAAGCCTCTCATGCAATATTTGGGTTTCCTCTATAAAAAACACGTACACCTGGCGTACTAGGAACGACTCTCATAATAAACACGGATGAGCTGATACATTACGACCACTTCCACATTTGGAACGCTATACAACAGTGTTTCTTTGCGTGGAAATAGTTCGATAGTCCTTGGTACGTTCCCTAAGGTATGTGGCACTAGACATCCACTCACAGATCCCTTTAATTACTGGCAAGTGGTTTGTTGGTATGGAGATGGCGCCTGATGGCGTGCGTTTCATTGGATGCAGATCAGGCAGATTTAGTGGCAAGACGTTAATATGCCGTCACTGCCATGATTCACAAGTCACCGAAGCACCATTCTGGCCTTGTGACTACTAGGAAGGTATGAAAGTGTTAGTCAGTATTGTCCATCTGATACACAACTGTCATGGATCGTCCAGTTACCACTATACGTCCCATGAAGAAGAGGTGGATATCTCTATAGTACAATACTGCCCTCACCGGTCTGTGACCGTGGTTTAGTACATGTTCCGAGCGGTCGATCCGCATGGACACAACCGACTACCTGATGTAAGAACATGCATCAAGATTCTAACAAGAAACGTATCCATTGACCAGTGAGCCATTGTCTAAGATTCTGTGGCCATTGAAATCGTATATGACTGTGTCTTTCGCCCAACATGGAAACTGGTAAGGGTCGTCTGCTGCGGCGACCATTATTCAACAATGTGCGCAAAACGGTGTGCTCCGAAACACTTCCAAGTGCACTAGCATTGATTCTGCCGACATAAGTGTCACAAATCACCCCATTTCGTGCTTTACAGATACGGCGAGCCTCAGGTCTCCACGTTCCGTGAAGAGGCGTGGACATTTAACACCTTGTCCCTCATTCTCTGTCCGTCAACAACTTCCCACAGACGTTCACGGCAGTAGCACACCAACGGCCTACCTGCTTCGCGGTTTTCGAAGTCCTCATTCCCATGCCCAGTCCATTATAATCTTTGTTAATGTAGCTTGCGACAGTGGATTTCCGCTTTTGCCGACCGTATGATCTGTCTCAGCTGCACTTAGGACCTTTCCTTACCGCGTCACGTGCAGTCAGTGCCAGAGTATGACCCTCAATATCACGGTGGCAAGTCGTCATAGTGTTTTGGCTGATCAGTGTATACGTTGGGTGTTCGGAAACTTATGTCATATTTCATAGCTTTTCTTTCAGGGTGCCTGAGGACTAATTTAGTGTGTTGCGAAGATCCTGCTGTCATCCTACGTGAACAACGGACTCTGAATGTTATATATGGAGTAAACTAAAACGAGTGAGCGTCATGGTCTCATAGGAATAAATTATCAAATACTATCCCGTAAGAAACATTAGAGATGCCACCTATACGGATTTGTGCAGTCATACATTCATGTAGAAAGACAAATAATATTTTTCGTTCTCACATACTGAAAAATGATGAATGTCTGGTGTATGATAACAGATTGAGCGTATCAACAAATCACTAGACTGCTAAAAGTGTAACTGAAGTTAAACTTATGAGTACAATAATCTCCATGTGAAAATATAAATCGCACGGTTACACCGTCTTTTATTGAAGCTTGACTTGGTAACCTTCTGCATGATTCGTTTATTGAAGACAGCTTCAAATTTTTAGCTCAGGTTCTTTGGTACTATTTTACCTGTCCGCCATCAGTTTGGTTTCATCCCCTTCATGTTGTGGAATATTCTTTTCCTGTCTTTGCCCACACTATTACTTTTTAAAGGAAGTAACATTTGGTTTTGCTCTTGTTAAGCAAGACTGTTTAAATTAAGTAGTTTCATTTGAAGACTGATTTACTGCAAAGCGTCCCTCGTTTAGTAATCCCTCCCGTGTTAGTTAACAACCAGTAAACTCGCAATTCTTTAAAAGATCGAACTGCTGCACATAAAACAGCTTCGAACTTCTTATTACTTTATAAATGAGCTAATATGTCAGACAGTTGACGTTGCGCATGTATTCGAGGAGAAAAATAGAAAAAAGTTTGAAACTGTGTTTAAAGTTCTTTGGAAGTCGCTGAATGTTCTCGTTATCAAACAATGGATGAGTATATTCTCCATAATTTGTCCTCTGTTTTAAGAAAACGCTAGACTTTTACGCATCTCAATATTTATGACGTCTCCTCTCCTGACCTATGTATCGTACAGTGACGTAATTTTGCAGGTAAATTGGGTGGAGTATGCTGGTAGAAACAATAGTGAGGAAGTAATAAATTAAAAAGTTACCCCTGACGCAGCAGTTTTATTACAGGAACAATGAAAATTTATTAAGCGTCAAACCTATTTTCCTCTCATTTTGTGGGGAGGGATGAGAGAAAATCTTGTGAAATTATGTGTAAAATTTGTTGCAATTCACTAACTTCACCAACAAAGGAACATTACCAAGTATCAATAAAATATGTTGATTAAACTGGGCAGGTAGAGGGGGAAAAATAATGCAACACGTGGTCTCTTGTCTGTGCCCAGCTTCATTTTTTCAGGGGTAAACGTTGCCCCGAAAGGCAATTGGTCACCTTAAGTCAATGTGAAAAAAGCGTTTTGACCACAATACCCGATGACAAGAACCTTGTTCGCATTGCTATCCCAAAGGGCTCGGCGGCACAGGTACAGTCATGAAATCTATATGGTTTTCGATGCTAGAACTTGACGAGAAGATTTTCAGATCTTGTTCTGTTGAGCGATTATGATTACAGTCACTAGTACATCATCAATTTTCTCCGCCAACGCTTACCAATGTATTGAAATATGCCTGATACAAATCAGGATATTTAGAGAGTAATACACGACAATTTGAAAAAATGGATGTGAAATCTTATGGGACTTAACTGCTAAGGTCATCAGCCCCTAAACTTAAATCACTACTTAACCTAAGTTATCCTAAGGACAAACACACACACCCATGCCCGAGGGAGGACTCGAACCTTCGCCAGGACCAGCTGCACAGTCCATGACTGCAGCGCCTTAGGACAATTTGAAATCCTGCTGAATTTAGTTTCTTACTGTATCCTCTGTTGTGTGCACTATGTGAAGAAATTTCGCTCATTTTATGTGTATGGTGCAAGAGAACGTTATGGTTTAAACATTTATTTGCAGATTATATTGATTGTAATTTTTTTGTATAATAATAATGGCTTACTGGCCGACCTAAGAAACAAAACTGACAAAATCAGGAATCTCACAGACAAACAAACCAGACTGCATTTCAGAATCAACAGACAATAGGAAGGGTGATTTCAGATGAAGAAAGAAGGATTAGATCCGAGAGAATGAAGAAGTACTGGGCTGACAGGAAACTGAAAAATTCTTTGTATGAAGTTGGCTAGAGTGGTCCAAATAAGGTCATAAAATGTAAATAATAATAACGACTTATTTATTGTTTTCAATTATCAAAATATACTTATGTGAAACGGTAAACTAAAAGACAATTGAAAAATTAATTAAAAATTTAAAATAATTTTCAACATAAAACAAATACAAGTAAAATAAATAACTACACTAGTAACGAATGTTTAGATATTTTAATTAGGTACACTGAAAATACTCTGACAGCACATTATGTACAGCTTATTTTCCAAAAAAAGGTATTTTAGAAACAATCTTTATGCCACATGGGTGTATGTGGCTTGAAAGCTTCTTTAATTCAAGTTGTAACAAAAGTTTTCACTTTACACAATTAATTAGTGGTGGAGGGGTGTATTACAAAATTTCCGTTCATTACAAAATTCGATTATATTGTTTTCAAGGACGTTAATGACATACAAACTTCTATATGAGAAACATTATTTATTATCGTTTCGAAGACATTCCGTCCAAACCTAACATGCCCAGTTACCTTTTGGAATGTGTTTTACCCCTTAAACTTGAAACTGGACTCAAACAAAAACATAACGTATTGCATTATTTTGCACGTTCTACACTCATGCCAGTTTCATCAAGATCGTTCATTGATACTTGATAATGTTCTTTTGTAAGTGCTCTCATTCTCAAACACTGGATACGTATAGTCTTGGTATTCGCACCCAATGAGTTACGCTGGCTCCGGACATATTAAAACAATTTTTAACTGCAATACTATCCATAATAAACCTAAGGATTTAAATCTTAATGAACTTACTACGAGGTGTGGCTAGAAAAAAACCGGACTAGTACTGGTGAAACAATAAAACGAATGCAATAAGGCTGAAAGTCGCGTGGCCTGTCACGTGACTCTCGCTCCGCCTACTGCTCGAGTTTCATCTGCATCCTGCACTCAGTCTGCCCGTGGCGACTGTTTTAAGTAGTTGACGTTTTGTCTGTGCGTCGGAAAATGTTGAGTGTACAGAAGGAACAGCGTGTTAACATCAAATTTTGTTTCAAACTAGGAAAATCTGCAAGTGAAACGTTTGTAATGTTACAAAAAGTGTACGGCGATGATTGTTTATCGCGAACACAAGTGTTTGAGTGGTTTAAACGATTTAAAGATGGCCGCGAAGACACCAGTGATGACACTCGCACTGCCAGACCATTGTCAGGAAAAACTTATGCAAACATTGAAAAAATCAGTAAACTTGTTCGACAAGATCGCCGTTTAACAATCAGAGCAGTATCTGAGTTAACAGGAGTTGACAAGGAAAGTGTCGAACAAGTTTACCGATTTTTTCAATGTTTGCATCAGTTTTTGCTGACAATGGTCTGCCAGTGCGAGTGTCATCACTGGTGTCTTCGCGGCCACCTTTAAATCGTTTAAACCACTCAAACACTTGTGTTCGCGATAAACAATCATCGCCGTACACTTGTTGTAACATTACAAACGTTTCACTTGCAGATTTTACTAGTTTGAAACAAAATTTGATGTTAACACGCTGTTCTTTCTGTACACTCAACATTTTCCGACGCACAGACAAAACGTCAACTACTTAAAACAGACGCCACGGGCAGACTGAGTGCAGGAGGCAGATGAAACTCGAGCAGTAGGCGGAGCGAGAGTCACGTGACAGGCCACGCGACTTTCAGCCTTCTTATTGCATTCGTTTTATTGTTTCACCAGTACTAGTCCGGTTTTTTTCTAGCCACACCTCGTATTATTATTATTAATATTCGGTTGTTAGATAGGCAACTTGCAACTGGGTCCGTGCACCATTACCCATGAGCCATGGACTGGGCTGACAGTTTCGTAAAACCGGGCTGTTATAAATAATTAATTAGTTTCCAAAGCTCTATGTTCTGCCATGTATTACGTGTACAAATATGACCGATCCATGAAGAGAACCGTAAACATTCCAAGTTCGCGTTTTGCCCTATGCAGACTTTTGTGAGTGACCCCTCTGGTCACGTGACACACATACACACGGTAGACAAGTTCGTTCCATTCCTTATGAAGCAACATCCTGCCAATGGCCATCACAGCAGCACTGATGCATTCTCTAAACTGTTCCAGTGTTCTTGGCAGTGGTGGTATGCAGACTCGGTCCTTAAAAAAACTCCTGAAGGAAAAAGACAAGATGCGTTACGTCAGGTGACTTGGGGAGCCAAGGGAATAGAGCCACATCAAATTCGCAATCCAGAGATGCGGAAGTTCGCTGTTTAGGTTGCGAAAACAACTAGCGTCCAGTAAGAGGGTGCCCTGTCTTGTTGGACGAAGAAATTCTCAAAATCAACAGTCAGTTATCATCCTCAAGTGCTTCCTGCATTGTGATGCAAAATTGAAGGCGTCGGCCATTATCTGCCTGTTTTAGTTGTTGCACGAGCTACAGACGGTATCGTTTGAAACGTCATTACCCTCGAAAATCTTCCACATATTTTTCTGCAGTATTCCAGGATCGTGGTTTACGCAGGCCTTTGATAAGCTTGTGGTTGCAAACGAAACTTTCACCCCCTCTCACCACAGTTGCATCTGACACACCTGGTAGACCGGTACTTTTCTGTTTACAGAGACAGGCGCTGACTACACTGTAAGTACCACAGCCAAAGTCTCGACCGGAACTTTGGCTAAGTGTGACGCCCACCCACAGCCGCCACCACCGACCAATGGAGCTGCCAGCGCCTCCTTTCGCCACCGCCAGGACTTGCCACGGCCGTCGACCTTCACTACGTTATTTTGTTCCACTTCCGAGTGAACATTAACTTTGACTGTTAGATCGTCACAGCCTTCAAACTATGTTGCACTTTTATGGCCGGAGTGGGTGAGCGGTTCTAGCCGCTACAGTCTGGAACCGCGCGATGGCTACGGTCGCAGTTTCGAATCCTGCCTTGGGCATGGATGTGTGTGATGTCCTTAGGTTAGTTAGGTTTAGGTAGTTCTACTTTCTAGGGGACTGATGACCTCAGAAGTTAAGTGCCATAGTGCTCAGAGCCATTTGCGCTTTCATTAACTCATTGATAATCACGAACTACGACCTCCTTGTAACGAATAACTTTCCTTCAAAGGATGAAACGCGTGACCTCAGAAGTTAAGTGCCATAGTGCTCAGAGCCATTTGCGCTTTCATTAACTCATTGATAATCACGAACTACGACCTCCTTGTAACGATTAACTTTCCTTCAAAGGATGAAACGCGTTCATGGTTAATTTAATATATATCTACAAAATTATGTGTCTGACACTACACCTTTAACAAGTAATGGAGTCGTGGTCGAGGACAACCACGAAGTGGAATATCAACCACACAACAAACTTAATCCTCCCACGGATTATAAAGAAATCAATTCTCAACAATCTGACTGCGAGTTTTAAAATATCCTCTGATGTCCCGTAACAACTGTTCTGCAATGCTCCTGTACACAACAGACAACTTACCTCACCTTGCCGCTGCAACTGCGTGATCAGCAACATGCTAACATATTTCAAAGAGCATTACTGCGAGCCATGCAGAGTGCAATGCTTGGACTAATTACAACACTTACTGCTATACTTTTACACACAGAAACTGCATAATCAGGAGGAATTTGTTCAACTAACCTTAACCAAGGTAAAGAAAATTGAAAGAAACCAATAAAAAACATTTAATTTACTATATTAAGAAAACTGATAATTTAAATGCCGACAAACATTACCCAGACTTTACTCTGATTGTACCCATACACAAATCTGACTGTTGTGTGCTGTCCTTAGGTTAGTTAGGTTTAAGTAGTTCTAAGTTCTAGGGGACTGATGACTATAGATGTTAAGTCCCATAGTGCTCAGAGCCATTTGAACCATTTTGAACAAATCTGACAAATCCGTCCAGTGCGCAAGCAACCTACAACTACGAGCTGCGAAAAGGCGAATTACCAAAAAAAAAAAAAAAAAAAAAAAAAAAAGTCCTCAATTAAATTAATACCACAGTCTCCTCCGGCGGTAGTAGCACGATCACAACAGGTAGCGACCACTCCATATCTCGAGGGTCTCTTCACCTCAGCATGCGTCCGACCACTTCCGACTCCTGTCGACAACTGCTCTCTCGCTACTACTCACGGTAATAATATCTCAGAGTTCGTGCATGCACACAGCAGGATCATAGACGTCCTTACTTTTCAATAAAACGATTATACGTTGTTTACTTGGGTTGTGTTGTTAATTCACCTCCACTGGCGCCAGACTTACTGTTAATCCTGACGGCATATTCAGACGTACAGGATTTATTCTATAGCGCAGATATACACTACTGGCCATTAAAATTGCTACATCACGAAGATGACGTGCTACAGACACGAAATTTAACCGACAGGAAGAAGATGCTGTGATAAGCAAATGATTAGCTTTTCAGAGCATTCACACAAGGTTGGCGCTGGTGGCGACACATACAACGTGCTGACATGAGGAAAGTTTCCAACCGATTTCTCATATATAAACAGCAGTTGACTGGCGTTGCCTGGTGAAACGTTGTTGTAATGCCTCGTGTAAGGAGGAGAAATGCGTACCATCAAGTTTCCGACTTTGATAAAGGTCGTATTGTAGCCTATCGCGATTGCGGTTAATCGTATAGCGACATTTCTGCTCGCGTTGGTCGAGATCCAATGACTGTCAGCAGAATGTGGAATCGGTGGGTTCAGGAGGGTAATACGGAACGCCGTGCTGGATCCCAACGGCCTCGTATCACTAGGAGTCGAGATAACAAACATTTTATCCGCATGGCTGTAACGGATCGTGCAGCCACGTCTCGATCCCTGAGTCAACACATGAGGACGTTTGCAAGACAACAACCATCTTCACGATCAGTTCGACGACGTTTGCAGCAGCATGGACTATCAGCTCGGAGACCATGGCTGCGATTACCCTTGACGCTGCATCACAGACAGGAGCGCCTGCGATGGTGTTCTCAACGACGTACCTTGGTGCACGAATGGTAAAACGTCATTTTTTCGTATGAATCCAGGTTCTGTTTACAGCATCATGATGGTCGCATCCGTGTTTGGCGACATCTCGGTGAACGCACATTGGAAGCGTGTATTCGTCATCGCCATACTGGCGTATCATCTGGCGTGATGGTATGGGGTGCCATTGGTTACACGTCTCGGTCACCTCTTTATCGCATCGACGGCACTTTGGACAGTGGACGTTAAATTTCAGATGTGTTACGTGGCTCTACCCTTCATTCGATCCCTGCGAGACCCTACATTTCAGCAGGATAATGCACGACCGCATGTTGCAGGTCCTGTACTGGCCTTTCTGGATACAGCAAATGTTCAACTGCTGCCCTGGTCAGCACATTCTCCAAATCTCTCACCAATTGAAAACGTCTGGTTAATGGTGGTCGAGCAACTGGCTCGTCACAATACGCCAGTCACTACTCTTGATGAACTGTGGTATCGTGTTGAAGCTGCATGGGCAGCTGTACCTGTACACGCCATCCAAGCTCTGTTTGACTCAATGCCCAGGCGTATCAAGGCCGTTATTACGGCCAGAGGTGGTTGTTCTGGGTACTGATTTCTCAATATCTATGCACCCAAATCGCGTGAAAATGTAATCACATGTCAGTTCTAGTATACTATATTTGTCCAATAAATACCCGTTAATCATCTGCATTACTTCTTGGTGTAGCAATTTTAATGGCCAGTAGTGAATTTTCTCTTGCATACATGTCAGCTTTTTTTCGATGATATTTGTAAACAGTTTCGATTTAATAACCTTCTTATCACTAAATACGTAACTCTAAAGACACGCAGCTAACTCATGTTGCCTTGCTTGCGTATGGATCGTGCATTGCTTTGTAGAATTCAGTCATAGCAGTAAGCAACATCTATCTTTCTACTTCCTTGATTCTAGTATTCAATGAACTTTACTTTATCTTCTTTCCACGTCAGTATCTTTTCATCAGCTTTTTCGTCGCTTCCATTCTCCATTTGCGTTCGCAACACCTTCATTTACGGATTTTATGAACGCGCCTTTGATCTTCATACAACCATTTCTAACCTGTTGGTTAACGTATATTTCAACTACATTTTTGCCTTGTATTCAGGCGTCACTCTTTTTCTTCCGCTACTGTGATTTATCCCGTCAAGGACCACGAATATGGAAGAATTAAACAGAGTTAGGGAGAAGAGACATTTGTGACACAACTTGACTAGAAGAAGGGATCGGTTGGTAGGACATGTTCTGAGGCATCAAGGGATCACCAATTTAGTATTGGAGGGCAGCGTGGAGGGTAAAAATCGTAGCGGGAGACCAAGAGATGAATACACTAAGCAGCTTCAAAGGGTAGTAGTGTGCAGTAGCTACTTGGAGATGAAGAAGCGCACAGGATAGAGTAGCATGGAGAACTGCATCAAACCAGTCTCTGAACTGAAGATCGCAACAACAACATTTGGGGTGCATTGAAACGTGCTGTTCGGAAGAGATCTGCACACACTCGTACTCTTACGGATTTATTGACAGCCCTGCAGGATTTATGGTTTCAGTTCTCCCCAGCACTACTTCAGACATCGGTGGGTCGGTGCCACGTCGTGTTGGAGTACTTCTGTGGGGGGCCTACACGATGTTAGACAGGCGTACCGCCGGCCGAAGTGGCCGTGCGGTTAAAGGCGCTGCAGTCTGGAACCGCAAGACCGCTACGGTCGCAGGTTCGAATCCTGCCTCGGGCATGGATGTTTGTGATGTCCTTAGGTTAGTTAGGTTTAACTAGTTCTAAGTTCTAGGGGACTAATGACCTCAGCAGTTGAGTCCCATAGTGCTCAGAGCCATTTGAACCATTTTGAACAGGCGTACCACTTTCTTTGGCTCTTCAGTGTACATTATTTTCATTTATTTATATTTGATTTTGTTTTTGTTACAGGAAATTGCTAATTTGAAGCCAGTACCTTGTGTGTTTGGAAAGCCCTTTTCGATAGCAATAGAAAGTGCGCCTCTCGACTGACCTTTCGAAATACTTTATTTGCAAACCGATTTATTTTACAAAACCAAAGGTTTGCTCGAGTTCTACCAGAATTTGGTGAAGGACGAACTGCATAAGTTATATAGAGATGGAGCGAAGATTATTTATATGTTTGTTTACTACGTGTTAAGTGAAAGGTTTTTTATGTTTTGTCCTCTACGGAAACTAGATTGTCTGAAAGTATTTCTGACTGTAAGATAAAAACATTCCAAGAATTGCTATCAGCCGATCCCTTGTTACATATCTCAGTAGCACACTGTAGATAAGAAAAAAGAGAATGCAGAACCGCTGTCAATACAGATGCCGTTTTCTGCACTCTGCACTGCCCGATGCGCTGGCGCAAGCACTCTGAGAGGCCGTGCACTACAGATTTACCCTCCTCATTTCCCTCTAGTACTATGGAAGTTATTCTCTGATGTCTTAACAGATGTCTTGTCATCCTGTCCTTCTCCTTGTCAGTTTTCCGTATATTCCTTTCCTTACCGATTCTGCGGAGAACCTCCTCATTCATTACCTTCCCAGTCCAACTACTTTTCAACGTCCTTCTGTGCCATCACATCTCAAATGATCCGATTCTCTTCTGTTTCGGTTTTGCCGTACCCCACGTTTCACTGCCATACAATGGTACGCTTCAAACGAATACTATCAGAAATTTCTTCCTCAAATTATGGCTAGTGTTTAGCACTTGCGGAACTCTGTTTGCTAGGAATGCCCTTTCTGCAGTTCTTTGTCAGCGCTTGTATCATGCAACGATTTCTGAAATTCAACCATAACATTAGGCATCTCGAGACTACAATTTTTGTATGTCCCCGCTTGTTGTTGATGATTGGAGGACTACGGCTGTTCACGTACGAGCTTCAGTTGATAGTGGATGGTTGCAGATACAACATCGCTATTACAGTATTCTACGGACGCCAGTTCATACATGTAGACCACTGATGACTTCCTTTTTAGGATCGGTGTTCGTCCCCTCAGCGTCAGTTAAAGCCTGAAGGTGCTGTATCGATTCACCGAAACTGCTTGCGGTATTATATAAAATAACATCAAAACCAAAGCTGTAAGTGGTTTGTTTTATTACGTCGAGACTGGTGCGTGCCTCGACACCACAGGCGGTGCCGTTCTGACTCACACATGATCGCTATCTAGAGTACCCAAGTGGTCTGTTGTCTTCTTTCACTTCATTACGAAGGTTAGCAGCGTTTGATTGACAGGAGCCAAAGTACGCAATGTTGGGCAAAATATCTAGTTTCATTCGGGAACACGTGGAAGTTTTGAATAACTGGAGAGAAACTATACGAAGTGTAGCCATGAAGTTTTATCATCCCGAAAAGTAAAGTTACTTAATGAATACTTTCTTTTTTTGTATATCCATGGTTGTAGCCGTAGTACATACTGAAATCAACGCGCCACAGCATATTAGCAAATTGGTGGAGGCAACATAATAAAATGACACAGCCCATCTTCACTTATCAACCAGTTGCACCATTTCGTCTATTGCACCAAGAATGCTACCGTATATATTCAGTACAAAAATTAATTGTGGTGTTTTTGATGTTGTTGTTGTTGTGGTCTTCAGTACGGAGAGTGGTTTGATGCAGCTTTCCATACTACTCTATCCTGAGCAAGACTCTTCATCTCCGAATAACTACTGAAACTTATATCCTTCTGAATCAGGTTCCTATATTCATCACTCGGGTTACCTCTACGGGCTTTACCTCCACACTTTCTTTCATTATTAAATTGGTGACCTTTAACGTCCAGAGCCTGCACTATAAACGATCCCTTCTTCCAGTCACATTGTAACACGAATTTCTTTCCTCCCCACATCTGTTCAGTACATCCTCATTAGTTATGTGATCTATCCATCTAAACTTCGGCATTCTTCTGCAGCACCACACTTCTAAAGCTTATATTCTCTTCTTTTGAAAACTCTTTATCGTCCATGTTTCACATTTATACATGCCTAAACTCCATACAAACTTTCAGAAAAGACTTACTAGCACTTGAGTGAACATTCGATGTGAAATTACTCTTCTTCAGAATCGTTTTCCTTGCCATTTGCGGTCTACATTTTACATTCTTTCTACAACGGCCATCACCAGTTATTTTGCTGCCCAAATAAAAAACTGCATCTACTACTTTCAGAGTCTCGTTTCATTATAATTTTCTCAGCATCACGTGATTTAAATAGACTGCATTCCATTATAGCAAACGAATTAAAAAAATATAGAGTGCAACTGGTAGCTCTTCAAGAAGTAAGATGGCACGGAACAGGTTCACTGAAAATAGCAGACGGGACAATAATTTATGGGGACTGCGGTCAGCACCATAAATTTGGAGCCGGTTTCTACATTCATAAATCTATAGATGACTCAGTAAGGGAATTCAAACATGTTAATAACCGTATATCATACATAACTATTCAGACGCAGTTGGTAGATATTACATTTCTAAATGCATATGCACCCACAGAAGATAAGGACACCAAAGAAGAATTCTACAGCCGACTGGAACAAACATACGACTTATTAAGTAGGCACAATGTGAAAACAGTTTTAGGAGATTTTAATGCCAAAGTAGGAAAGGAAGAAATCTACAAGCCAACCATCGGCAATTTTAGCTTACACGAGGAAAGTTCAGATAATGGGGTTCGACTTATAAACTTTGCAATGACAAATGGTCTCACGATAAGCAGCACAAAATTTCAACATAAACGCATTCATTTAGGAACATGGATATCTCCAGACGGAACGGTAGTCAATCAAATAGATCATGTAGCTATTCAGAAACGATTCCAAAACAGTATTAAAGATGTCAGAACTTTTAGGGGAGCGGATTGGGACTCAGACCACATGTTAATAATATCAAAAAAGAAAGTGAAACTCAAAAGGAAAGTAAATAGAAATAGAGAAGAAATTACAAGATATAACGTAGGAGACCTGGCGAAAGTAGACATAAAAGAACATTTTACAAAAGAAATTAAAAGCAATCTAACAAAACCGAGACTGACCAATGCAGACCCACATGATATCGAAAGCAGATGGAGACACCTGAAGGGCTGTATTCAAGAAGCAACTCCCAAGATCATAGGTGAAAGAAAACGACCTAATAAAATTTGGTTTAATACAAAGTGTCATGAAAATGCCCAAGAAAGAAGAAATGCGAGGAATGCATGGATTAAAGAAAGAGACAATATGACATTGAAGGAAAGATACTATAAACTCCGCCCAAAAATGCAAAGAACCCTAAGACAAGAGAAAAGGGAATACTATAACAATATGATCAGAGAAGCAGAGGATGATTTCCAACATCACAGGACAAGGCAGATGTATCAAAATATAAAAACAATCCTTTGGTAAATTCGATAAGAAGGAACAGTTTATAAAGGGTCATTATGGGAAAATATTGACCAACAAAAGTGACATACAAAACAGATGGAAGGCATATTTTTCACAACTTCGCAACTGCAATGACCCACACTCTTACTTTAAATTGGAAGAACCTGACACGATACAGCTGATACATTTACTACCCCATCAGTAAATGAAATACAGCATGCAATAAAGAAATTAAAGAATAACAAGCCTTGTGGCGAGGACAAGATATACGCTGAGTTATTAAAGAATGGAGGCCCACAACTGGAACTAGAAATAAAGGCATTAATAGAAACAATTTGGGAGACAGAAACCATTCCTGCAGATCGGAACACTGCAATTGTGTGCCCCATATTTAAGCAGAATGATCGACTTGTTTGTGATAACTACAGAGGAATTGCCTTGCTGGATGTCACCTACAAAATCTTATCGAGCTGCCTATTAAACAGGCAATAAGAGAAGAACCGAGTGGGGAATACCAATGCGGTTTCCGCAGAAACAGATCCACTTTAGATCACTTATTCACCCTAAGACAAGTATCTGAGAAGGCGTGGGAATTCAATGTAGATGTCCACATATTATTCGTAGATTTTAAAAAGGCCTATGACAGCATACACCGACAGACGCTCCTAAGTATAATGAAGCAATTTAACATACCATCAAAATTAATCAGATTAGTTAAAACGTGTATAGATGAAACTTTATGTCGCATAAAGACACCGATAGGAGAAACTGAAGATTTTAAGGTGTACACTGGACTGAGACAAGGGGATGCCATTTCACCTATTTTAATTAACCTTGTCCTAGAGAAGATCGATAGAGAATTTTCTAAAACCACTCCACAAGGATCCAGCTACAGGATGTGAACATTACAAGACTTGCATATGCAGATGATGTAGCAATAATAATAGGCCCAAAAGAGAATTAACCAGAATGATGCAAAATTACTACAAAATTGCTGAGAAAATAGGATTACATGTTAATGAAGAAAAGACAGAATACCTGCCCATAAGTAAGAAAACCAGAAAAGATGCACCTCTGACTGTAGGTGGATTCAATTCCGAGACTGTTGACCACTTCAAGTACCTAGGAAGTCTTTTTAGTAATAACAACAGAACAGATATAGACATAGATGCCCGTTTATCAACAGCAAACAAGACACTTTTTAGTTTCATCAAAATTCTAAAAAAAAAAAAATCACTTAGCAGTAACTTCAAAATTCGCTCATATCGATCGACCATTATGCCTGTGATGTTATATGGATGTGAAACATTAATATTTAGAAAGAAAGATGAGGAAAAACTGTTAATATTTGAAAGAAAAGTACTAATGAAAATTTTTGGTCCTGTATACGACGAAAATAACATAGAATGGAGAATAAGAAGAAATGAAGAATTAAGAGGGCTGTACAAACACCGTAACATCATCGAAGTGCTCAAGAGGAGAAGGCTGAGTTGGGCAGGCCATATAGCAAGAATGACAGAGAATAGACTACCTAGAATGGCATACAGCAGAACAATAGATGGAACGAGAGGAAGAGGGAGACCCAGAATCAGATGACGGGATAACATTCGGAAGGACACAACTAGGACGAACAGCAACAGCAACTGGGCAAACAGCGCATTGGACAGGCAGAAGTGGAAGAGGCTCATAGAGCAGGCGTATGGTCGATAAGGCCCTTGCCACATGTAAAAAAAAAAAACATTCCATTATAGTTGTTCCACTCTTATTGAGGCTTACCTTACATCCTCCTTTCAAGACACTGTCCATTTCGTTCAACTGTTCTCCCAAGTCCTTTGCTGTCTCCAACAGAATTATGGCGTCATCGGCAAACTTCACAGTTTTTATGTATTCTCCCTGAACATTAATTCCTATTTCAAATTTTTCTTTGCTTTCCTTTACTGCATATTCGAAGTACATATTGAATAACATCGGGGATAGGCTACAAATCTCTTTTACTCCTTCTGAAGCACTGCTTTCCTTTCATGACCATCGGCTCTTGGTTTCAGTACAGGTTGTACATAGCCTTTTGTCCCTCTATTTTACCCCTGCTACCGTCATAACTTCAAAGTCATTTTTCCAGTCAACATTGTCAAAAGCTTTTCTATGTCTATCAACGTTGTCAACGTAGGTTTGCCTTTCGGTAAAGTATCGTCTATGATAAATCGTATAGTTAGTATTGCCTCCCGTGTTTCTACATTTCTCCAGAATTCAAACTGGGCTTCCAAAGGTCGACTTTTACTAGTTTGTCCATTCTTCTGTAAAGAATTCGTATTTGTATTTCGGAATCATGATTTATTAAACTTATACTTCGGTTATGTTAAGACCTGCCAGTACCTCCTTTCTTTGTAATTGGGATTACTACATTCGTCTTGAAGTTTGAGGGTCTTTCACCTGTTTCATACATCTTGCTCATCAGATGGAAGAGTTTTGTCAAGGCTGGCTCTCCCAAGGCTATCAGTAGTTCTGACATAATTCCATGTACTCCCGGGGCCTTGTTTCGACTTAAGTCTTTTAGTGCTCTGTCAAATTCTTCTCGCAGTGTCGTATCTCCCACCTCATATTGATCCACCTCGTCTTCCATTTCTATAATAATTCCTTCAAATAGGTCTTTCTTGGGTAGACACTCTATGTAGTCCTTCCATGTCTCAGCTTTCCCTTCTTTGCTTAGAAATGATTTTCCACCTGACTCTTGACATTAGTAGAGGTGCTTCTGCATCCTCCAAAGGCCTCTTTAATTTTCCTGTAGACCGCTTCCCTTAGTGATGTATGCTCCTAACTCCTTGCATTTGTGCCGGACGGAGTGGCCGAGCGGATCTAGGCGCTACAATATGGCACCGCGGGACAGCTACATTCGCAGGTTCGAATCCTGCCTCGGGCATGGATGTGTGTGATGTCCTTAGGTTAGTTAGGTTTAAGTAGTTCTAAGTTCTAGGGGTCTGATGACCTCATAGTGCTCAGAGCCATTTGAAATAACCTTGCATTTTTCCTCTGTCCATATTTCTGCTTGAGCATTTTGCACTTCGTATCAGTCTCATTTTTTAGATGTGTTTATTTCCTTTCGCTCAGTTCGTTTGCTCTATTTTTATATTTTCTCCTTTCATCAGTTAAATTAAGTGTCTTCTGCATTATCCAAAGAGTACTACTAGGACTTGTCATTTTAGATGTTTCGTCCTCTGCTGCCTTCACTACTTCATCCCTCAAAGTTATCCATTCATCTTGTGCTGTACGCTTTTCTCCTGTTCTACTCAAATGTTTCCTAATGCTGCCTCTGAAACTTTCAAATACCTCTGCTTATTTCAGCTTAACCATGCCCCATTTTCCCAATTTTGTTTTTCAGATTGTTCAGTTTTTACTAACTACGTAACTTCATTTGTTCGAGTTGATAGTTCAAACTCCATCCGTATTACAAACGGAGAACACAGCCGTATAGTTTAGGGGTACGGTCCCTGCCTGGAGGCGCTAGTGCAGTGGAGGAGTCCCGGGAGCTGGCGCCAGTGCAGGTGATGCGGCCCCATGCCGAGATTTACGGCGAGCGCTCCGCAGTGGCAGGACACAGCGGCCAGCGGCGGACCGCCGCCGCCGCCGCCGCACCGCGCATCGCCGACGGGCCACGGCGGGGCCGCAGCACGCCTGGGATTTATCGGCGCGCCAGCGGACGGCGATTGGCTCCAGACCAGACCGGCGCAGCCGGACCACCCTAACAGGCCGCCTCGCACCTGCGCACTGTGCACGTAGCTCACTGGCGGCCCGGCCGCGTCTGATTACCACCTGACGTCCCAGGCCGCCGTTATGTACACCGCTACTGGACGCCGTAGACGTACAAAACCTGGGGCATAGGCCATGATACGTACATACCTATATACTTCGGATTCATGATTCCTAAAGTAGTATATTAAATAGTACACTACTGGCCATTAAAATAGCTGCACCACGAACATGACGTGCTACAGACTCTAAATTTAACCGACAGGAAGATGATGCTGTGAGATGCGAATGATTAGCTTTTCAAAGCATTCACACAACGTTGGCGTCGGTGGCGACACCTACAACGTGCTGACATTAGGAAAGTTACCAACCGATTTCTCATACACAAACAGCAGTTGACCGGCGTTGCCTGGTGAAACGTTGTTGTGATGCGTTGTGTGAGGAAGAGAAATGCGTACCGTTACGTTTCCGACTTTGATAAAGGTCGGATTTTAGCCTATCACGATTGCGGTTTATCGTATCGCGACATTGCTCCTCGCGTTGGTCGAGATCCAATGATGTTAGCAGAGTATGGAATCGGTGGGTTGAGGAGGGTAATACGGAACGCCGTGCTGGATCCCAATGTCGGCGTCTGAAGCGAATCCCACACCGCCCGGGCGTATTCCAAAAGACGATTCTGCCAATAAATCGAAGTCTTTGGTTTGCCTTCCCTACAATATTATCTACACTACTGGCCATTAAAATTGCTACACCACGAAGATGACGTGCTACGGACGCGAAATTTATCCTACAGGAAGAAGATGCTGTGGTATGCTAATGATTGCCTTTTCAGAGCATTCACACAACGTTGGCGCCGGTGGCGACACCTACAACGTGCTTACATGAGGAAAGCTTCCAACTGATTTCTCATACACAAACAGCAGTTGACCGGCGTTGCCTGGCGAAACATTGTTGTGATGCCTCGTGTGAGGAGGAGAAATGCGTACCATCACGTTTCCGACTTTGATAAAGGTCGGATTGTAGCCTATCGCGATTACGGTTTATCGTATCGCGACATTTCGGCTCGCGTTGGTTGAGATCCAAAGACTGTTAACAGTATATGGAATCGGTGGGTTCAGGAGGGTAATACGGAACGCCGTGCTGGATCCCAATGGCCTCGTATACCTAGCAGTCGAGAAGACTGGCATCTTATACATATGGCTGTAACGGATCGTGCAGGCACGTCTCGACCCCTGAGTCAACAGATGGGGACGTTTTCAAGACAACAACCATCTGCACGAACAGTTCGACGACGTTTGCAGCAGCATGGACCATCAGCTCGGAGACCATGGCTGCGGTTACCCCTGACGCTGCATCACAGGCAGGAGCGCTTGCGACGGTGTACTCAACGACGAACTTGGGTACACGAATGGCAAAACGTCCTTTTTTCGCATGAAACCAGGTTCTTTTTACAGCATCATGATGGTCGCATCCGTGTTTGGCGACATCGCGGTGAACGCACATTGGAAACGTGTATTCGTCATCGCCATACTGGCGTATCACCCGGCGTGATGGTATGGGGTGCCTTTGCTTACACGTCTCTGTCTCCTCTTTTTCGCATTGACGGCACTTTGAACAGTGGACGTTACATTTCAGATGTGTTACGATCCGTGGCTCTACCCTTCATTCGATCCCTTCGAAATCCTACATTTCAGTAGAATAATGCACGACCGCATGTTGCAGGCCTTTCTGGATACAGAAAATGTTCGACTGCTGCCCTGGCCAACTCATTCTCTAGATCTCTCACCAATTGAAAACGTCTGGTCAATGGTGACCGAGCACTGGCTCGTCACAATACGCCAGTCACTACTCTTGATGAACTGTGGTACCGTGCTGAAGGTGCATGGGCAGCTGTACCTGTACACGCCATCCTAGCTCTGTTTGACTCAATGCCCAGGCGAATCAAGGCCGTTATTACGGCCAGAGGTGGTTGTTCTGGGTACTGATTTCTCAGGATGTATGCACCCAAATTGCGTGAAAGTGTAATCACATGTCCGTTGTAGTATAATATATTTGTCCAATGAATATCCGTTTATCATCTGCATTTCTTCTTGGTGCAGCAATTTTAATGTGCAGTAGTGTATTTGATCATTCCAATCAGAGATATACGTGATTGTAATCCATAAGAATGTAGCTGAATTTTCGGCCTTTAGACTCACGTGTTTTTTGTTGTAACCGAAATATAGCAGATTCCTTTTAATACTCATGTGGATGATTTCACTGTTTTCATTATTTAGAATCAACTACCACTTTTCGCTGCATAAATATATGTTATCTAAATCGTTTTGCAATTTGTCTTGATCATCTGATGACCAGACGGTAAGTGATTTCATCTTCTGTAAATAACGCAGATTGCCTCCTAAATCGTCTATATAGATCGGGAACAACAGGGGACATATAACACTTCCTTGGGAACACTACATATCACTGCTTTGTTACTCGATGACTTTCCATCAGTTACTACGTACTATGACCTTTCTGTCAGGAAATCACGAATCCATTCGCACAATTGAGACGATATTCCATAGGCGCGCAATTTCATTAGAAGTCACTTGTGAGGAACGGTGTCAAAAGCCTTCTGAAAATCTAAAAATATGTAACCAGTTACGCATTCCCTGTCGGTAAGACACATTAATTCGTGATGATAAAGAGATAGTTTTGTTACAGAAGAACGATATTTTCTGTATCCGTCTTTGCTGTTTGTCGGTAAATCATTTTCTTCGAGGTAACCATGCACGTTGTATGTTCCAAAATCGTGCTGCAAATCGGCTTTAGCGATATGGGTCCATAATTTAGCTGATTACTCCTATTTCCTTTCTTGGATAACGGTGTGGCTTGTGCAGCTTTCCAGCCTTTAGCTGCGGACTTTCAACGTGCAAACAGTTGTATTTGATTACTAAGTATGGAACGTATCTCTAACGGAAGCTGATTAGTATACTGTCAGGGCCGAAGGCCTGCCTGTATTAAGTGATTTGAGTTGCTCCGCTACACTGAGGATATCTACTTCTAAGTTACTCATGTTGGCCGTTGTTCTTGATTCGAATTCAAGAATATTTAGCTCGTTTTCCTTGGTGAAGGAATTTTGGAAAACAGTGTTTAATAACTCTGCTTTTTTGGCACTATCATCGGTAAAATAAATATTGTTATCGCGTATTGAAGATATTGATTGCGTCTTTTATAACGATATATTTACGTAATGTGTATACATAAACATACAGTTATAAATGTCCCCGTTCGTAGCCGCTAATTATAACAATAAGTTTTCTTTTGTGCTGTAACATATAGCTATAATCAGCGGTGGAAACATATTTGCGAACGCCGACCGTGTGCGGCTGTTTCTTGCTGGATCGTCTGATCAGTCGGAAGTTGCATTGCGGAAGAGAGTAAATGCCTATTCAAAATATAATTATTTTTGGATAGCTCAACATGAATTTCCTAAGGGACCGTAGTTTATCATGCATTTACCAGTAGAATATGGCGCTGAGAAAATATTTCGCCGCATGCAACTTCCGTCCGATTTCGACGAAAGAATTCGTGACTGTGAACTCTCTATTTGGCAGAAACATAAAGAAAATTAAATAATTTCATGAAGAAGTGAGACATAGATTCTATATTAAATGAATAGTCCGTACACCAGTTCCAATTAACTCTGAATTTATGGCAATTAATAGACGAACTTACACTGCAATGAAGGATTTAACATGGATGCCGTTTTGACTGGTACTTCTCGTAATGAAAACAATTCCTTTGACGTTTTCACATACACGTCGCACAATAAATCTACTGCTAGGCACTTTTAGTATTACACATTTACTTTACACTAGAACAATATTAATTTTAACGATAATAATACGGCGGCAAGATATGCGCGTCCGACACAAGTTACAAGAGACAAGAGAAGAATGAGTAACTGTTCATCGAGAATATCTCGTACATCAAAAAAAATGTGTAAAAAAGTGTTCTTCTTCTGTCCGTTTTTCGCGCCGCGGTTTTCAAAGTCAATAACTCACAGCATCTCTGACGGCGCTTCGACAATAAACAAGTTACGTCACAGGTCGTTCACCTTTTACATTCTCGCAACATTATTTGCTAACTGTAGCTGTTGCCGAGCGACTGCTCGATTAGTGAATGATTTAAAATGATAAGGCAATCACATAATGTTACACTTTCCACTGGTGTACTATACATACCACCGCAATCTCTTTGAATTTTCTGCCAGATTTCAAGAACAATGTTCCGTTGTGGAAACTATTAAAAGCATCTCGCACTGATATCCGTGCTAAGTAATAATTTGCAACTTTTGCAGGTTTTTCGGTTCTTTGAAACTTGGCATGATTTTTTCGTTCCTTCTGCAACACTGTGCTGACCTGTTTCGTGTACCATGTGGGGTCAAACCAACCCTTATTTTATTAATTGCCGTCGATACTTTTTATTTGAATTCAAACCACATCTCGTCTACCCTTACATAGTCAGACTGGAGGGAGTGGAGACTGTCTCTTAGGAAGGTATCAAGGGAATTTTTATCAGCTTCTAAAAAAATTAATGTAACTAGCGATTATTTTTGTGGGTTTTAATATCACGGTATTTTAGTCTTGCTACAACAACTTTGTGGTCATCAAATCCTGTATCCATAATGGTGTTCCCTACCTGCTCAGGATTATTCGTCGTAAAGCGGTCAAGTATATAATAGCGACTATTTAAAATTGGAGTGGTCTCCTGAACTAATTGTTCAAAGTAATTTATGATGACTAACTGACAACCTCAGCTGCCGACAGGTGTTGTTGTTATGCCTCGACCTGTCGGCAGCTGAGGTTGTCAGTTAGTCATCATTTATTCCAGGGAAAAGCTGCACGGTCATCAACAGTAACTGTTCTTTCGAGAACATGTAACTGTCTTCGTATACAAAGTAATTTACTCAGAACTCGTTCAGAATGTTTTCGGACGATTTTCTATGCCTACCACCGACTTTAAACATGTATTTTCTCCAACATATCGAGAGCACATTGAAGTCATCACCAACTATAATTGTATAAGTGGGGTACCTATTGGAACCGAGATTCAAGTTTTTCGTTGAACTGTTCAACAACTTTTTCATCTCAGTCGGGACGCGTCAAAAGGGAACCAATTACTGATTTATTCCGGTTGTCAAGTACAGCCTCTTCCCCACAGGCGTTAGCTGGGATAGATACCGGGGGAAACATGAGACAACTTCCACGAATTCAACCTTGAATTCGTGGAAGTTGTGGGGAATACGGGCAGGCACCGCATCTCTTATAAAAGTTGTTTCCTTTGCCTTTAAAATTTTACAACTTTGTTAACTTGATTTTAAAATAGTAAGTGAACATGCGTTATCATGAACAGCAAGATCCTCAATATAGTTTCTTAATGATAGTTCCTGAAGCATTGTTTAACCAACATATCAAAGAACAGCTCTGAGAATCAATTTACAACGCTTAAAACTGAAAGTCCCTATTTTAGCAAAGGAAACTGCATAATGTAAGGTTAAATAAAAGATTATAACGCCAAGTGGTAATACCAAAATTTTCCTATAACCTGTGATCTCTAAAGGCAATGAAATATTTACCGCAATATTTTAATTGAAACAAGAATTGAAATGCAATTCAATTTGATTACTATCAACGTACACTCATATCCCGTAGCCTCTACGATGCGCACCGTATCACAAAATATTTTCCTTCCTTTTAAACACTTTACACCACAAACTTCCCTACATGTGATGCATACGATACCCACCGAATTATGCCAAATAATAAAGCGTAGATGTTATAATTAACCAGATATGTAAATCTTATCCTTTCAAATTAAATAGAAAACACACTAATCAACTGTTAAGCTCAGTGGTTTACTTCTGTTAAGTAAATGATATACAATACCTATCTTTTGATTTCGTCGTGGTCATGTGCTGTTGTGCACCGTGTTGTCCTTCCGGATCACATGCGGCACGGGAAAGTTTTTCCACGATGTACAAAACGTTAACAGAGCACAACCAATTTACACAAATTGCATGGCTGCGGCTCGCAAAGCTTAAACCGGGTGAGGGAGTAGATGCGGTGCTACTGAACTGAAGGACTGTACAGCACCGCACCAAATACACTCCTGGAAATGGAAAAAAGAACACATTGACACCGGTGTGTCAGACCCACCATACTTGCTCCGGACACTGCGAGAGGGCTGTAAAAGCAATGATCACACGCACGGCACTGCGGACACACCAGGAACCGCGGTGTTGGCCGTCGAATGGCGCTAGCTGCGCAGCATTTGTGCACCGCCGCCGTCAGTGTCAGCCAGTTTGCCGTGGCATACGGAGCTCCATCGCAGTCTTTAACACTGGTAGCATGCCGCGACAGCGTGGACGTGAACCGTATGTGCAGTTGACGGACTTTGAGCGAGGGCGTATAGTGGGCATGCGGGAGGCCGGGTGGACGTACCGCCGAATTGCTCAACACGTGGGGCGTGAGGTCTCCACAGTACATCGATGTTGTCGCCAGTGGTCGGCGGAAGGTGCACGTGCCCGTCGACCTGGGACCGGACCGCAGCGACGCACGGATGCATGCCAAGACCGTAGGATCCTACGCAGTGCCGTAGTGGACCGCACCGCCACTTCCCAGCAAATTAGGGACACTGTTGCTCCTGGGGTATCGGCGAGGACCATTCGCAACCGTCTCCATGAAGCTGGGCTACGGTCCCGCACACCGTTAGGCCGTCTTCCGCTCACGCCCCAACATCGTGCAGCCCGCCTCCAGTGGTGTCGCGACAGGCGTGAATGGAGGGACGAATGGAGACGTGTCGTCTTCAGCGATGAGAGTCGCTTCTGCCTTGGTGCCAATGATGGTCGTATGCGTGTTTGGCGCCGTGCAGGTGAGCGCCACAATCAGGACTGCATACGACCGAGGCACACAGGGCCAACACCCGGCATCATGGTGTGGGGAGCGATCTCCTACACTGGCCGTACACCACTGGTGATCGTCGAGGGGACACTGAATAGTGCACGGTACATCCAAACCGTCATCGAACCCATCGTTCTACCATTCCTAGACCGGCAAGGGAACTTGCTGTTCCAACAGGACAATGCACGTCCGCATGTATCCCGTGCCACCCAACGTGGTCTAGAAGGTGTAAGTCAACTACCCTGGCCAGCAAGATCTGCGGATCTGTCCCCCATTGAGCATGTTTGGGACTGGATGAAGCGTCGTCTCACGCGGTCTGCACGTCCAGCACGAACGCTGGTCCAACCGAGGCGCCAGGTGGAAATGGCATGGCAAGCCGTTCCACAGGACTACATCCAGCATCTTTACGATCGTCTCCATGGGAGAATAGCAGCCTGCATTGCTGCGAAAGGTGGGTATACACTGTACTAGTGCCGACATTGTGCATGCTCTGTTGCCTGTGTCTATGTGCCTGTGGTTCTGTCAGTGTGATCATGTGATGTATCTGACCCCAGGAATGTGTCAATAAAGTTTTCTCTTCCTGGGACAATGAATTCACGGTGTTCTTATTTCAATTTCCAGGAGTGTAGCAATACGGTGGGGTAGACAAGAGACAAACCGAAAACTGTTGCAAGGCAAGCTCAGCAAAAAAGTAAGAAAATATTTGGGGATTTAAACTCTTGGGAGGGCCACACCAAACCTCAGAATGACGTCCCAAGCTAAATTGTGGAAACACTATCGGCGATTTCGTCATGACAAGTAGAACCGTAAATAACCATAGGAAGTGAACTGAAATTAACACGGTTCACAAGCGTCCGATCCAATAGCTACACACTCAATATTTCCATTACTGCAAACACTTAACAGTATTTCGAAAGTTCACTCGTGGACACTACCAGAGTGTCAAATTACTCGTTGTAACCGTAGATAACAGAGCTTAACACGCTGGGGGCCAACTTAGGTTTCTTAATAAGGCAAGCAGTGATTCGGTCCCTCATTTGGATCCACCTTCGATCAAATAGAGTCATTTACTTTAAACCAGCTAAATAGACGACAAATCCGATATCAGCACTCTCCTCCCAAGCAGAGCTCTAACTGGAGACTACATTCACAAGTCTGATACAATCACCACCGACGTGCGCCTTTTTATAATACTTATGTTCACCCCGTAAACCAACTATGCTGTAATTCTTCGTCTGAATCCCAGGGCAGAAACAATAAATCGCTTCTCAGCCCCTGATGACCGCCATCGGGACAACACCGGCCCTCCACACTAGGATCTTCGAGCCCACGGCGTTACGTCCCCAAATGACTGCTTACGCGGGGCCCAACGGCCAAGCGGCCTTGCCCCCCGACACCGGCGTCGCTCCTCACGCACAGTCCAGAGCTAACTCACAGCAAGCCTGTTATTCCTCATTCCGTCGCCTCGCGGCGCGCGGAAAGCAAACTCGCCAAAGATATGCGGCGATCAGAGACTGCACTTCGGTCTCGATATGACATCACGGCAAGCACTGAGAAGGTGGGTGATTTAAAAAACAAAAGAATTTAAATATCGAGCTCTACCGGCTCAAACTCCCCCACTAAAACAGAAAACTCACAGGAACTATCTACTGTACTTCAATTTAACGCTACAAAGTAAACTACGTCAGACAAAATAAACACTCCGCCATCAGCAGTATTTAATCGGAACACGGTTTCGTCCTTTGTAAAAATTTCGGTTAAAATTATTTCCGACTTTAATGAGCTCTCTGATTTGAGCTTCAGTGCTTTATTTCAGTGTTAGGAGTTCTGGCTCTTTTCCAACACAGCTATAGCAATTTACAACTCAAATTCCGACATTTTATAGGTCTACCTTCCTGTTTGGCTTTCACCGTCTTAGACTGCGGCCCTTCTCGACACCTTACTCGCTTTCAATTTTATCAGGGAGTCTCATCACTGATTTTCTATTTTGTTTCAGCCTTAATTCCAAGCTATCTCTTATTTTCATCGATACATACACTACTGGCCATTAAAATTGGTACACCACGAAGATGACGTGCTACAGACGCGAAATTTAACCGACAGGAAGAAGATGCTGTGATATGCAAATGATTACCTTTTCAAAGCCTTCATACAAGGTCGGCGCCGGTGGCGACACCTACAACGTGCTGACATGACGAAAGTTTCCAACCGATTTCTCATACACAAATAGCAGTTGACGGGCATTGCCGGGTCAAACGTTGTTGTGATGCCTCGTGTAAGGAGGAGAAATGCGTACCATCACTTTTCCGACTTTGATAAAGGTCAGATTGTAGCCTACCGCGATTGCGGTTTATCCAATGCAAGACAACAACCATCTGCACGAACAGTTCGACGACGTTTGCAGCAGCATGGACTATCAGCTCGGAATGCATGGCTGCGGTTACCCTTGACGCTGCATCACAGACAGCAGCGCTTGCGACGGTGTACTCAGCGACGAACCTTGGTGCACGAATGGCAAAACGTAATTTTTTCGGATAAATCCAGGTTCTGTTTACAGCATCATGATGGTCGCATCCGTGTTTGGCGATATCGCAGTGAACGCACATTGGAAGCGTGTATTCGTCATCGCCATACTGACGTATCACCCGGCGTGATGGTATGGGGTGCCATTGGTTACACGTCTCGGTCACCTCTTGATCACATTGACGGCACTTTGAACAGTGGACGTTATATTTCAGATGTGTTACGATCCGTGTCTCTACCCTTCATTCGATCCCTTCGAAACCCTACACTTCAGTAGAATAATGCACGACCGTATGTTGCAGGTCCTGTACGGGCCTTTCTGGATACAGTAAATGTTCAACTGCTGCCCTGGCCAGCACATTCTCCAAATCTCTCACCAATTGAAAACGTCTGGTCAATGTTGGCCGAGCAACTGGCTCGTCACAATACGCCAGTCACTACTCTTGACGAACTGTGGTATCGTGTTGAAGCTGCGTAGGCAGCTGTACCTGTACACGCCATCCAAGCTCTGTTTGACTCAATGCCCAAGCGTGTCAAGGCCGTTATTACGTCCAGTGGTGGTTGTTCTGAGTACTGATTTCTCAGGATCTATGCACCCAAATTGCGTGAAAATCTAATCACAAGTCAGTTCTAGTATAATATATTTGTCGAATGTATACCCGTTTATCATCTGCATTTCTTCTTGGTGTGGCAATTTTAATGGCCAGTAGTGTAAATTCATAGGGGGGAGGGGGGTTAGGGGACACTCTTTGTCTTACAGTTCCTGAATTCCCTTATGTTACTCGAGGTATATGATTACACCTAAATTTCTGAGAGTTTAGGACATCTGTCATCAATTCGAGCTATGGTAATGTTTTTATAGGACGACAAATCCTATGAAGGCCGTTGATTCTTGCGAAGTCTTGCTTGTTACATCAGGATGTAACGGACAAACAGTGTCCGACGTCGTAGTCGCCTCATGTCCATGCACCAGGAAAAATGGCGTTAATCCTGTGATGTCTTGTTTGGCGGTATTGTAGGCAAACATCACGAAAGGTAACACCTCATCCCATTTGCTCTGCTCAACATTGACAAACATTGATAGCATGACGGCCAACGTCTTATTAAGGCGTTCAGTAAACCCGTTAGTTTGCGGGTGGTAGGCAGTCGTTATGTGATGAGTTACGCTGCACCGACGGTTTATCTCTGTCACAAGATTTGATTGAAAAACTTTCCCTCGATCCATCATTAACGGCCTTGGGGTACCGTGTTTTAATACAATGTCTTCCACGATGAATTTGGCTACCTCGATGGCTTCGGCTGTTTTCATGGCTTTTATAGTGGCACAGAGTGTCACATAAACAGTGCAAACAATAATCTATCTATTGTTACTAGCAGACGTTGGAAATCGTCCGAGGGGGTCAATCCCAACACACTGGAAAGGCGTTTCGGTTGGTGGAACTGGTAGGAGTCGGCCAGGTGGTTTCTGAGGAACTACCTTACTCCTCTGGCACTCTCGACAGTGCGACATATAGTGACGGACACTCCTAAATAAACCTTTCCAGAAAAATCTCTTGCGGATCCTATCGGATGTCTTAATAAATCCTAAATGTCCGACCTGATGTGTGTCATGGAATTTCTGTAGAACATCTAAGCGCATGTGTTTAGGAATCACTGGTAGCCACCTCTTTCCAAACGGATTAAAGTTTTTCTTGCTAAGTAATTCATTACCTATCTTAAATTGTCTTTTCACATCCTCTCACCGATTTAAGGCAACCATAATTTGAGATCTCTTGGCATCCTTCTCCTGCTAAGCAGTCAGATACTGGAGTGCAGCGAGACTTCAACAAAGTCTTGATGGTCTTGCACAGGGTTTCTTAAGAGACAGTTGGCATCTTGGTGTTTTCTTCCACTTTTGTACAATATGGTAATTTCATACTCTTGAAGATGTAGTGCCCCCCTGGCGAGTCGTCCTGTTGGGTCCTTAAGACCTGTCAACCAACAAAGTGAATGATGGTCTGTAACAACTGTGAATGGCCTTCTGTAGAAATTAATGTCGAAATTTGCACATGTCCCAGATCACAGAAAGACATCCTCTTTCTGTAGTTGAGTAGATTCTCTTAGCTTTTGTAAGTGCCCTAGAAGCATAGGCTATAATCTTCTCTTTTCCATCCGAAATCTGCACCAGAACAGCACCGATCCCATACCAACTGGCATCTGTGTGTAGTTCTCATCATACAGACCAAGTACAGCGTCAGTCATCAGAGATGTTCACAGAACATCGAAAGACTCTTGTTGAGCACAACCCCAAATAAATTTAGCATCGGATTTTAACAACTCTTGGACTGTCCTGGCTTTGATACAAAAGTCTTTGATAAAACGTCAGTAATAAGAACATAATCAGAGGAAGCTTCTCATACCTCTAATACTTTCAGGAACAGGAAATCCCGTTATTTATCTCACCTTTTCTGGGTCTGGCAGCACATATTCGTTTCACACAAGGTGCCCATGTATTTTGATTTCTTTTGCTCTAAAGAGATACTTCCTTGGATTACGTTTCAGTCCGCCTTGTTGGAAATACTTAAGAACAGCCCTCAGTCTTTTTACGTGTTCATCAAAGTCTCTGAGAACACTATAATGTCATCTAAATAAAAAAGACACATCGTCCACTTCAAGTGACTCAAAAGATTATCTATCATCCGTTCAAAAGTTGCTAGTGCATTACACAAACCAAACGGCATTACCTTAAACTCATAAAGGCCCTCATGGGAGATGAATGCAGTTTTCTCACGATCAGCCTCATCTACCTCGACTTGCCAGTATCCCGAGTACATGTCCATGGTTGAGAAAAACTTAGCCCCCTTCGGACAATCTAGTGTTTCGTCAAATCGTGGAAGATGGTAAACGACCATTTTATCTCATTAAGCTTCCTGTAATCAACACAAAAGCGCCAACTGCAGTCCTTCTTCCTGACGAGAACCACTGGTGACGACCATCGGCTCCGCGAAGGCTGAATAATGTCATTCTTCATCATTTTCTCTACCTCGTCGCGAATTATTCGACGTTCCATTGCTGACACACGGTGTGCTCTCTGGCTTATTGGTTGATGGTCTCCAGTGCTAATCCGGTGCTTCACCGTCAATTTGTCTAATTTGCTCTTCACCTGTGGATTGAAGCATTCAGAGAACTCTTGAAGAATGGCAAGTAACTTCTTCTGTTGTTCCTTAGATATGGTGATACTCGAGCTAGTAGATCTTGTCTCGTAGTGGTAGCGCCAATTTTGCCCAGACTCTGCATGGGAGGTTTCTATGACGCCCAGCTGTTCGGAAATTAAAGGCACAGCGTTTTCTACGCACATGCGTCTTGGAAGGATGTGCTGTTCTCGGCGACAGTTAACTATCCACAATTCACTGAATCTGTTGTTAAACGAGATGACAGAGGCTGGGTTGACCAAGTTATTCTTTAGTGGTATGCTTCTCTTACATGGGTTGATGCGTGGCGTGACACATGACAGTTACCTGACTGCAGGAATGATCACTTCGACCAGCACACACAGTCTCCACACACTCGCACGTGCGTCTTTCTGTCCACAGTACCTCATCTCGCCTAGCATAATCTTCGAGCCAGCACAATCTATAATTGCTTGAGAAACTTTCAAAAGGTCCCATCCGAGAATGACGTTATGACTACACTCTTGTAAGACGATGAATTCTAATGGCTTTGTATGACCACTTACACCCTCACGAATGACACATCTTCCTGTAGGTTTTACATATTTCCTATTAGCCACCTTCAGCAGAGACGCTTTGTTGTCGAAGGAGACGGGTTTCTGCAACTGGCGACGGTACTTCTCCGAAATGACTGAATATGATGCTCCAGAGTACACAAGAGCTTGGGCTGGTCGGCCATCCATGAGGATATCGACGTAGTTTCCTATAATTTTTGTAGTGATCGACGGCGGAGGATTTTCCTCTTCAGTGGCCTCACCTGAAAGTAAGGTCGCACCCTGTAGTTTTCCAGGTTGCGGCAGCTAGTTAATCGGCTTGAGCTTCTATACGGCGATGGAGACCTTGATAAACGTGTTGGGGAGGGTTCTCTCCAGCGGCTAGCTTGCGGCGATGTTGACCTACGTCGTCCTGCATCCACATCTTCTTGCTCATCTTCCTCGTCACGGAATTGGCGTCGCTAAGACCGGTCTGCTGTCTTCTGGCGCGGGCGTCATCAAATACCCGCCGATCGTCCGCAGTAGAAACATATTGGTTGGTTATCCTGGGTCCTCCAGACGTCAGTCTTCCTTGGTGCCCAAATAGGTTCCTCATGCGGAGTTGTAGGAACGTAACTTCCCCTGGGTCTCGATTTTTTCACCGTTTTAAAGGGAAATGAAGGACGAGAGATTGGGTTCAATGTCTGTTCCACTTCCTCCCTTATGACCTCTTGAAGCGTCTAGGCTTTTTACTCACCGTGCAACTCATATGGGTTCCGAACTTCCCCTCTCACTATCTGACGAAGAACACTTGTGAAATCAGTTTCTTCCTCCATCACAGACATCGATACGACGTTTGGAAGCCGTTCAAACTCCTTGCGAGTATTCTTTTTTGATGCATTGTCTCGATATACTTCCACCACTTTATGAAGCCGTCTGCTGCCGAAACCTCCTTCAGGAGTAGGGCCTGATACATGTCGTCAGGAACACCCTTCATGAGATGTGCAACCTTATCTTCCTTCTTCATTCTAGGGTCCACTGTTTTACACAACTCCAAGGATGCAGTAGATTCTCCTGGAGGCTGTACCCTGTAGATTAATTTATCTTCAGCCTTGCACTTCTGTCGTTATGTGTCGCCGAAATACTTTCTCAGTTCCGCCTTGAATACTTTCCCAGCTTGTGAACTTCTCCTCGTTGTTCTCATACCATTGCTTGGCAGTACCCTCCAAGCAGAAAAATACGTTAGCCAAACACACGCTGTCATCCCCTTTGTTAAATTTGGCTATACGCTCATATACCTTCAGCCACTTGTCTGATGTTACTGTCATCGTAACTTCCTCTTCTTCTTCTGTCTCCGATAGATTGCGATGTGGTGAATATGGCTCGAACCTCGGGTTTCTCGCCAAGTGATCGGCGGCTCTGTTGTGGTCTGATGGGAGCCACTGTGTCGTCGATAATTTGCGCTATCACAAGTTCCAATACCCAGCGTCTCCACCAGAATAATGTCACGTAGAAGAAGTTGTAATTAGATAAATGACGAACACTAACTTCACTTAACAAAGGTTTATTCAGCACTTGAAAATACAAGAGCGTGGAGCTAACTGCTTCTGGCCAGAACACATACGGTATATATAAAGTTATAGAATATTCCAGTACAATGATTCTTAACATTTTTGGATACCTCTAGAATGTACTCGAACCGAATATAGAAATTAAAATTTTACAATTCAGATGAGTTTTGAATTAACGACCCCCCATGCAACAGTCTAGTATCATAACCACTACACGACGGTGACTGTGCTGCTTAGCTTCATCTGAGACATTGCTCCCTCCTTAAGAGAACAGCGTCTCGGTGTTACGTCCTTGTCCGGGACGAGTCATCGGTCCTGCATATTCCTAGTCTCGATGACTGATGTTCACTCTGGCGGTGACCTTCTTGGAACTTCGTTTGCCGCTTTGCTCTTCGTCACCTTTACGCTTGTTGCCTGTCGCTGGAGTTTCGAATTTACCCTGGGTTGGAGAATCCTTATAGGGCTTCATTCGAAGGACGTGGACCGTAGCTCTGGTCTTTCGTCGTCTTGTGTCAGGGTCAAAATCTTCAACTTCATAAGTAACATCAGAGAACTGTTTTCAGTTTATAAGGTCCAAAGTACCGCCTGTGGAGCTTCTCAGAGAGACCAACCTTCCTAACAGGATTGAAGCTACAGATGAGGTCTCCAGGCTGGTAGAAAACAGGGCGGTGGCTCGCGTTTTACCTTCGGCGATTGTTTTCTCAACGCTGCAGCGTGCGGAGTCGAGCTAACTGCCGAGCTTCCTCAGTTCTGGTTAACACCTGGCCGACGTAGTCGTGGTCCATGTCATCAGGATGTAACGGAAAAATAGTGTCCACCGTCACAGTCGCCTCACGCACAGGCACCAGAAGAAATGGCGTAAATCCTGTGTTGTCTTGTTTGAAGGT
Source organism: Schistocerca nitens (assembly GCF_023898315.1). Taxonomy (NCBI): domain Eukaryota; kingdom Metazoa; phylum Arthropoda; class Insecta; order Orthoptera; family Acrididae; genus Schistocerca; species Schistocerca nitens. Next base: position 548,409,064 of record NC_064615.1, read on the forward strand.
TTTGTAGGCAAACGTCATGAAAGGTAGCACCTCATTCCAGTTGCTCTGCTTAACATTGACGAACATTAATGGCATGTCGGCCAATTAATGACCTTGGGGCACCGTGTTTTAATATAATGTCTTCCACGATGAATACGGCTACTTGGAAAGTTTCGGCTGCTTTCACGGCTTTTTTTTATGGCACAGAGTGTCAGATAATCAGTGCAAACAATAATCCATTTATTGCCACTAGCAGATGTTGGAAATCTTCTTCGTAGAAGAAGATGAATTTAGATGAATGATGAACACTAACTTCACTTTACGAAGGTTTATTCAGCACTAGAACTATAAAATTTTAATTTCTATATTCGGTTCGAATGTGCAAGTGCTGAATAAACATTCGTTAAGTGAAATTAGTGTTCGTCATTCATCTAATTACGCCTTCTCCTACGTGACACTATTCTCATGCGACCAGTAAGCCCTTTAATTACGGATCGAGGGAAAGTTTTTCAGTCGAATCTTGTGACGGAAATAAACCGTCGGTGCAACATTACTCATCACAGGACGACTGCCTACCATCCGGGCTTACTGAACGCCTTAGTAAAACGTTGGCCGACATGCTATAAATGTTTGTCAGTGTTGATCAGAGCAACTGGGATGAGGTGCTACCTTTCGTGACGTTTCCTACACACCGCCAAACAAGACACCACAGGATTAACGCCATTTTTCCTGGTGGATGGGCATGAGGCGACTACGACGTTGGACACTGTTTTTCCGTTACATTCTGATGTAACAAGCAAGACTTAGCAAAAATCAACGGCCTTCATAGGATTTGTCGCCCTACAAAAACTTTACCATAGCTGTAATTGGTAGCAGATGTTCTAAATTCTCAGAAACTTAGGTGTAATCATTAATACGAGTATCATATGGGAATTCAAGAACCGTAAGACAAGGAGTGTCCCCTAACCCCCCACCCCCACCCCACTTTCAATATATGTGTCGATGAAAATAAGAAATACCTTGGAATTATGTTAAGGGTGAAACAAAATACAAAATCAGTGATGAGACTTCCTGATAAAATTGGAAGTGAGGAAGTGTTACACGACATACTGAATGAAGTTATCTGTCCACCGAGAACGGAATATGAACTGAGATCCCACCGACGACAGCTACAGGCTTAACATCGAAACTGGGGACGAAGTTAAGGAATTCAGCTATAATGGAAGCAAAATAACATACTGCGATCGAAGCGAGAAGGATATAAAACGCACACTAGCACCATCCATGGGAGCATTCTTGATCAAAAGAAGTATAGTAGTATTGGCCTTATTTTATGGATGTACATCTAGAGCAGGAAGTTGTATGAAAGTGAATCATGGATTGTGGGAAAATCGTAAAAGAAGAAAACTGAAGCGTTTGAGATGTGGTGGTATGGAAGGAAATTAAAAATTAAGTAAACCGATAATGTAACAGGAAATAAATAGGTGCAAAAACACGAAGAAGAGGCGGGTCAGGATCCTACGACATATATTAAGAGATCTACATCTACATCTACATCCATACTCCGCAAGCCACCTGACGGTGTGTGGCGGAGGGTACCCTGAGTACCTCTATCGATTCTCCCTTCTATTCCAGTCTCGTATCGTTCGTGGAAAGAAGGATTGTCGGTATGCTTCTGTGTGGGCTCTAATCTCTCTGATTTTATCCTCATGGTCTCTTCGCGAGGTATACGTAGGAGGGAGCAATATACTGCTTGACTCTTCGGTGAAGGTATGTTCTCGAAACTTTAACAAAAGCCCGTACCGAGCTACTGAGCGTCTCTCCCTCAGAGTCTTCCACTGGAGTTTGTCTATCATCTCCGTAACGCTTTCGCGATTACTAAATGATGCTGTAACGAAGCGCGCTGCTCTCCGTTGGATTTTCTCTATCTTATATCAACCCTATCTGGTACGGATCCCACACTGCTGAGCAGTATTCAAGCAGTGGGCGAACAATAATCTACTCAGAGGAAAGAAAGAAAAACGAGAGAACTTTACAGTAGACAACGGGATTGTGCTTATTTCTACGAAATGATATGCGGATTAAATATTACAATGAGATTTATTATACAGCAGAACATAAAGGCACATGATTATCGATACAAACAGTAGGTTAAATGATAGGGTATACTGAACTATTATGAGAATAAGAGTTGGCTCGAGAACAAGGGGTTCCTACTCTCTGTGACGCAATACATTGACGATAATGACTGGACGCCCTAATGAATCAAATATTACTCTCCGACTATATTGCAGTATTGCGATTAGTAGTCAGAGCTCAAATGGAATGACATGGAGAAAAAAGCAATGTGGACATGTGGCAAAGCGCGCGCGCGTGCTGTTGAGGACTTCACTATAAAACTGATAGGTCCTACAATATTGAAGCCGCAAAATACTTCACCAATCCTGAAATCTGTAGCAGGTCGTCGGTAGGCAGCGTTCTGATGATGTAGGAGCCGACTTCTGCTGTGCAGCAACTCTGTTTCAACCCCTGGCCTCGAAGGCTGTACATGAATTCTAAGTTCTGCCGAAAAAGACTAAGTCGCAAGACCGTCCGACTCCGACGAAGATCAGATCCCGAATTCCTGCGCCCACGCAATGCGAGAGTGAAGCCAACATTGCTCAACTCCCTACCATCCTCGAAATCCGAGAATCAGCAGTGTTCATTCCAAAATTTCCCCCACACTGTCTCAGAACATCACTCGCGCCAATAGCGACTGTTCCCTCCAATTTCGAGTAGGGCTCTATGATGTCAACTAGCCTCAGTTTAAGTTGACCAATCATGCCTCCGCTATTCAGCTGAGGGCACTGAACTTGCCATTTGACCAGCTACGAAAACAACGTATCTAAGCCACCGCCCATCTGGCGCCAGACAGTCGCGCCCAGCAGGGCACGGTCCACGAGTATTCTCAGAATCATGAGGACAATGCAGTCAGTCTGTGCCAATAGTCTTCGTTCCGGACGCGCCAGAACGGTAAACATATAAAGTGGGGCGACACTCAGACGTCTCGCAGGTCATTTCGCCCTGCGTACAATAGGGGAAACTTGACCGGCGTCAGTCGTTCCGCTAGGAGCTTAAGTCCATTGATGTATGACCCTCTAATTATTTGCAGAAGTGCTGTCCCCAACCGGAAATGCAGTGTGTCGCGTCCTCCGGTGCTCCCCTCGTACAGGCCATCCAGGGAAGTAAACCAACATCCATAGGAATCAAGTGAAAAGTATTTTGAACCCTCAGCTCAAATACTCTCATCACAATAACCTTATTTGGCCTGTTATCACTGTGCAATGACATAAAACATTAAAGATTCAAATGGCTCTGAGCACTATGGGACTTAACATCTGAGGTAATCAGTCCCCTAGGACTTAGAACTACTTAAACCTAACCTAAGGACATCACACATATCCATGCCCGAGGCAGGTTTCGAACCTGCGACCGTAGCAGTCACGCGGTTCGGGACTGAAGGGCCTAGAACCGCTCGGCCACAGCGGCTAAAACATTAATAAAATTGATAAAAGAGGCGACATGCAAAAGAGGGCAAGGAACCTCTCATCAGTATGCATGGTTTCCTCTTGGAGGGCGGTACTGTTCTTCACACATCATGCCCTAGCGCCCACTCCTGCCATAGTCATTGATAATGATGCTTCCGATTCACTTCTCTTGCTTACTCACCTTGTAGTGAATGTGATACTGCGCTATACACAAAGGTTCTGTACTCGAATCGAGAGCTTGCTGACATTGTGTTTAGTTAGGGAAAGGCAACTGGCAATGGGCGGCGGGGAACGGCTTGGTTGTATCAGGAGACTTATCCCCCCCCCATAACAACAACAGTATTCAATGTTTACAATAGTGTTTCACCGATTGTCTGAGACAGGCTCATTTCAGGAAGAAGGAAGTCATGAAGGACCTACCCGAAATGTTCAGACCCCAGACTTGGACCAAAATGTGATAAACACTGTGGAAGGCGACTATTCTGTCAGTACCAGACAGTTGTCTCGCCAGTGCAGGGTAAGCAGAAAACCGTGTAGAACATTCTCCATGACAGCTGTTGCTACCCATAGCACTTACAGCGTCTGCGGGGCTTACTAGCTGCAGAATTTCCACAATGGGAGCAGTTTTGTCACTGGTTTCCTCATCAGGCGACCACGATTCTGGGATTTCTGTCATCCATCCTGTTCACAGATGGTGCCACCTTTACACGGAGTGTTATCTTCAACTTTCATAACGGTCATCTGTGGGATAGTATGCAGAACCCCCATAGTACAGTGAGAGCGAGTCATCAGCATCAGTGCAGCCTGTATCTGTAGGCCAGTATAATTGGCGACCATATCTTGAGACCAGTCGTCCTTCCACGTCGCCTAACAGACCGGAACTATCGGCGTTTCTTGTGTCTGACATGGCCTCCCCTGCTGGGAGAAGTGCCATTAATGATTCGATGGGTTATGTGGCTGCTAGATAATGGTGCTCTAGCACACTTCACCATTAAAGTACAGACGTATCTCAGTCGTATCTTCCCTGGTCGATGCATTGGGTTGCATTGCCAGTTGCATGGCCTGCTCGTTTAGAGGATCTCAAACTGCGCGATTTCTGATTACGTGGCCATCTCAAAAGTGTCGTGTATGCGGAGCCCATTCCGGATGTGGAGACCCTGGAGCAGCGTGTTCGTGCTGTCTTTGCAACTGTTCGATTGCAGCCTGGCCGATGTGAACGTGTGAGAAAGAACATACTACGGCACATACGCCTGCCTTGAGACACGTGGAAACCAGTTTCAGTACATACTTTAATGGCGGCTACATGGTACAGCGCTTAAGAGACCGCAGTCTCCGTTCAAAAAATGTTCAAATGTGTGTGAAATCTCACGGGACTTAACTGCTAAGGTCATCAGTCCCTAAGCTTACACACTACTTAACTGAAATTATCCTAAGGACAAACACACACACCCATGCCCAAGGGAGGACTCGAACCTCCGCTGGGACCAGCCGCACAGGCAGTCTCTGTAACAATGTATAATTGAATATATCGCTACTAGCATGGAAACCATGCATTCCCGGACATAGATTCATTAGACATGTGGAAAACATCACTCTGTGTAAAGGTCTTCTAGCAGAAGCATATAAAAAACGAGACACGGATTTGTGTGTTACATGAGACGGACCATGGGGAAGCGTGACCATATATCGCTGTATGGATTGTCATTCATCCATATTATTCATCAAAGTGTGGGAAAGTATGATGCTAGATATACACAGTATACTGGAGATGGTGGCTCTTGTTTATTTAAAACTATTCTGGAAACTGAACTTCATGGCCCTAGTTGTACATTAAAAAACATAGAATGTGTTGGCCATGCGGAAAAGCGAAGAGAGATAGATTTTTAAAATTAAAATGTGAGCTGAAATATAAAAACTTCATGTGAAACTTTTAGTAGACGCTAACAGACTCACAAAGAAATTTATCCATTGTTGTCTGTTCTACGATAAGGACATAGAGAACACAATGAAAATGCGAAAAACACGCAGAAACCTGTGTGGTCTATTTATTTGCATTATTTACTGTAACAAACCCGTATATAATTTTTGCGACATGTCATAGTAGTAAAAATATAAGAAAGTTGGCAAAGATCGCATTAACCGTTCACAGAAGCACAGTGTACCTATTGCTGTATTAAATACAAGCAAACATTTATGTATTTAGCAGATGCATACCTCCTGTGAAAATGACAGCCAGAAAAGCTCAAAATCGTTGTGAGAATTACAACACAATGATGTGGGTAAATGCCAGAAGACAATATTTATTTCCACAATTGCTTGTTCAGTTTTTGCTGTGGTAATTTTCTCAAACAAAGAACTCTGCAAAGGCTAGGATTTCAGCCAAGAGAGTTCACGCAATCATTGTTGAAGGAAGGAGATAAGAGGGAAACCAATGCAATTGATATTATTGGTAATAAATTTTAAAATTTGGTTAACAAAGTGGAACGAACAAAGATACCTACTTGGTAATGAAGTATGCAAATGGTTTACATTAGTTCACTCAGATACAATGAGACCTTAAACAGACACTTTCAAATATTAGATTCAGATTTTCCGCAATTTACATTTTGGAAATATTATGTACCTCTTCCTCACAAACCAATGAATTTATAGTACTTACATTTGACACTCAGTTACTGAATACCCTAGCGCAAAAGTATTATGAAGAAATTTCATTTCACACAATACTAAGGCATTTACTTGAATTTTTACAGGTTCCTGAAGAGCTGCAAAAATTAAGAAAAAGCAGTTACTAAAATTACAAAGATGCCTCTGATAACGATACGATCAAACGATGAACAAAGGTGCACTAAATTCGTTAAAACTGATTTTTCAGAAACGGATCATTTTACCTCCCATTGTTGAAAAATTTTAATTATTTGTAAATCAAGACATAGAAGCTCAAAAAACATCTATGTACGTAACATTCCTTACCAACTGTACCAGAGTTCGTAACATTATCTCGAAAACTTCAGATTTTAAAACATTGTCTTCCAGGTATTGCAGTTTCACATACGTCCTCCGAATTCTCAGCCCCCCAGGGGCTCAGCATTCATTTGCTGAGTACGGGCTTGGCGACCCCGGGGTCCTGAGCTGGGGACTGGTCAACGCTGCCAGTCTTCTGTCACCGTAACCCCCGGACATGCTTCAGCGACCACCGCATGGCGCGGTGGTGGAATGTTGTATGCTGCGGGGAATGGTAATTTTGGCTTGACCGCCTGGATTGCGGGGAAGGTAAACCTCTATAAAAAACCCTCAATCTTACGGTGTGCTGCGCGCCTATAAGATGCATGGCTGTTGGGGCGGAACAGTCGCAAGCGGGCAACCCCTGGGGCACCAGCCGCACCCCAGTTGTATAAGGCTTACTCAGGCATGAGGGGCTCTGTCTGAGCGGACCTTTAGTTCCCTAGCTGCTCGTGGGACCACAATGGACCCTTCGACCTCTACATTTCCCCCTACCAGTGGATTGGGTGGGCCACTGGTAGGAAAACACACCCCATCGAAAAAGCGACTTCGTGCTGCGAGTCCTCCAGCGCCTGGTGTTACTAGAGATTTATCAGACTGTCGTAACAGAGCACATGCTGATAACCAGAATGTGTTTTTGATTGTCAAACAGAAGGAAGGTAGCTTTGAGAGGGTTTCTTCCTTTTACATCCACAAGGGTCTTGAGGGAATTGCAGGAACACTGAAATCTGTGAAGAGACTGCGCAATGGGACTCTGTTAGTTGAAACTTCTAGTTCCCGTCAAGTCACTTCTCTTCGGAAATCAACCTGTCTCGTAGAGTACGCTATCGAGACCGAGCTCCACTCCACTTTGAACTATAGTAAGGGTGTTGTGACATGTAGGGACATGGTGGATATCCCCAAGGACGAGTTGAAATCTGAGTGGGCTGACGAAGGTATTGTCGACGTGCAGCATATTATGAAACAGCCGATGGGGACCTAGTCAAATCCGACTCGTTTATTCTCACGTTCAATTGCCCGAGACTCCAAGAGCATGTTAAAGCGGGTTTCTTACGTTTGCCAGTACGGCCATATTTCCCCAACCCAATGCGCTGTTTTAAATGTCAGCGCTTTGGGCATACTACGTTGGGGTGTAATGGGATAGCCACTTGTGGTAAATGTGGTCAGACTGCCCATGAAGGAGCCGATTGTTCATCGCCTGTGAAGTGCGTGAATTGCTCTGGGAGTCACCCTGTCTGTAGCCGGGTCTGCCCCATCTATCTCGAGGAACGTAAGATACAGGAGATCAAAACATCTAAGCGTATCCCCTATGGTGAGGCCAAGAAGCACTTTAAGGGGATGCAGCCTCCTGTGTTTACAACATCTTTCGCTTCCGCTCTGCAGAAACCGGTACAGTTGGCCACTGTTGCTACACAAACGGAGGTTGCTGGTGTCAGCACTAATACCTGCGTTTGCCAGTGCACTTGTGCTGCTGCGGTTGTTTTGCAACCTGCAGCTCTCCCCACAACGTCGGACAAGGCCGTAGTTGCTGACATTGGGGTACTTCTTGCCCCTCCCCATATGGCGCCTTCTGCCCAGGCGAGTAAAGCTCCAACTGTTGACAAGGTTCTGCATTCTAAGCCCCCCAAGACGAAGACGCCGAAGGTGAAGGTTTTGCCACCTGAGGAGACTAGTCAGGGTCAGTCCGATGACGATGTCATCGTACTGTCTGACATCTCCCTTGGGTCGCCATCCGAGCTGATGGACATTGATGTCGACTGGGGGCGATATTCTCGCCCCAGGAATAAATCTCCAGCCAGTACGGGCTCTACTCCAAAGCACAGAGGCAGGGTGAAAATTCAGCCACCCTGATCACTGGCTCCCATATTACAGTGGAACCTGAATGGGTTCAGGACGCATGTGGCCGAATTACAACTCCTTGTACGAGAGCGCCCCTTGTGCTTACGTCTCCAAGAGACACATTTTCGGGCCACTGATGCTCCTTCTTTACGGGGCTATACCGTGTATCGAAAAGATGATCTGATGGGAGAAAGGGCAAAGGGTGGTGTTGCGGTTTTTGTCCGTGACATGCACCATTCATCTGAGCTCCCTCTCGTTACGGACTTGCAAGCAGTTGCAGTTGACCTTCTTGTGGAGCGGAGGCTCACAATCTGTTCCGCTTACTTACCGCCTCAGGATGCAATAGACTCTGAGGCTCTCACAGACCTTATTAGCCAACTCCCCCGCCCATTTCTCCTTCTGGGGAACTTCAAAGCTCTTAATGTCTTATGGGGCTCTACGACTACTTGCCCCAGGGATCGCATTCTGGAAAGCCTCATGGCGTCCAAAGAACCGTGCATCCTCAACTCTGGTGCTCCCACTCATTTCTGTACTGCTTCTGGGTCGTCGTCAGCTATTGACCTTTCCTTTTGCTCTCCAGCACTCGTGGATTCTGCTTTGTGGGAGGTTGCCGCTGACCTCCATTCTAGTGACCACTTCCCCATTTGGATTCGCCTCCTGGATGTTGTGGCAGTACCAGTGCCGCCCAGGTGGCACCTCTGCAGAGCTGACTGGACGCTTTTCAGCCATTTAGCTGTTTTGGAACACCGTGTCAGCGTCCACGAATGGGTCGACCATGTTACAGTCGTGATCTCCCATGCTGCTGAATTGTCGATCCCACGGTCCTCAAGTCATCCCAAGAGGCGTCCAGTCCCTTGGTGGACCACTGAGTGCCACTCAGCCATCCGAGCCCGCCGTGCAGCTCTGCGCCGCTTCAAGTGCCGTACCTCAGCTGACAATCTTGCAGCCTTTCGGGTGGCAATGGCCAAGGCGCGGTGAGTAATTAAAGAGAGCAAACGACGGTCATGGCAATCGTTCTTGATCTCCCGCTCTACTAGTTCTACGAAAGTATGGGAAGCCATCAGAAGGATTTCCGGAAAACGCAGCCAACTACCTGTCACGGCATTGCTGCATCAGGGATGTCTCCTCACGGCGCCAAGAGACATTGCCCAGACACTGGCCATGCATTTTGCGGAATCTACTGCCACTATTAACTGTGATCCATATTTCTGCCGCTACCGCACTGCCATCGAGAGGGATCACTTGGACTTCCGGTCTCCAAATTCTGAACCCTACAACTGCCCCTTCACAATGTGGGAACTGGATTCGGCGCTGTCTGTGACTCATGATACTGCGCCAGGTGATGATCAAAACCTGTACAGCATGCTGCAGCACTTGTTGCTGCCATCCAAGGAAGTTCTACTGAATTGTTTTAATATGATATGGTCATCCGGCACGTTCCCTGACTCGTGGAAGGAGGCGATTTTGATTCCCCTCCTCAAGCCGGGAAAGGACCGAATGCATCCCAGTAGTTATCGGAGTATTGCTTTGATGAGCTGTGTCGGGAAGACATTCTAATGCATGGTCAACCGTCGCCTGGTTTGGCTGCTCGAGACCAGGCAGCTCCTTAGCCACTCTCAGTGTGGCTTTCAGAGATGTCGTTCAACTATAGACAACTTCACCCTGCTTGAGGCGGCCATCCAGCAGGCCTTCCTACGTAACCAGCATTGTCTAGGTGTATTCTTTGACATTAATAAGGCGTATGACACAACTTGGCGCCGCCTGATCCTCAATCAACTCCATCAGTGGGGCTTTCGTGGCCATCTACCCATCTTCATACGGTCCTTTCTTTCCCGCCGCCTCTTTCGATATCGGGTTGGTAATGTGCTATCTGATTTGTACGTGCAGGAGAATGGTGTTCCTCAGGGAAGCGTTTTAAGTGTCACCCTCTTTGCCATCGCCATTAATAGTATCACGTCCACTATCAGGAGTCCGGCCCAGTGCTCCTTGTTTGTGGACGATTTTGCTCTTTTCTGTTCTTCCTACAGTCTTGTCACTGCTAGTCGGCAGCTGCAGCTTACGATACAGCGATTAGAGGCATGGACTGCGAAGACGGGTTTTACCTTTTCTGCAGACAAATGTGTGTGTGTTCATTTTCATCGTTCTCGACGTGCTTTTACCTCCCCTGAATTGCCTCTGACGGACACCATTCTTCCTTTTAGAGACACTGTGAGGTTCCTGGGCCTCACTTTTGATTCCAAGTTGTCGTGGTTGCCGCACCTTAAAGACCTCAAGGTGCGGGCCCTGAATGCACTGAATATTTTGAAGTGTCTGAGCCATCGGTCCTGGGGAGCAGATTGGGCACGTCTGCTGCAGTTTTATAGGGCTTTCGACTGATCGAGTCTTGACTATGGATGCACCGGGTATGGGTCAGCGAGGCCTTCGTATCTGAAGATTCTTGACACTGTATACCATGAGGGTATCAGGCTGGCCACTGGGGCCTTCCGTACCGGTCCCATCCCCAGCCTGTGTGCTGAGGCAGGGGAACCGCCGCTCGCCATCCGGCGGAAACTCCTCATGGTGCGACGGGTGTGTCAATTCCTTGCCGGTCCTACCTCCCCTGCGTACCCTACTGTTGCCCGACCGCCTATGGAACGTCTCTTTTCCAGTCGTCCCAGGGCAACGAGACCATTTGGGATTCGTGCCAAGCATTTTCTTGAGTCCCTTGGTGTGGAGCGTGTGGCACCCCAACTCCAGGGTTTTACCCGCCTGCCTCCCTGGTAGCTCCAGAGGCCCAGCGTCCTTTTAGACTTGTCAGAGTACCGGAGGAGCTGCACTCCTGCGTTTGTTTTTACCTCCTTATTTTACGATATTTTAAACCATCATCCCGACCATGTTCCAGTATTTACGGATGGCTCTTAACAGGGGGACTCTGTTGGTTGTGCTGTTGCTTTCCCTGATCGAGTCGTCAAGTTACGGCTTCCTGCGGCGTTTACCATCTTTGATGTCGAATTGTTTTCGTTCTTGCGGGAATTGGAGCAGATGAGATGTGTTCCCAGTCTTAAGTTTCTCATCTGTTCTGACTCCCTGAGTGCCCTTCAGACCATGCAACACTTGTACCCAGCGGATACGGTCGTCCAGAACATCCATGATGCCCTACTCCACCTGCAACGGCAGGGGAAGGAGGTTTCTTTCTGCTGGGTGCCGGGGAACGTGGGTATCAGGGGAAACGAACTGGCGGATGTGGCTGCCAAAGATGAATGTTCCCTCCCTCACGTTGTTGAATGTGCCGTCCCCCTCCATGCTGTTACCTCCCTTTTGCGTTTTCGTGTTATGCGTCAATGGGAAGTGGAGTGGTTGGCAGTCGGTGAAAATAAGCTGCGTCTGGTCAAGGCCACCAAGCGGCCATGGCGTACGTCCTACCAGTCATGCAGGCGGGATGACGTTCTCCTCACTCGCCTCCGCATCGGGCACAGTCCCTTAACGCATGGTTTTTTACTCCGGCGGGAGGACCCCCCAATCTGCAGTGCTTGTGGCGTCCAGATTACTGTCCGCCACATTTTACTTGACTGTCCTTTATTCTCTGACCACAGGGCGGTGGTTTCCTTGCCACCGGATTTGCCCTCTATTTTGCAAGACGACGCAACGACTGTGGTTAAGGTCTTACGGCTTTGTGTCCTGTCCAATTTGTTGCCTCACATTTTAGGTAGAGGATTTTAATGTGCTGCTCGGTGATGGCTCACCCACATTTTAGGTAAGAGGTCCGCCAGTCACGATTACCTACTTGTTTCACTTCGATTTCTGTTCTCTTTTCCTTGTGTTTCCTTTCCTTTTTTAGTGCGTTTCTTTTCCTCTTGTTTTGCCTCTGTATGTGAGGATTTGGAACTGCGTCAGGCCTGTGTCTTTTAGCCGTTCTCCTTGTTCGCTGTCCGTCTTCGTCCCTTCACCGCATGTGTTCCTGTTTCCATGCGTTTGGGCGCTGATGACCACGCTCTTTAGCGCCCGAAAACCTCAAACCACACACACACCGAATTCTCAGCGACTTAAGAACGTGCCACATAATTTTTGGATATAGCAGTTATTGTTACACATGGGAAATGTTCATCCACAGAGAGTGCAACGTCTACGACGAGCAAACTGTCAGCAGCACCAGCTGCATATTACTTTTAGTATACAATGATGTGCAAAAACATATGTTTTACGAAAACGGTGCCCCACAGATCGTTAGTTTTTGAAAAACTTCATAGTTCAACGGGCATGTGTACTTCTTAAAATTTCTTAATTCACAGCCGCTTTCGATTTTCATATCATCCTCAGTTATCTGAAAGTCAGTTGCAACAGTTTACGTGGAAATTTTAATACTTTGGTGCAAAGAACATAGAGGCCATTAGAACTACATCCAATCATATACAGATCTCACATCGCGCAGTAGTAAGCCAGAAGATGCCGGACAAGCCTAGTTTAGGCAGACTCTTTACCAGATTTTTTTGCGTTTCCCAAGTGTTCTGCCAATAAATCGCCGTCTTTGGTTCGCTTTCCTCGCAACATTATCAGTGTGTCCGGTCCAGTTTAAGTTGTTCCGATTTGTAATTCCCGCTATATCGCTACTGGCCATTAAAATTTCTGCGTGAGGTGCCACAGACGCGAAATTTAACCGACAGGAAGAAGATGCGGTGATATGCAAATGATTAGCTTTTCAGAACAATCACACAAGGTTGGCGCCGGTGGCGACACCTATACCGTACTGACATGAGGAAAGTTTCCAACCGATTTCTTATACACAAACAGCAGTTGACTGGCGTTGCCTGGTGAAACGTTGTTGTGATGCCTCGTGTAAGGAGGAGAAATGCATACAATCACGTTTCCGACTTTGATAAAGATCGGATTATAGCCTATCGCGATTGCGGTTTATCGTATCGCGACATTGCTGCTCGCTTTGGTCGAGATCCAATGACTGTTAGCAGAATATGGAATCGGTGGGTTCAGGAGGGTAATACGGAACGCCGTGCTGGATCCCAACGGCCTCGTATCACTAGCAGTCGAGATGACTGGCATCTTATCCGCATGGCTGTAACGGATCGTGCTGCCACGTCTCGATCCCTGACTCAACTGATGGTGACGTTTGCAAGACAACAACCATCTTCACAAACAGTTCGACGACGTTTGCAGCAGCATGGACAATCAGCTCGGAGACCATGGCTGCGGTTACCCTTGACGCTGCATCACAGGCAGGAGCGCCTGCGATGGTGTACTTAACGATAAACCTGGGTGCACGAATGGCAAAACGTAATTGTTTCGGATGAATCCAGGTTCTGTTTACAGGATCATGAAGGTCACACCCGTGTGTGGCGACATCGCGGTGAACGCAAATGGGAAGCGTGTATTCGTCATCGCCATAATAGCGTATCACCCGGCGTGGTGGTATGGGGTGTCATTGGTTACACGTCTCGGTCACCTCTTGTTCGTATTGACGGCACTTTGAACAGAGGATGTTACATTTCAGATGGGTTACAATCCGTGGCTCTACCCTTCATTCGATCCCTGCGAAACCCAACATTTCAGCAGGACAATGCACAACCGCATGTTGCAGGTCCTGTACGGGCCTTTCTGGATACAGAAAATGTTCGACTGCTGCCCTGGACAGCACATTCTCCAGATCTCTCACCAATTGACAACGTCTGGTCAATGTTGATGTTGGCCGAGCAACTGGCTCGTCACAATACGTTAGTCACTACTCTTGATGAACTGTGGTATCGTGTTGAAGCTGCATGGGCAGCTGTACCGGTACACGCCATCCAAGCTCTCTTTGACTCAATGCCCAGGCGTATCAAGGCCGTTGTTACGGCCAGAGGTGGTTGTTCTGGGTACTGATTTCTCAGGATTTATGCACCCAAATTGCATGAAAATGTAATCACATGTCAGTTCTAGAATAATATATTTGTCCAATGAATACCCGTTTATCATATGCATTTCTTCATGGTGTAGCAATTTTAATGGCCAGTAGTGTAGTTGAATTCACAGCTAGATTTCTGTGAGTTACCGTGCAACCGAAATTTTGCGGTTTCCTTTTTGTACTCATGTGAATAACTTCACAAATTTCATTATTTAGAGTCAATTGCTACTTTCAAACCAAACAGATTATTTGTCTAAATCATTTTAAAACTGGTTTTGATCATCAGATTTATTTAAAGACGGTAAATGACAACATCATCTGCAAACAGTAAATAGGGCTGCTCAGATAGTCTCCTAAATCGTTTATATAGGTCAGGAACAGCAGTGTTACAGTACTTCTTGGGGAAAGCACAGATGTTTCTTCCATTTTTATTGAAGACTTTTCATTGTTTACTACGACATGTCACTTTTCTGACGCGAAATAACGATTCATTCACACAACTACGACGACACTCTTTAGCTACGCTATTTGATTATAAGTCGCTTGTGAGGGACACGTTCAAAGCGTTCTGGAAATGTAAAAATATGAAGTAAATTTAATACAGCACACATTACCTCTTCAGGATAAGAAGTCAGTTGTGTTTTAAGGGAACGGTATTTTGTGAATCCGTGTTATGTATTAATCAATAAATCTTTCTCTTCGAGGTAATTCATAATGTCCTAACACGGTATATGTTCTAAAAGCTTTTGCAAATCGATGTTAGTGATATGGGTCTGTAATTCAACGGATAACTCCTGTAATGGAAGCAAGACTGAAAAAAAAAAAAAAACGTGTTCGAAGGATTTGTCGACTTGGAGAAAACGTTAGACATTGTCAAATGGTGCAAGATGTTCGAAATTATGAGTAAAGTAGGGTTAATGTGTAGGGACGGACGGGTAATAAACAATATGTACTAGAGCCAAGAGAGAATAATAAGAGTAAAACACTCGCATAAAAAAGCGTGTAGGACACGGATGTAGCCTTTCGACCCTATTGTTCAATCTGTACGTCGAAGATGCAATGATGGAAATAAAAGAAAAGTTCAGGAGTGGAATTAAAATTCAAGGTGAAAAGATATCAATGGAAGTATTCGCTGATGATATTGCTAGCCTGAGTGAAACTGAAGTACATGATCTGTTGAATGTAATGAATAGTCTAATGAGTGCACAATTTGGACCGAGAGTAAATCGAAGGAAGACGAATGTAATGAAAAGTAACAGAAATGAGAACAGCGAGAAACTAATCGTCAGGCTTGATGGTCACGAAGTAGATGAAGCTAAGAAATTCTGCTGCCTTGGGAGTGAAATAAGCAATGGCGGATGGAGCAAGGAGGGCATCAAAACCAGGCAAGCACTGGAGAAAAGGTCAAGATTGGTCAAAGGCTGCTAGTAGCAAACACAGGCCTCAATTTGAGAAAGAAATTTCTGAGAATGTACGTTTGGAGCGCAGCATTGTATGGTAGTGAAACATGGACTGTGGGAAAACCGGAACAGAAAAGAATCGAAGCATTTGTGATGTGGTGCTACAGACGAATGTTGAAAATTAGGTACACTGATATGGTAAGGAATGTGGAGGTTCCGCACAGAATTGGAGAGGAAAGAATATGTGGAAAACACTGACAAGCGGAAGGAACAGGATGATAGAACACCTGTTAAGACATTAGGGAACAGCTTCCATGCTAATAGAGGAAGGTGTAGAGGGTAAAAACTGTAAATGAAGACAGAGATTGAAATACATCCACCAAGTAATCGAAGACGTACGTTGCTAGTGCTACTCTGAGATGAAGACGTCGGCACAGAAGCCGCCGCATCAAACCAGCCAGAAGATAAAAAATAAAATTAAAAAAATCCTGGGTATTGGTGTGACCTGTGTAATTTTCCAGTCCTTAGATACGGGTCTTTGTACTTGTAAGTAGTTGTATGTGACTGATAAGTATGGAGCTATTGTGTCAGCGTACTCTGAAAGGAACCAAACTGGTATACACTCTAGACTAGAGATCTTGCCTCTACTATCCATTTCGTAGTTTATGGGATACATCTGTTCCACTAAAGTGATACGCACTTTTGAGCGTGGGGATGTCTATGTCTTGTATCTTTCTAGCATGTAGCGAGATGCTTTCGAAACTTCGAGAAAAAGTCTACAGACCATTGAATCGATATACAGAATGGTGTAAGCGATCAAATGGAGTGGTGTGTGTTTACAGTGTGTCTGTTTTACTAAACTCACGTAATATCAGCACCTTCTATATTCCAAGACTCTTTGGAGTAACGAATTGTGTTTTCTTATACATCACATGTATTATTTTGAAACATTAGTACACAGCCCAGGTTTGTGCATAATTTGTATACAGTGAGGCATACATGCCCCAGAAAACTTGATACAATGTAGTAGATATTGGTTTGTGATATGTCAACGCCATCTTCAAATGTTATGTCAAACTATGTGTCATATTTCATGTTTTCATTCCCAGGAGAATAAACTTGTTTTGGTACTGATTTCTTATAATTTTCTTTCATAATTGGAATCCTGATAAAATCATTTTAATATTAAAAATTTAACTGGCAAAATCCTAGATTCACATGAAAACCTGGATCTAGTTAGGCTCATGGGACACATGTGTGCCACATAACCGACTCTTTTTTTTTTGTAGATATGTGTTATTTACAACAGAGGAATACATGTTTTGACCTTTCATTTTTCCAATATATGCTGAATAAATTTTAACCATGTAAGGATTTAAGCAACTCAGCTGCTTTGACACACTAAGGTTATCTACATCTAAGTTCCTCATATTGGCAATTGTTTTTGATTTGGATTCTGGAAGAATCACACTGAGGGATGAGCTATATTTCGAGCTTCAGTACAACTTCGCCAATCTTTGGGAATTTGCTTTCTTTTGAATTTGGCACGCTTTTTTCGTTGCTTCTGTACTTATAAGGAAGTGTAATTACTGATAATATATGTAATCAGTATTAAAACCTTTTGAAGTAATGGTAGTAGTAATGATCTTTGAAAATAATTTAGTCTTGTGACTGAAGCACAATCACCCTTCTGTTTTTACCCTGGAGGAAATTTGATAGGCAGTAATTACGCTCATTTTGAGATGCACTGCTCTACAGGAAAAGTCCTCAATAGCAGGACTGCATCGCCGTGTCACGCTGCGCAGGCTGACCCCGCTATCCGTGATGTTGCTCCAGTGGAGGGCACGTACGTCTGTGCCTGGGGGGGCCGGTTGTCGGCTGCGCGGCGCGGCGCGGTCCGGCGCAGGTCGCGTCGGAGGTGGCGCCTCTAGGCGGCTGCGGCGGCGGCGGCGGCGGCGTCGGCGGCGGCGTCGCCACAGTGCGGACAGCGCGCGCCGCGGCGGGTCGCCACGGCAGTGCCAGGGGCAGCTCGCAGGCACGGGCCACGCCGCGCCGCTGCCGCTGCCGCCGCCGCCGCCTCCGGTGCCCGCCGCACGCTGGCGTCTCCGCGACGGGCCTCGCTGCCGCCCGCCTGCTCCCACACATGCAGCCTCTCTATGCTGATTGCCTACATAAGGTCAGTTCGTACATACACTGCGCACGACGTTTTTCCACCGCAGATGATCTTTTGCAAACTGATGCACAGATCAGCTTCAGCACATATCCGTTAATACTCTGAAGCTGAACTGCTTCCCACAAAGTGCAGTCAGAATATGTTGACAATCTCTTCCTTTGCGAACATAATACTTTTGTTTACGATGATAGCTCCTCCGATAGCTTTATCGTCCCTTTCATTTATAGATGTAACAAATTCCTCCCTGTTGTAATGTCATTTTACAAACATGCGTTTTTGTAAATTAAATTCAGGTGCCAGTCATGATTTGTAATGACAGCAAAGACGCAGTCGGAATGTCAACTTCAATACACGTTTAGCATTTTTTTTTTGTTTTCAGCAGAAATACACAGATGTCATTAGTTAAACAAATAACTACTGTTTGACGCAGAAATTCCTCTAAAAGCAACGTCATCTTTACGAATACTTACCCTACTCACTCGGATACTTAAATATTTTATCTTATTAAACATTCGATAAGAATTCATTCAAAAATGTCTCTATCCAGGTTATAACAAAATTTCCTACACTTTTCGAGACTGTAATGATCACTATAACGAAATCACTGAAAAACTTTTGCAGGGGCAGTATAGTCTGCATACGTTCTCTTCTAGTTACCACTCTACCAATACGAAATGTATCGACTAAGGCCTTATTTTCTCAAAGAGTTATTCGGTCGGTGTTAGACTATTTGGTCATTTCGACAACGCTTAATCACTATACAAATGTCTAACGAACGATGGAAGTGCAACGCTACGTAAACAGTGCATGGTGCAATGCGAAAGGGTTGCAACAGAAATACCGTACGAGAACAGAAGTACTACGAGAGCATCCGAAAGCATTTATTGTATTTCTGTTTAATATCAAGCAGCATTGACATTACCATCCGTGTGGCGCTGCTTTGTTTATTTGTAGATCACTCTGTCATCGTGAGAAACCCACACATTATTTGTCATTGTCCACTACTGAAAATTATTTGAGTTTAGTATTAAAATTTTGGAAGAACGTCGTCATTAATTTAGAATACTTCTTCCACTGAGCTACCGTTTTTAACGTTCAAGGTAATTTCTTATGGGTGATGTTGCCCTTCACGAAAAGTTTTACGTTAATTGCTTCTCGTATAAGGTAACTCTGTTTTGGAGACCCATGCCGCCAAATTCTCTGTTGACTGTCCTGTCGCGTCTCTCATAAACATTGTGTAAACGGCTCGAATAATAAGAGTCAGTGCACAATCGTTTAGCCAGCTTCATCATTGGTGACAACAATAGTTTTATATTACTTACGCTGATAAGTTATCTCTGTTGGTGTATTTTTCAATTTCAGTCATGGACATTAACATCCCTTATAGTATTTACTTGTAAAGGTATATATGTTGTAGTACATATCACGTTACGTGCAACTAAAAACCCGCAACACAATTTCTTACATAACGGAATCGCGTGTATCTGGAATTATGAAAGCGGGAGGTGTTCACCGGATCGCTCGTACCGATACATCGGGACGGGGCGACCGTTAGGAGAACACTGAGAACACTGCCCATTCACGACGAGGCGTCAACTGAGTCGTGGTCGCGAACACATTGCTGGCGCTCGCAAAGAGGCGTGCAGTGCACGTGGTGGCAGGCAGCCCGCGCTTGCCGATCCTCTGTGGAACGTGGCGCGCCACACCACTCTCGTAAACAGTGGTAAACTGAATCACATTAGGTAATGTTTAAAATGCAGTCACAACTTCATCAGAGTCATTTCCTTATTGTACAACATACACAAGACGTCGTTACGTGATTGTGGGTGGCCAAGGAAAAATAACATGGCCATCATGTCAAATGCTACTAAACAGGTTAAAATAATTCATCATAAAATTTTATACTGACATTCAGAAGCACGGACGTGTAAACACGAGTGTAAGTATCACAAAATAGCTTTGTAGTTGCCCAATGTGATGTTGCGTCGTCGTGCGTAAGTTTTACTTATTGTATTTCATCACCTGCAAGTTTTTTGAACACCACTTAACAATTGAGAAAGCAAGCAATCGCAAACGAAGTTTTACGCTCTTCCCTGTGCATGAAATTCCTTCATTGACGGGTGATACTAATTTCCATCTTTAGATGGCAGATTCGACTTCGTAAACCTATCGTATGATAGGTAAATCAGGGTGGCGACTGTGATAAACGTCTGACGTATCTGTCGTCAGTACCATTCATTAAAAAGCCGCCAAGCGGCACAGAGCTTCCATCTATTTTTTAAAAAAATTTTAAATCACGTAAAATATAGTCAAACTCTTTCAAAACTCATGACTTTATGTTTGAAATATTTTGTAGCTACTTTCTCTGTCTTCTCAGGTTGTAAAAATAATATGTATCACTTAACAAAAATAATCTTTCCCGTCTTAATAAACCATTACACTGCTGGCCGGAATGGCCTAGCGGTTCTAGGCGCTACAGTCTGGAACCGAGCGACCGCTACGGTCGCAGGTTCGAATCATGCCTCGGGCATGGATGTGTGTGATGTCCTTAGGTTAGTTGGGTTTACGTAGTTCTAAGTTCTAGGGGACTGATGACCACAGCAGTTAAGTCCCGTAGTGCCATTTGAACCATTTGCCAAACCATTACACTATTTTCGTTTAGTGCATATCTTAATGTAAATAGACATCGACAGCTCTATCACAACTTAAAATTTTATTGTTTTCGAAGTTAATCTGACAGAGTCTCAGTATCATCCCGATAACAACTGTAGTAAAATTCCATTAACATAAAGTTATAAATTAACGATGAAAGCAGGAACAATACGTGATCGTTTCTCAGAGAGACGATGGCCTCCGTCGTCTTATGAGTTGTGGCCATATATTTGAAAATGCCAGCTCGTCTTCGAAGGAGTCACAAATTTTTCCTGTGATCAGCGATTACATGAAGAGAGAATATTTTCTGTGGGCGTTTCAGATACATACATGTAATCCGGAACACAATAAAATCTTGAACAAAATGCGTCAAACGTACATCAGGTAGGCGGTTGTCACAAATAAATTAGTGACACTACAGCACTTCAGTGTAAAATAAAAGTGTTAACCCACAATTATTTGCTGAAATGACATTTTCCACATTGAACGGAGATAATTGTTACCATTGGCCATTTTGGGCTATTATGTCACTTTAAGAGGTAGTTGACGTGCAGTCCACTTAAGTACCCAGCCACCAGCGGATGGTGGGTAAGTATCATTCTGGTTCCTGGAGAACTTAGTCAAATCCATCTTGGAAAATAATATAACAGTCGAAACTGGCTAATAGTCGGCCACAAAGAGTAACTTACGCCAAAGGTGGAATATGTTGTTTCAGAGGTTTGGAGGACCGTGGTACCTGCTCGGAGATGAATACTCTTTGCATTACTCGCCGTGTCGTTAGAATTTCAGAGGTGCGGTTACGACAGACCAACTTAAAATACAGTACCACTGCTGTGAAGTGTCGTTACATCAGTTTATAGGAGTCATATGCACCAAAAACTCCGCAAAGAACTAATTTTATTTTTATGAAATGGTGTGCTTGCATGATGTTATATATTATATACGTTGGTTGGAAATTCCCGTTACAGACTTCTAGGACTTGTATAGAGGAGTGAGTACATCGTATTTTGAATAGGAACCCACGTCCGTAAACGTCATCCAACGAGACTACAAAGCGTCAAAGTTATAATGGCGGGCGTCTGTGAATGTACGTATACACGGGGTGATTCCGTGAAGATGTTACAGACTTTCTGGGATGATGGAGAACGATAAATGTGTTAATTTGAAGTACCGGAAACGAAAGAATCGAAAGTTATAAACGAAAACAGTTCTGATTCCTCTGACAGTTGAATACATTTACCGGTTATTGTGTTGTGAAGAGTGTAGGGTTGGTAGCTTTCAGGGGTGTTAGTGTGGACAAAAACGAAAAAAAGTGTCCAATAAACGTAGGATCTAAAGTGCGTACCTTAATACCTATGAACACTTGCTCAATAGAGGAGATGTGTTACACATTAGCGAAGGTGCACGAATGGTCATAGCTCCTCAGGTATGCAATTTAGAGCCCACGTTTATTGGACATTTTTTCTCGTTTTTGTCCACAATACCACCACTGAAAGTTACCAGCCCTACACTCTTTGCAGCACAAGAACCAGTACATGTATTCAACTGTCAGAGGTATCAGAACGGTTTTCGTTTATAACTTTCGACTCGTTCGTTTCCGGTACAGGGATTCTTACTTCAAATTAATACAGTTATCGTTCGCCATCATCCAATAAAGTCTGTAACATCATCCCGTGTATACGTACATTTACAGACGCCCGTGCCTATAACTTTGACGCTCTGTAGTCTCGATGGATGACGTTTCCGGACATGGGTTCCTATTCAAAATACGAAGTACTCACTCCCCTCTACAAGTCCGACCAGTCTGTAACGGGAATTTCCGACCATCCTGTATACATGTGTGCTCCAGCTTGGTTTTGTTTGGACATATGAAGTCCCGCAAAATTATGGACTGAAGAAGGACTGGAATTCCTTTTTTCGACCTGAACTGATACAACTGATAAAACGCTAAGTGTCTAAACGTACCCAGCAGAAACCACAAAACTAAACACCTTACACCGAGTTCTGAGAAGGAGCGACATATCAGCACATATCTAATATGGCACGAGCAGAACATAAAATATGTGTGCTGCAGGCTGATCTCCTTTCGGTCAATTTAAATCCTTTCCTGACACATTACTACAAGAAAAAAGGCTAAACGTCGAAAACAGCTAATCGATTTGCCAAAATGAATTGTCACTGCACTTACATTCTCACGTAGTCCTGGCCGCCAGCAGCGACAGACATACGGAGCAACAGAGCTTCGACCCACTCACTGCCGGCTGCCAAGAACCCACAGTAGCGCTAGAAACTCGGCAGCTGAAGGTACGTAAGACTCCCACAGTCTTAAGCGCTGCTGCTCATCGCGGCATCAGTGTCACGTCGCGCTCGCGGCATTCTCTTTATCCGAAAATACGAACAAAAGAAATCGAAATAATAATTTTCATCAATAAATATCGATTTCTTTCCTCATCACTCTCTCACCGGACATTAGAGGGGTCTTATGACACCTTGATCCACCGTGAAACATTAGTCATCTGCCAGAATGAGATTTTCACCCTGCAGCGGAGTGTGCGCTGATATGAAACTTCCTGGCAGATTAAAACTGTGTGCCCGACCGAGACTCGAACTCGGGACCTTTGCCTTTCGCGGCCAAGTGCTCTACCATCTGAGCTACCGAAGCACGACTCACGCCCGGTCCTCACAGCTTTACTTCTGCCAGTATCTCGTCCCCTACCTTCCAAACTTTACAGAGCTCTTCTGCGAACCTAGCAGAACTAGCACTCCTGAAAGAAAGAATACCGCGGAGACATGGCTTAGCCACAGCGTGGGGAATGTGCTAGTTCTGCAAGGTATGTCTGTCTATCTGTCTCTCTCTCTCTCTGCTGCCGAATTAATGACCGCCATGCTGACACTGCGTGGTGCTCCAGAATTCGTCACACTGTCCATGTGCTATCTGCTTCTGAGACCGAGGTCGCTACGCATGCTCGTGCGATGGCGCTACACCAGAGGGTCAGCTAGTTCGAATTCTAGTGGTGGAAAAACTTTTCACTGCCAGTATTTGACCCACAAAGAGAGGAGAGAGAGGTGATGGCGTAACGTTCCTGACAACAGACTTTGTGCCAATGTCCTGGTTTAACCATAAAACCTCTCCGTAGGGTCTCATGAAGTGAGGGCATATGACACTGTTGATGGTGACCTATCGTCGGATGGGGACGTTAAGCTTGGCGGTCACTTTGGTGGTATTTGCGGGCCCCGGGTTTCATCGACTCCCTTCTCTCATCATCATCGCCATCATCATCATCATACAACACAAATATTACATTACACTCCACATAAACACACAATACATATAAGTAGTATTACACAAAATTTTAATGGAGCATGTTGCAAATAAACAAACAAACGAACAAAACTGTCCATGTTCTGCGAATAAGCCCATTTATTCGCTTTACCTGTAAGTTCCTGCACAGGTGAGTGAACAATGTGTCTGTCCTGTATGGCGATAGGCGCGTGGGTCATTGACATCAGACACAGACTTGGGTATGTCTCTCGTGAACGAATCGAGTCCATATTGGCGTTACAGTCGTGATGTACTCACCTACGCAAGCAGCAGCATCGACGAAATATAAACCACGGTCTTGACAGGCAAAGTTCCTCCTGCTGTCGAATAGTGACACTTGACAGACATTGTACTTCTTCCATGAAGCACAACACGGGTTTTTTACAAACAAAATATTCAAACTCGTTTTTGGATGAATGACCAGCAGCATAATTTTTCCACATATAGAAAAAATATATGTCGTTTCTCCTGTCTACGTTATGAGGTTGCGCTGTAAACTTTAACCATTCGCATATCCAAGCATGATGTTGAACCTTTAATGGCCAACAGTGGACTTTGGCATCTTAGAAATGCGTTTTTAGGATCCGTGTTTTAATCTATCGAACCGATCCACTGTGTCAAATGCATCTTAGCAACGGTACCTCTAGTGTACATGTGTTATCGGACGCAGTTAGTCCACTAAAGGATAAGAGTCTGCGGAAGAACCTTAGACTTCCATTTCGACTCATATTTCGCTTATTAATAATTCCTCGTCGATTTTTAACGAAGGTTTATTTCTTTGACAGTAATAAGGGGACCGGAAAATTTCTGACGACATCAGTGAGCAGATTTGAGAGTTTCGCGAAATTATAGCAGACCGTGTGTTCTTTCACGAAATGTTCTTCAAGAGAGCAAAGTTGATAATAGTGGATGTGGATGTAAAGAGCTGGTTTAACACCACACATTCATTTCCTTAATAGCAACCACGCACTTGTTTACGTGTGGCAACAGTGTATTATTAAATAACATGACCGGCATACATCTCCTTGCATTTGTTGTTTGTGGTAAGCGTTTACCTACTGTTTTATCGCTATGTCAAATACGAGTAGAAATGTTTATGTTTCAGTTGAAAAAAAAACTTAATTCCCTCTAGTTGTTCTATTTGTGTAAAATGGAGGTAGGTGACCTTTCTCCTTCAGCTGTCTGAAGGCAGGAGCAGAAGGCGCCACATAAACACGTAAATGCGATGTTTGTTTTTCACTTTATACTAACATAAATACGCTAGCTTCAATAATGCTGTGAAAAATAATCAAATTTAATTCACCGCTTTCCAGTTTTGTCACGTTCCAGAGGCGACACTTCGCTTTACCCATCCTTTAGGTAAATAGTCGTTAATTTGACCCCAAATTCCTTTCATTCAACGCCCGAAGCTTATGACACACAAATTTTCGATAGTCAACAACAGCTGTATGTAATATAAATTTCCTATGCGTCGTTTTATATCTCCACAATGTCCCCTGCTCTGAAAATAAATCGCCATTTACCAAACATGCTACTGGCTTTCCTACATAAAAAGACTGAGAGAAAAACAACCCCGTTACGTACGGTCTTACTGATATGCTAGCATCCATCCTCGCAGCATTGTAATACCTTTTACGTCAGTAATATTTCTTCTTTGGCCATTGCAGTTGTTTCGTCTCAGGCATGGTGACAACAAACGACGAAAGAAACTTTCCATCATATTTCATTGTCTTGTGGATTTAAAAAAAATTTTTTTTTTTCACTAGGCCACTTTGTGGGCTACATGGTTCCAATTATTTCACTTGAAGTCGTTCATATCAAATTGACATTCCCTGTATTTATCTCCTGGATTGTCTGTAATAAAATGATATTACCCGTTCGTTCTCCACGTGCACGTTTGATTCGCTGGCAGTGTTATTAGACTGCTGTACGTCTATGACGGTATAAGTATTGTATTGCTATTGTCATGTCAGACGTATCATCAAGAGTATAATGATGATGGACGCTTGATTGTTTCATTCGTGACAACAGTCACAAAATTATTATGGGTACCTACAGTTAAGGTATCTATAGAAATGACAGCCATAGAAATTCATGTAAGAACTTCATATACTTACATACAAACAGAGACAATAAATTCTCATAAATTTCAGTGATCAGTAGGTACAAATTGATCATTCATTCTGTTCCATAAAGTCCGCTTCATCGTCATCAGTAAGTGGTGACGTCGGTTACTACCTACGTGATAGAAGTACAAACATAAAACTGATACAGGTTTTCTCTGCCTCGTGATGGCTGGGTGTTGTGTGCTGTCCTTAGGTTAGTTAGGTTTCAGTAGTTCTAAGTTCTAGGGGACTGATGACCATAGATGTTAAGTCCCATAGTGCTCAGAGCCATTTGAACCATAAAACTGATACATCCGCCTGTCATACGGTTAAACGAACAACAAAGGAAGAAAATTATTACTACCACAAAACATCACTATCGATAGCAGTCTGCGTCAGAAGCTATCTGTTTTCATTTCTTTTAATAAATCACTTTTCATCCCATACGGCTCTATTCTATTCGCAATGGATTCTGGTTTACGTTCTCACCCATCCATCTCTTCTTTACTTGTGCAGTAACTTATTGACGCAACAACTCGTTTTGCTACTCTCCGTTAATTATCCCCTTCTGGATACTTAATGCAATCGCTGAGTTATACAGCTTGCGGGAGAGTTGCTGTACTTGGCTGCAAATGATGTTATCGCCCACTCCTCCTCGCACATTTGCCATAGTAAGTCCCGCTGAGTTATGTTGGACTCCATCCCCTTACGCTGTGTCAGTACTCAAAAATCTGTTCTTGGTAAAGCTGTTGCACGAGTGCTTTCTCTAATTTTCAACTTCTTACTGCCATACCACCGCGACTTTCACGCTGTGAACATTTTACCTCGTCGTATTTCTGCTTGCCAAGATGCTATCACCCCTGTGGGGTAGTCTAGTGTGGTAATAGAAGACAGCGAAAGGAAAGCCAAAGTTTTAGACGTCACGTTTAAGAAATTATTCACCCGGAAGGATCGCGCAAACATACTATCTTCCGACAGCCGTATAGACTGCCGTATGAAAGACATAGTAATATGCGTCCCTGGCGTAGACAAGTAGCTGAAAGACTTGGATGGAGTCCCAATTTCGTTTTACAATGAGTATTCTGTGCCTTTGGTCACTTATTTAGTTTGCTTTTATCGCGAATCTCTCTCATAGCGCAAAGTCTCAAGCGACAGGAAAAAAGCGCAGGTGACTCCCGTACACAAGAACGATGAAAAACGGACTAGCTAATTTGCAGACCAATATCCTTAACGTCTGTCTGCTGCAGAATGCTTGAACATGTTCTCAGTTCGGCTGCAATAAATTTCCTTGAGACGGGAAAGATTCTGTCCACAAATCAGCACGTGTTTAGATAGCATCGCTCGGGAAAAGCTCAGCTTGTCCTTTCCTCACATGATGCCCTGGGAACCTAGATGAAGAGCATCAGGCAGAATCCGTATCCTAGATTTCCGGAAAGCATTTCACACAGAACGAGGTCCCAGATATATGAGTGGATCCAAGAAGTGCCTCCAAAACCTTTGAGTAATAGAATTCAGTACGTTGTCCACGCCGGCGAGTGCTCTTCACAGACGAAGGTATCGTCAGGAACGTCACAGAGAAGTGTGACAGGACTGCTCTTATTGTCTGTATACGTAAATCACTTGACGTATCTGGTGAGCCAGAATCTGCGGCTGTTCGCAGATTATGCTGTCGTGTATGGGAAGGTGTCGACGTCGAATGACTGCAAGAGGATACGAGGTGACTAAGAAGCAGAACGCCGCAAGTGCCATAATCCGTTCGGAACTTCACTCTGTAGAAGAGTGGTAAAAATAAGTGAACAAGTGACTCAATATCTTTTTCTTCTTAACTCATCAGACTTCTAATTGGTTTGATGCCGCCAGCCAGCCACAAATTCCTATTCTGTGCCATCCATTTCATCTCACAGTAGCACCTGCAACGTTCGTCCTCAATTATTTGCTGGATGCATTTCTGTCTGTGTCTTCATCTAGGGTTTTTCCCTCTACAGCTCCCTCTAGTAGCATGGAAGACATTCCCTGATGTCTTAATAAATGTCTTACCATCTTGTCCGTTCCTCTTGTCAGTGTTTTCCACATATTCCTTTCCTCTCCGATTATGCGTAGAACCTCCTCACTCCTTATCAGACCTTCTAATTTTCAACACTCGTCTGGTGCACCACATCTCAAATGCTTATTTTCTCTTGTGTTCCTTTTTTCCCACAGTCAGTGTTTCACTACCATGCAATGCTGTGATCAAAATGTATATTCTCAGAAATTTCTTACTCATATTAAGGTCTACGTAGAAATTCCTTGTCCACAATGCCCTTTACGGCTGTACTAGTCTGGTTACGATGTCCTCCTTGCTCCGACCGTCATTGATTATTTTTCTGCCTAGGTAGTAGAATTCATTAACTTCATCTACTTTGTTACCATCAAATGGTTCAAATGGCTCTGAGCACTATGGAACTTAACTTCTAAGGTCATCAGTCCCCTAGACTTGGAACTACTTAAGTCTAACTAACCTAAAGACATCACACACATCCATGCCCGAGGCAGGACTCGAACCTGCGACCGTAGCGGTCGTGCGGTTCCAGACTGTAGCGCCTAGAACCCCTCGGCCACCCCGGCCGGCTGTTACCATCAACTCTGATGGTAGGTTTCTCGCCGTTCTCATCTATGCTACTTCTCACTACTTTAGTCTTTCTTCGATATACTCTCAATCCATATTCTGTACTCATTAGACTGTTATTTCGTTTCATCAGATCCAGTAATTCTTATTCACTTTTACTCAGGACAGCGATGTCATCAGCGAATAGTATCATTGATATCCTATCACCTTGAATTTCAATCCCTCTCCTGAACCTTCCTTTTATTTCCATCATTGCTTCTTCGATACACAGATTGAACAGTTGGGGTAAAAGACTACATCCCTGTCTTTCACACTTTTTAATCCGAGCACTTCGTCCTTCGCCGTCCACTCTTATTATTCCCTCTTGGCTCTTGTACATATTGTGTATTATCCGTCTTTCCTTACAGCTTATCCCTATTTTTCTCAGAATGTCGAAAATACTTTGCACCACTTTACACTGTCGAACGCTTTTTCCAGGTCGAAAAATCTTAAGAACGTGTCTTGATTTTTCTTTAGTCTTGCTTCCATTATCAACCGCAGCGTCAGAATTGCCTCTCTAATGCCCTGACCTTTCCTAAGGCCCAACTGATCGTCATCTAACACATCCTCAATTTTCTTTTCCGTTCTTCTGTACATTATTCTTATCAGCAACTTGGATGAATGAGCTGTTAAGCTGATTGTGGGGTAAATCTCGCACTAGTGAGTTCTCGCAGTCTTTGGAATTGTGTATTTTTCCGAAAGTCAGACGATATGTCACCAGACTCATACATTCTACATACCATCGTGAATAGTCGTTTTGTAGCCACTTCCGCCAATGATGTTAGAAATTCTGGTGAAATGTTATCTACACTTTCTGCCGTATTTGATCTTAACTCCTCCAAAGCTCTCTTAAATCCTGATTCTAATATTGCATTCCCCATCTCTTCTACATCGACTCCTGTTTTTCTTCTATCACATCAGACAAATCTTCCCCTTCATAGAGGCTTTAAATGTACTCTTTCCACCTATCCGCTCTCTCCTCTGGATTTAACAGTGCAATTCCCGTTGCACTCTTAATATTACCACCCCTCCTTTCAATTTATACATAGGTTGTTTTGACTTTCCTGTATGACGAGTCAGTCCTTCCGAGAATCATTTCTTTTTCGGTTTCTTCTCATTTTTCACGCAACCATTTCGTCTTATCTTCCCTGCACTTCCTACTTACTTCATTCCTTAGCTCCCTGAACATTTTTATACTTCCTTCTTTCATCGATCAAATGAAGTATTTCTTCTGTTACCCATCGTTTCTTCACGTTTATTTTATTTCTACCTATATTTTTCTCTACAACTTCTGTAACTGCCGTGTTTAGAGATTATCCATGGGTATTCTACCGTTTCTGAGAAAACGACGGTCCAAGCTTACGAAACAGTTTATGTGCCTTTTAGCAAGTAAATAGTTCAACCGAAGCGGTGGTACAATAGTCAGGGTCACGGTATCGCACTTATGCGCCCCGTGTTCGAAACCTGACTATTACTTCAATTTTTATGTTTCACTTACCTACACATGTTCACTGAAGATTACTACTAGAATGTTTTCCATTATTTTCGTACACTGAAATGACGTTGTCCTTGTTCGTCTACGAACTGCATGTTTGCTAAATGAATTTAAGAAAAAGCAATATATGAACGAGAAAATTATTTGAAATTGTTTTCGATGAAATTCCTATAGTATATCTTGATTCACAATCAGTTTCAAGTGCCGCTTTTTAGTAAGGTGATCCGTTATGCGTGGGTTGGCATGTAATTATTCCCAACGCTTGTAATCTTCAGGAGTTCAAAATGGTTCAAATGGCTCTGAGCACTGTGGGACTCAACTGCTGAGGTCATTAGTCCCCTAGAACTTAGAACTAGTTAAACCTAACTAACCTAAGGACATCACAAACATCCATGCCCGAGGCAGGATTCGAACCTGCGACCGTAGCGGTCTTGCGGTTCCAGACTGCAGCGCCTTTAACCGCACGGCCACTTCGGCCGGCAATCTTCAGCAGTATTAACGAAGTTTATTTCGCGAATGAAATCCACTCGAAGAAATGTCACTGTGACAAACTTGCCTTGGCGCAACACTCGTGCCGGCCGTTATGGCCGAGTGGTTCTAGGCGCTGCAGTCTGGAACCGCGCGACCGCTACGGCCGCAGGTTCGAATCCTTCCTCGGGCATGGATGCGTGTGATGTCCTTAGGTTAGTTAGGTTTAAGT
Source organism: Schistocerca nitens (assembly GCF_023898315.1). NCBI lineage: Eukaryota > Metazoa > Arthropoda > Insecta > Orthoptera > Acrididae > Schistocerca > Schistocerca nitens. Next base: position 548,439,775 of record NC_064615.1, read on the forward strand.
AGTTTAAAGTTCTAGGGGACTGATGACCTCAGATGTTAAGTCCCATAGCGCTCAGAGACATTTTTTCGCAATGCTTGTGGTGTTCGGAATTTCTATGCTTCATATGTTTCTGCGATCGATATCATCCAAGGTAATGCACCAAATCTTCCCGAAGAATAAACACAGGAATAAAATATAAGAATTAATATAAGAATTGATATTAAAATTAAATATAAGAATATGAGAATTTATAAACGTCGAAACCGCTGAAAGTACCATAAATACATACAGTATATAATAAATGCATGGCAAGTCACTATAAAACCTAGTTGTAATTTTACAATTAACATGACGCCTTGCTATCCTCACCCCTGCTAAGAAACATTATTGTAGTAACGTTCTATGAACAAGGGTTAGATAAATGAAAAGTAAAATGATATAAAAAACAATAATCGGTTTTGGGACACGGAGCGCAAAGGTGAGATGCCAAAGAACATAGCCACTGTGCCATCATTTCGGCCAAAGTACCAGCGCAGCAGAAGGCATGCAAATTACACCGAAATCGATGACCGTCGTTTTTTTCATAAAAGGTCGAATATCCATGGATAAACCGAGATACGTGTTCGGTTATTTTGACTCCTCTCCCTCCAAGCGCAGTTTCTGGAAACCTGGGTCATGGCACTTACTATATTCTCCTCCTCTGACGAAATTTTTTGTTTGTGTGCGGCTAGCTATAGATGTAGAAATATTTAATTCAATTCACATGCGCAGGAAAAGCAATCGTCTAATGTTCGAATAAAGCAGTAGTCGTGTACTGCATGACATAGTCAAAAAAGGTTCAAATGGCTCTATGGAATATGGGACTTAACATTTGAGGTCATCTGTCCCCTAGACTTAGAACTCCTTAAACCTAACGACATCACACTCACCCATGCACGAGGCAGGATTCGAACCTGCGACCGTAGCAGCAGCGCGGTTCCGGACTGAAGTGCCTAGAACCGCACGGCCACAGCGGCCGTCATGACAAAGTCACGTCTACTAAATATCTTGGCGTATCTTTGCAAAGCGATATGAAATAGACAGTGTTTCTGTGAATGGTACGCTGTGATACATTTTTGAATAGGTCTTTAGGAGAGGAATTACCGTTTATAAAATACAGGGTGCCATTTAAAAAGTCATAGCGCTGTTCATATCTTTGTAAAAAATAAAGCAAAAACGAAGGCAACCATGCTGATTGATGTCCCCCTGACGGCTAAAGAATATTTGCTTGAAACATTTTGTAATTTTCATCTCAACAAACAGTTATTTAGAGTGGTCGAGATAAATGGGACACCCTGTATATTCCCTCGTACCATTTGTGAGTGGACCGGGAAATGAAATTACTGGCAGTGCTGCAAGGTACCCTCCGCCACGCAGAAGATGGTGGCTTTCCGTGTATGTATGTACAGGGTGTTTCAAAAATGACCGGTATATTTGAAACGGCAATAAAAACTAAACGAGCAGCGATAGAAATACACCGTTTGTTGCAATATGCTTGGGACAACAGTACATTTTCAGGCAGACAAACTTTCGAAATTACAGTAGTTACAATTTTCAACAACAGATGGCGCTGCGGTCTGGGAAACTCTATAGTACGATATTTTCCACATATCCACCATGCGTAGCAATAATATGGCGTAGTCTCTGAATGAAATTACCCGAAACCTTTGACAACGTGTCTGGCGGAATGGCTTCACATGCAGATGATATGTACTGCGTCAGCTGTTCAATTGTTTCTGGATTCTGGCGGTACACCTGGTCTTTCAAGTGTCCCCACAGAAAGAAGTCACAGGGGTTCATGTCTGGCGAATAGGGAGGCCAATCCACGCCGCCTCCTGTATGTTTCGGATAGCCCAAAGCAATCACACGATCATCGAAATATTCATTCCGGAAATTAAAGACGTAGGCCGTGCGATGTGGCCGGGCACCATCTTGCATAAAACACGAGGTGTTCGCAGTGTCGTCTAAGGCAGTTTGTACCGCCACAAATTCACGAAGAATATCCAGATACCGTGATGCAGTAATCGTTTCGGATCTGAAAAATGGGCCAATGATTCCTTTGGAAGAAATGGCGGCCCAGACCAGTACTTTTTGAGGATGCAGGGACGATGGGACTGCAACATGGGGCTTTTCGGTTCCCCATATGCGCCAGTTCTGTTTATTGACGAAGCCGTCCAGGTAAAAATAAGCTTCGTCAGTAAACCAAATGCTGCCAACATGCATATCGCCGTCATCAATCCTGTTCACTATATCGTTAGCGAATGTCTCTCGTGCAGCAATGGTAGCGGCGCTGAGGGGTTGCCGCGTTTGAATTTTGTATGGATAGAGGTGTAAACTCTGGCGCATGAGACGATACGTGGACGTTGGCGTCATTTGGACCGCAGCTGCAACACGGCGAACGGAAACCCGAGGCCGCTGTTGGATCACCTGCTGCACTAGCTGCACGTTGCCCTCTGTGGTTGCCGTACGCGGACGCCCTACCTTTCCAGCACGTTCCTCCGTCACGTTCGCAGTCCGTTGAAATTTGGCAAACAGATCCTTTATTGTATCGCTTTTCGGTCCCTTGGTTACATTAAACCTCCGTTGAAAACTTCGTCTTGTTGCAACAACACTGTGTTCTAGGCGGTGGAATTCCAACACCAGAAAAATCCTCTGTTCTAAGGAATAAACCATGTTGTCTACAGCACACTTGCACGTTGTGAACAGCACACGCTTACAGCAGAAAGACGACGTACAGAATGGCGCACCCACAGACTGCGTTGTCGTCTATATCTTTCACATCACTTGCAGCGCCATCTGTTGTTGAAAATTGTAACTACTGTAATTTCGAAAGTTTGTCCGCCTGAAAATGTACTGTTGTCCCAAGCATATTGCAACAAACGGTGTATTTCTATCGCTGCTCGTTTAGTTTTTATTGCCGTTTCAAATATACCGGTCATTTTTGAAACACCCTGTAGATGTAGATGTGGATTACGGACACGTACGCTGTCGAAGTGCTATCATCCCACTGAAATACTTTGATCCCCATACTGAGCCAAAAGGAATTATTATTACTATCAACTAGTCAACATTTTAAATCGACACAGGGGAAAGTTAAAGCACCACCTACCGTGGAAAACACCAATTTGAAACACTAACAGAAATCTCAGTAAAAGAAAAATGTGATATTCCGATGTGGAAGGGTTTCCTTGAGACTGTTACACGCTCTGCTGTTCACAAAATACGTAACGCGGCGCTGCGCCGTGTCTGAGTACCACTGCAGCCAGGTACAAACGCCCTGCTCTGGACACGACTGCCGTGTCGAGACCTCCAGTCCCCAGGCTCCAGCCTCTGCCCCTCGCGCCGCCTCGAGCTCGCCGTCCCCTGACGATTGCGGCCCTCGGTGTGCGTCTTATTTGCTCCTCGCGGAGCCGTTCTTCCGGAAGGCTTGCCGGAGTCGCTGCCACACTGGCAGCCTCCTCTCGTCGCGCTGACGGCGCGGCTGCTGCGCGCTGGCGCGGAAAGCGCGGCCTCGTGTTGTTGTGCTGCGCTGTGCCGTGTTGTGTCGGCCTCTGCTGGGGCAGGACAAATCGTGGCCGTAGCAACTCCGAGCAGCGAGGCCTAGCATGCTGCGTGCTCTTCCGCCACCTGTGCTGGGTCAGGGGCCTGTCCAATTAAATGAGGTGACACCGCTTCCGTCTGAGCTGCAATAGAGGCATTTTCCGGAAGAGAGGCTCAAAAATACTCACTACAAGTCTGGTGTCACCGCCCGACACCACACTTGCTAGGTGGTAGCCTTTAAATCGGCCGCAGTCCGTTAGTATACGTCGGACCCGCGTGTCGCCACTATCACTGATTGCAGACCGAGCGCCGCCACACGGCAGGTCTAGTCTAGAGAGACTCCCTAGCACTCGCCCCAGTTGGACAGCCGACTTTGCTAGCGAAGGTTCACTGTCTACATACGCTCTCATTTGCAGAGACGACAGTTTAGCATAGCCTTCAGCTATGTCATTTGCTACGACCTAGCAAGGCGCCATATTCAGTTACAATGAATGTATTCTAAACAGATAATACTGTGAATCATGTACCATCAAGAGCGACGTTCATCATTAATGGATTAAAGTTAAGTATCAAACTAATTACGTCCGCTTTCTGAATTCTCATTCCTTGTCATGTTCCAGACCTCACGTCAGTATAGTTCTTCCCTCCTCACGCCAGCGTGCGTGAGCTAAAACGCGTGCATTGCGGCCTCCACTGGTAACACGGTGTTGGCTCTTCTGCCAACACAACAACAAGTATATCTGTATAGCAACCGGATTGTAATACACTAGTATTTTTAATAGGCTGTGTATACTATTAAGTTTTTAATATTTATAAACCCTTTGCCACATACACTGAAGAGCCAAACGAACTAACGCAGCTGCCTGATATAGTGTAGGGGCCCCGAGCACGCAGAAGTGCCGAAACACGACGTTGCATGGACTCGACTAATGTCTGAAGTAGTGCTGGAGGGAACTGACACCATGACTCCTGCAGGGCTGTCCATAAATCCGTAGGAGTACGGGGGTGGAGATATCTTCTGTACAGCGCGCTGCAAGGCATCCTACATATGCTCAGTAATGTTCATGTCTGCGGAGTTTGGTGGCCAGGGGAAGTGTGTAAACTCGGAAGAGTGTTCCTGGAGACACTCGGTAGCATTTCTGGACGTGTGGGATGTGGCCTTGTCCTGCTGGAATTCCTCAAGTCCGTCGGAATGCACAATGGACGTGAATGGATACCGGTGATCAGACAGGATGCTTACGTACGTGTCACCAGTCAGAGTCTTATCTAGATGTATCAAGGGTCTCATATCACTCCAACTGCACACTCCTCACACCATTACAGAGCCTCCACTAGCTTGAACAGTCCCCTACTGACATACATGCTCCATGGATTCATGAGGTTGTGTCCATACCCTAACGTCCATCCGCTCGATAGAATTTGAAACGAGACTCGTCCTACCAGGCAACATGTTTCCAGTCATCAACAGTCCAATTTCGGCGTTGGTGGGCCCAGGCGAGGCGTGAAGCTTTGTTTCTTGCAGTCATCAAGGTTAGACGAGTGGGTCTTCGGCTCCGAAATCCCATATCGATTATGTTTCGTTGAAAGGTTCGCACTCTGACACTTGTTGATGGCTCAGCATTGAAATCTGTAGCAATTTGCGGAATGGTTGCACTTCTGTAACGTTGAAGGATTCTAAGCCGGCCTATGTGGCCGTGCGGTTCTAGGCGCTTCAGTTTGGAACCGCGTGGCCGCTACGGTCGCAGGTCCGAATCCTGCCTCGGGCATGGATGTGTGTGATGTCCTTAGGTTTAAGTAGTTCTAAGTTCTAGGGGACTGATGACCTCAGATGTTGAGTCCCATAGTGCTCAGAGCCATTTGAACCATTTGAAGGATTCTATTCAGTAGTCGTTGATCTCGTTCTTGCAGGTTCTTTTTCCGGCCGCAGCGGTGTCGCAGATTTGATGTTTTACAGGATTTCTGATATTCACGATACAGTCGTGCAATAGTCGTACGGGAAAATCCCCAGCTCATCGTAGCCTCAGATATGCTATCTACCATCGCTCGTGCGCCCACTATAATAACATTTTCTAGCTCACTTAAATCTTGATAACCTGCCATTGCAGCAGCAGTAACCAATGCAATCACTGCGCCAGACACTTCTCTTATACATGCGTTGCCGACCGCAGCCCCGTATTCTGCCTCTTTATTATTAGACTCAGTAGATTATAATCAGTAAATATTTTTTCATTAAACGTTATTTTAACTCTTGTGAAACATTAATACATAACAGTCATTTGATTCTTAATAACGCCTACGATCTGACACCCTCAGAAAGCTACAAAAATAATATAACAGCAAGTAAAGTGACAACAAAATGCAACCACACATATTCTCTACCACTGTTTTATCTTGTGGTACATGCATTAACATGTACAAGTACTTTGAGACAGTTTCCAGCTACTAAAGGTCCTTTTTTCTTCTTCTTCTTCTTCTTCTTCTTCTTCCTCTTCCTGTCCTGTATGAATGTCTATTTTCTTCATAACGTCTGGGCTCTGCTGACTATCTTCAAGCATAGTGTGTACCATGAATTACTTTGATGATCGATGTACTTAAATAAATCCTTGATATCCTTTTCTTTTCCTGGTTTCACCAGATTAAACGCCACATTACATTGAACTGAATAAGACGTTCTGCGCACACACGCGTCGAGAAAACACTGCACTGATCTCTAAAATGTTTATGAAGAATCAAAACCATGGTAGAATATTCTACATTACCCACTGATTAATTTAAAACAGTTTCGAAAAAAAGAGCACGTAGACCTATGGAAACTTCTTCAGGAAAACAGAATTCTAGGACGTACTGGCTGCTACACATTTACGTTAACAAGATTCTGAATTATCTGTTCTAGGGAACAGGTTGTTAACATCTCCGTTAAATACCTGTAAAGTCATCCATAAATATTTATTTTCTCTCCTTGTACACGAGCGTTTCCTTTGTTTCTCATTGTGCATGTAATGTAGTTCCATTTAAACACTACGGAGAACATTAAAATTTATGCCAGCAGCGAGTGTGGGCGTGGAGGAGTGGAACATTCTGCTGGTTTTACGGAACTGATATGAATTCATCATTTACTAATAAAAACACAATCTGAACGACACATTTCATTGTAACAGCATTTTCACCACAGCTCGTCATAACACAGTCCAGTTGACATATCTGGCAACAAAAAAAATGTTATATCCTACAGGTACTTGTAAAATAATATTTTGCTGTAGTTTCAGGCGCATTATTAAAACAAACCATCACCGAGCCATATATCTATTATTAAGGCGCAGTCGTTCACAAACAGTGATAACAAAGTTGAGTGCTGACCTCCAGTTTCAAAACTGGGACTGTTATGAAAAAAAAATTAAATTTAGAGTAACATAAACTACGCAACCAGTGGTATCTTCACCTTAAGACTCAGCAAAAACATTTGCAAGTAGTTAGCAATTTCTTTAAAAATACATCTTAGACACCACAGACTCTAAAAATACACACAATTAAATCCTGGCACCCTCAAGTCAATTACGAACTTATCGAGTGTCGGACGAGATTTGCAACTGGATTCAAGACTTCCCCCCAGACAGAACTCAACACATCACTCTTAACGAAACAAAATCAAGGGCTGTACAGGTGATTCCCGGAGTACCCCAAGAAAGTGTGATAGGACCCTTACTTTCTACAATGCATATAAGTGATATAGTAGTAGCCGGCCGTGGTGGTCTCGCGGTTCTAGGCGCGCAGTCCGGAACCGTGCGACTGCTACGGTCGCAGGTTCGAATCCTGCCTCGGACATGGATGTGTGTGATGTCGTTAGGTTAGTTAGGTTTAACTAGTTCTAAGTTCTAGGGGACTGATGACCTAAGATGTTAAGTACCATAGTGCTCAGAACCATTTGATATAGTAGTAAGTGTCGGATGCTCTTTTAAGACTGTTTGCAAACGATGCGGTTACCTGTACATTAGTAGTAACGCCAGAAGATAGTATCGATTTGCAAAACGACCTGCAGAGGATTCATGAATGGTGCATGCTCTGACAATTGACCCTGAACGTAAATAAATATAACATATTGCACATACATAGGGAAAAGAAGTCACTACTGTACAACTACACCATCGATGAGGAACTGGTGTAAACAGTATCTGCCGCAAAATATCTAGGCGCAGCTATTCAGAGCGACCTTAAGGGGAATGACCAAATAAAACAAAAAGTAGAAAAAACAGATGCCAACTTCAGGTTCACAGGAATAATCTTAAGGTAATGTAACTCATCCACGAAAAAAGTGCCTTATAAGGTGCTTGTCTGACAGATTCTCGAATATTGTTCAACAACATGTGATTCTTACGGGGTAGGAATGATAGTACAGCGCCACGTGTCTCACAGGATCGTTTAGTCGGAGCGAGCGTTACGAGATGATCGACAAACTATTAAGGGATGTTACAAGAGAGGCGTTGGCATCACGTAAAGCTTTACCATTGTAGTCTCGAGAGAGCAATTTCCGGGAAGAGGCGAATAACATATTACTTCCTCCGACTCCCATTTCGCGTAATGAGCACGACAAAAAAAAAATCATTCGCGAGTAGAAAAAGGTATGGAGATATAGTTAGTGGTACCAAAAGTACATATCGACCTATATGTTACACAGTCTCAGCGCCAACAGCATAGTAAATATTTAACACTAGCCAAATGGCGGAAAACCACTTAATTAACCTCTCAATAAAACAGCAAAATTCTTTGCATCACACGGTTACAGGCATAAGTAAGCAACAGGCAAGCCAAACTTCGTCTACGTCTAATGCTACATTTACATGGATTCTCTGCAAAATGCAATTAAGTGCTTGGCAGAGGGTTCATGGAACCACTTTCGCAGTAATTTTTTATTATTCCACTCTCGAACAGCGCGGAAAAAACGAACACCAGTATCTTTCCGTGCGCGCTTCGATTTCCCTTATTTTATTATTATGATCGTTTATCCCTATGTAGGTCGGTGTCAACAAAATATTTTCGCATTCGGAGGAGAAAGTTGGTGATTAAAATTTCGTGAGAACATGCCGCCCCAAATCCTATATAATGTCTGTAACAGACTCTCCCCTATTTCGCGAAGATACTAAATTTGCTATATTTCTTTGAACTTTCCCGATATACTCCGTGAGCCCTACCTGGTAAGGATCCCACACCGTAAAGCATTACTCCAATAGACGACGGAGAAGCGTAGTGTAGGCAGTCTCCTTAGTAGATCTGTTGCATCTTCTAAGTGTTCGCCTTCCCAAAACCAATTTCTATGTGTTCTTTTCAACTTAAGTTGTTCATAATTGCAACTCCTAGACAATTAGTTGAATTTACGGCCTTTAGATTCGACTGATTTGTCGTGTAACCGAAGTTAAACGTATTCCTTTTATCACTAATATGGATGACCTCACACTTTTCATTATTTACGTCAGTTCCCAATTTTCGCACAATGATGATATTAAACAGTGCACCTCGCTTATACCAGACACCAGTTCACCAACAAACACGCTTTAACAACGACACAAGGTCACGAAACAAGGGCACATTATCACAAAACAACAAATGATTCTTACATGACGGAGGAGGCACAACTTCGAGGACACCGCCATAACGAACAACGATGGTAACGAAAATGAGTCCTGTCATACACTGATCATCCACAATCTCTGACAGGTGACGTCACCTTGATATTGATCAAAAGCCATGACTGCCAAATAATGTCACTCAAACACTGAGTACCCTTACTTTATACAGGGTGGTCCATTGATCGTGACCGGGCCAAATATCTCACGAAAAAGCGTCAAACGAAAAAACTACAAAGAACGAAACTTGTCTAGCTTGAAGGAGGAAACCAGATGGCGCTATGGTTGGCCCGCTAGATTACTCTACGGTTGGCCCGCTCGATGGCGCTGCTATAGGTCAAACGGATATCAACTGCGTTTTTTAAAAATAGGAACCCCCATTTTTTATTACATATTCGTTTAGTACGTAAAGAATTATGAATGTTTTAGTTGGAACACTTTTTTTCGCTTTGTGATAGATGGCGTTGTAATAGTCACAAACATATGGCTCACAATTTTAGACAAACAGTTGGTAACAGGTAGGTTTTTTAAATTAAAATACAGAACGTAGGTACCTTTGAACATTTTATTTCGGTTGTTCCAATGTCATACATGTACCTTTGCGAACTTATCAATTCTCAGAACGCATGCTGTTACAGCGTGATTACCTGTAAATACCACATTAATGCAATAAATGCTCAAAATTATGTCCGTCAACCTCAATGTATTTGGCAGTACCTGTAACGACATTACTCTCAACAGCGAGTAGTTCGCCTTTCGTAATGTACGCACATGCATTGACAATGCGCTTACGCATGTTGTCAGGCGTTGTCGGTGGATCACGATAGCAAATATCCTTCAACTTTCCCCACAGAAAGAAATCTGGGGACGTCACATCCGGTGAACTTGCGAGCCATTGCATGGTGCTTCGACGACCAATCCACCTGTCATGAAATATGCTATTCAATACCGCTTCAACCGCACGCCAGGTATGTGCTGAACATCCATCATGTTGAAAGTACATCGCCATTCTGTCTTGCAGTGAATCTTGTAGTAACATCGGTAGAACATTAAGTAGGAAATCAGGATACATTGCACCATCTAGATTGCCATCGGTAAAATGGGGGCTAATTATCATACCTCTCACAATGCCGCACCATACATTATCCCGCCAAGGTCGCTGATGTTAATAAAAAATGGGGCTTCCTATTTAAAAACGCAGTTGATATCCGTTTGACCTATGGCAGCGCCATCTAGCTGGCCAACCATCTGGTTTCCCCCTTCAAGCTAGACGAGTTTCGTTCTTTGTAGTTTTTTAGTTTGATGTTTATTTCGTGAGAAATTTGGCCCGGTCACTATAAAAAGGACCACCCTGTATATTCATCACACTACTGCACCGTCCCAAAGCAGAAAGGAGGAAACGATATAAAATAGCTTCTACCAGAAGTGCGATGCGGTGGCAGTTTATCCGCTTGAAAACTTAGCTGAGCACTATGATAACATAATCCCATTACTTCCGTATCGATACTTGCTGGAAAGTGACTGGCATAGCGGCCACTAGCGTGCACCGGGGACCTGTACTCCGTACACGGCTGCGATAAAAGGAAACAGACGGCCAGCACACATGCCGCTATACAGGCGCTCCCTTCACTGTTCGGTGGCAACAACTCTGTAAGGCTTCTGTCTCGGGCTCTTCAGCCGACGTTCGTCTGATGATGTTCTCTGACGTTTCGCCAGCTCGAGTATCTGGCATTGTCAATATTTCACCCTCCATTGCTGGTGGTGGACTGGAGTGTGAGTGACGCACACGGACTGGCCGCTCGCCGATCCACTCCTGCAGACAGACAGTTCATTACCGCGTCCTAGGCAGAATGCAAGCGTAGATCCCACACTAGCCGATGCGGGTCACATACTCCTTGGCCACAGATAACCCCAGCCACACAACAGTCTCAGCGTGGCTTGTCTAACATCGATAGGAGGAAAAGTTCTTGGAACGGCAAAAAATTAATACGTAGATAATTTAGAAGGTAGTAGTAGTGGTTGTAGTAGTGAGTAGGCCTGGTCGGAGATCTGTTTTTATAAGCGAAACACGTGAACATTTCACCTCAGTTTCAAGATGTTCATAGTCTTCTCCTTATTTTCCTTCTTTTGTTTCGCCCTCTTTGACGTACGATACATTAGTCATTTCTTTATGTATTTTTTCCTGCCTTTGTGTCCAGTATTTCTTCATTCTCTTTGCCCTTTTCCTTTACTCCCCTTCTGAGATAATAGGTTTCGACTTAATTTTAACTTTGTCTTAGGACCAAGTTGTTTCGTCTTAAGTGCTAATTCAGTGGCTCTATCGAGTGACTTTTCTGCATTTTTACTTCTTTTAAATATTTCATAATATCAATAAACTAATTAAGTTTCGTTATCTGGTTATGGAAGATATAAAACAATGGTTTCTTTAACCTATTGCAGTTAATTCTGAGAAGATGTCCGTAAATATTTTGTGTCCTATCTCGACCAGATTTGTGAATTTTTGTTTTTTCATTTCTTTTTCAAAGGAAAGTTAATATGTATTTTTGCTCTTTTGTTTCTCTTGTTCAAGAATTTGTCTCCTTGCTCCCTCCATTGTTTCAGCAAACAGGGCCAGATCGTTTTCAAAAGCAGTTCAGTTGATTTTGAGGTTTTTTTCCAGTCTTATTCCATTCTTTATATTTTTGTTCCATTCTCTGATTACTTTCTCAAGTGCAAAGTTAAACAAAAACAGGGAAACCCTATCCCCTTCACTTCCTTCTGTTTTTATTTCAGTAATTCACGTCTGGTAAACCACCTACGCAATTACTTTTTGGAAAGTTATTTCTAGTAGCGACTTTTATTAAATTAGTTGTTTTCGTATCCAAACCCAGTTCTTGTACAGGGCTATTACAAATGATTGAAGCGATTTCATAAATTCACTGTAGCTCCATTCATTGACATATGGTCACGACACACTACAGATACGTAGAAAAACTCAAAGTTTTGTTCGGCTGAAGCCGCACTTCAGGTTTCTGCCGCCAGAGCGCTCGAGAGCGCAGTGAGACAAAATGGCGACAGGAGCCGAGAAAGCGTATGCCGTGCTTGAAATGCACTCACATCAGTCAGTCATAACAGTGCAACGACACTTCAGGACGAAGTTCAACAAAGATCCGCCAACTGCTAACTCCATTCGGCGATGGTATGCGCAGTTTAAAGCTTCTGGATGCCTCTGTAAGGGGAAATCAACGGGTCGGCCAGCAGTGAGCGACGAAACGGTTGAACGCGTGCGGGCAAGTTTCACGCGTAGCCCGCGGAAGTCGACGAATAAAGCAAGCAGGGAGCTAAACGTACCACAGCCGACGATTTGGAAAATCTTACGGAAAAGGCTAAAGCAGAAGCCTTACTGTTTACAATTGCTACAAGCCCTGACACCTGATGACAAAGTCAAACGCTTTGAATTTTCGGCGCGGTTGCAACAGCTCACGGGAGTGGATGCGTTCAGTGCGAAACTTGTTTTCAGTGATGAAGCAACATTTTTTCTTAATGGTGAAGTGAACAGACACAATGTGCGAATCTGGGCGGTAGAAAATCCTCACGCATCCGTGCAGCAAATTCGCAATTCACCAAAAGCTAACGTGTTTTGTGCAATCTCACGGTTTAAAGTTTACGGCCCCTTTTTCTTCTGCGAAAAAAACTTTACAGGACACGTGTATCTGGACATGCTGGAAAATTGGCTCATGCCACAACTGGAGACCGACAGCGCCGACTTCATCTTTCAACAGGATGGTGCTCCACCGCACTTCCATCATGATGTTCGGCATTTCTTCAACAGGAGATTTGAAAACCGATGGATCGGTCGTGGTGGAGATCATGATCAGCAATTCATGTCATGGCCTCCATGCTCTCCCGACTTACCCCCATGTGATTTCTTTCTGTGGGGTTATGTGAAAGATTCAGTGTTTAAACCTCCTCTACCAAGAAACGTGCCATAATTGCGAGCTCGCATCAACGATGCTTTCGAACTCATTGATGGGGACATGCTGCGCCGAGTGTGGGAGGAACTTGATTATCGGGTTCATGTCTGCCGAATCACTAAAGAGGCACATATCGAACATTTGTGAATGCCTAAAAAAACTTTTTAAGTTATGGTATGTGTGTGCAAAGCATTGTGAAAATATCTCAAACAATAAAGTTACTGTAGAGCTGTGAAATCGCTTCAATCATTTGTAATAACCCTGTATTACTGCTCTCAATCGAATCAGACGCCGTCTTGAAGTCAACAAAGGAAGTTACCTAGATCTTTGACCTTGATTTTTGCTATTTTATCATGTTTTTGGGGTTTAGAACTTGTTCAAAGCATGATCTACTCTTTCTTATCTCTGCATGGTATTCCCCCAGCTGAAGGTGCAATTGTGACTGGTCTGTTTAAATGGACTTTCGAAAGACTAATAAGTTACATCCAGCAATGACATTCCCTGTAATTGTTTGGGTTTCCTCTGAAGCCTATTTTGTGAAGAGCTTTGATCAGAACTGCTTTCCACTCCACTAGGATCTCGTCTTCTTCCCAAATTGTATTAGCTTTTTCATTGGTGGTAGCTATTTGATTTTCACTCGATACTTTATTATTTTATAATTCTGAAATGTTTTTTTGTAATTTTGCAATTGTTTGTGGATCTGAAGCTCTTATAACAGAATTATTTGGAGTGAATTAAAATTTTTCAGTTAGGGGTTCAGAATTCTGGAGTTTCTCAAACTATCTTGCTAATATCTTAAAATTTTCTACATTGTTGTGAGCAGTGTTTCCATTAGCATCTCTAAATTGAAGGCTTGGTGCTTTGTATTTTGACAAGTTTTGTTTGAAAATTGTATACAAACTTCTTCTGTTGCATTTAGTAAACTCATCATCAATTTTGTTGAGAGTTTTGTTTTTGTGTGCTTTAACTTTTTTACATATTTATCTGCAGTTTTCCTAATTTTAATGAAATGTAATGTTTTTCCCCCTTCTTCGTGATTGCAATTGTTGCCAAACCTCTTTCTTGTTTCAGTGTATGGTTCACATTCCATGTGACCACCATGTATGTGATCTAATTCTAGTTCGAGATGCTATTAATTCAGCTTTATTAAATAAGTTTTCCCTGATATTTTTCCAGCTGGGTCTGTATGTTTACTTTAGCGTTTGTGAAGTCATCTGAACGTAGTATGTTTTTCCTACTGTATTTCTAGTTTTTAATTGTTTTTTATTTTTTGTTTTTTTTGGGATGACTTTAAAGAGTATTTTAGAAATGTAATGAAAATTTTTCCAATAAAACACAACATTATAAATAATTATCAAGATAATTTCGTACTATAGAAATAAAGTTATCGCCTTTGTTTCCACACAAAGAATTTTGCTATTTTTATGGCTTCAGGAATTGGGTTCTAAATGATCCAGGTTCTTTGCTACAACTCCTAGTTTTGCAAAAGCATTACATAGTGAAGTAGAGATAAAATCAGAATTTTAATGATTTTACAGCGAGTGATGCATGTGGGATTACAATGAGATTAATGTCGTTCTTGAGTGCAAGATGTTTCGTCATGATGTGAGACACTTCATCAACTGGTCATAGTCCAACTGTTAAAAAGAAGAGTATCTCACAATTACAGTATGTTTACACAAAATTGCAATACAATTTTAGTTTCCCAAAAATATCAAACAGATACATCTCAACTCTTATTCACGCAGTAAACAAATCATAAACATTTACGTTGTCCTAACAGAGAATGGTTTCTTTTTTGCATCAGAAATAAACAGGAATATTAAACGACACAGCCTATACATAAATTACTACAGTGCTGTGCATTAATATACCGCACTGTTTCCCCGCAGTGTATCAATATTTCACCTAATCCTACATTTGGAAATACATAAAGAAATGAAGGAAAAGCAGCAGTGACAGCAGTCTCTAACACGTATAGTGTTTTGTTCTCCACATTCAGTCAACAGCAGCGCTTAAAAACCTGTGACTGCCAGTGCTTGAACATTCGCTTTCGGTGCACCACGTTATTCATTTGGATTGTAGAATAATTACTAGGCCGATATGTTCACTATCATGATCTTGAAAACACACATAAATGGACTCGTATTATTTTAAGCTCTGCTCGAAAAATAATGAAAAATGTCACACCCGAAAAGACAGTAACGTAGTTAGCTTTTTCAAATTTTTATTTCCTGTTATTTCGTTCACTTATCCTCTGGGACAGTTCACCTACAATAAATAAAATATTTATTTAGCAGAAGCGAGTGGTAAGAATACCGCCGCAAGTAGGTAACAGTAGATTTTACAGAGGCCTTTTTAAGGATCTTGGAATTCTGACATTCATTTCCCAATATATTTACCCCTTAGCAGTTTCTAACGATGAAAATCAGATTCAGCTGAACTGTGTCGTATACAGTCGCAGTGCAGGACATCAAAACAATTTTCATGTAGAAATTGCCTCTCTGTCATGTTCGTAATAGACTTACATGCAGTAGGGCGAAGGTACTCAACAGATTCCCATATAAGATAAAGTAACAAATTCAAAAATCTAACCAGTTCGAAAGGAAATGGAAAATATAGCTTATTAAAAATTTCCTACCAATTATCTGAATATCTAGATTTAAGGATTGAAAAAATTATTAATTAGATGACAAGTAGCAGTGTTTAATGAAAAATTTCAAGTAATAAGATACCGTAAACATTACTTGGTTACGTTTAGCTGAGTAGGATTCAACAGTATTGTGAAAGTTTATTACTAGTACCCTGTATAGAGTTACGTTATTTGTCTTTTGTTAATGTACAGCGACATTCGTTCTACTTTGCTGGAGGCTCGCCTTTGTGTTGCAATCTATGGGTCACGTCTTACTAACGCATAGTTCGATTATAGTAAGCCGCGCGGGATTAGCCGAGCGGCCTAAGGGCGCTGCAGTCGTGGACTGTGCGGCTGATCCCGGCGGAGGTTCGAGTCCTCCCTCGGGCATGGGTGTGTGTGTTTGTACTTAGGATAATTTAGGTTAAGTAGTGTGTAAGCTTCGGGAATGATAAGTCCCGTAAGATTTCACACACATTATAGTAAGGCTGAAACGTGGATCTTTTCCTTAAGTGATATCCCGAAATGCAATAGTAGAAGACGTGTGTTTCTTTGAAGTGCAGTTGGACTTTACAGTGTCACCGACTCGTACGGAAAATGTGATTAATTTTTGTTATTACTAACGCAAGATTCTGTCTCCAGTTTGTTTACGGTTAAAATGCTGAATAATACATTTAGTTACAGTTTACCTAAATATGCCTACGAACCTCCTGTCTTCTCTCCTTAGTCACTTAAATCTAGCTGACTCTTAGCAAAGATCAAATAACTCGCCAAGTCAAAACTGTAATACTAGTTTCCTTCTTATTACTTATCAGTTACAAACAGCTATTTCTCTTGACGTCTTTCCCTGTTATGAAAATTACTAACAAATATTTCACCCAAACAGTTTAATTATTTAGTCTTTTTATTTCTTTACGTCAAATAGTATGCAAATGAAAATTGTCACCTAGAGTGACATAAAACCAAGGAGTAACAAACCTGTATTTACTGTGTCACTTGTTTCTTCTCTGTATCTAACACTATTGCCTTTGACACATAATTTACTACCTGATGTTTCCTACACAGGCGTAACGGCACTACTAAGCGAACTACGTAGGTCAGTGAAGACTAACCGTTTTACGTCCATGCAACACCCGACCTAGTGCCCAGGGAAAAAAAAAACATTAATGGCTTGCTTTTTCCACGTCTACTTGGAGACATCAACTAACCTTAAACCATTCTACTCCCAATAGCCTTCATTATTAGTCTGCAAATGGAGTAAATACTGATGTAATGTTGTTAAATACACTGTATCCAGGAATCAACAGAAATATCTACAACTGTACCTCTTATACCCTGTGTAGTGTAAGAAAATAACGCTGGATAGGAGAGGCCGTAGAAGAAAATCAACATAAAACAACGTTTAGATGGAGGTCACTTTCCTGTTCGTAAGAGTGCTAACTTCCTTATAAGACAGACTGACGCACAAGCAAGACAAGGATGAGTTGTTGTAGCTATAGCTGAAGAGAATGTCTCTTCTTCTAATACTGTACAGCTTGTATCCTTTATTATCTCGTCTTGTTTTTCGACTTACTGTCTTAAAATCATAATACTCTGATTAAAAATACACCAAGCTGTTCGAAACAGAAACAAACAAGATTAAACTTTGAGATGGTATGTCAGACAAGCAACTGTGGCAGAAAAGTATTTATCCGAATTTGAACCCTGGTCTGGAATAAGGTTTTGAGTTTTTATATATAACCGACACAGCATTTACAGCACATAAAATAAATTCATTAATTTTCAGTGCGTTTTTGTTAGTGCCCCACTTAAGCTTCATAAACATTGCTGGCAGGGTCCACTGTCTCTCTACACAGCAATAACCACCAAACTCTCGCCAGGATTTTGTTGCATCATACGAGGCTGAGTCAAATGAAAACCTTACATTTGCAATAACAAATCGAAATTTCGCGCCGTTATCTTGTAAATTGGTAAGCGTGCTACAAACAGCGTGCAGAATGGCCTGTAGGTGGCAGCATAGTGCAGATGCACACATACTGTCGCAGTATCAGAATAAAGATGGCCGCCCAACTTGCGACTTGCACCAGGGAAGAACAGCGTTCTGTTATTCGGTTATTGCGTAGTGAAGGTGTGGAACCTATTGAAATTCATCGACGAATGAAGGTTCAGTACGGTGATGCATGTTTGTCACAGCAGCAAGTCTACGAATGGAGTAGGAAGTTCACAAATGGTATGACTTCAGTGGAAGATGCTCCTCGTCCAGGTCAGGCACAACGAGTTGTGTCCCGACAGAACATTGTAGCAGTTGAAGCCATAGTGAAGGAAATCCGCTGAATGACATTGCAGCATGCTTACAGATAGTCATGGGTCAGCACACCACATTGTGCATGATGTGCTCCAGTTTCACAATGAGTCTGCAAAATGGGTGCCACGGAAGCTGACTCCTGAAATGATAGAACGACGTGTTGATAATTTTGAAGAACTTCTTCGGCGCTTTGAAAGAGAATGTGACGGCTTCCTTGCAAGAATAGTTACTGGGGACGAAACCTGGGTTCACTTCCACCAACCGGAAAGGAAGAGAGCGAGCAAGAAATGGTGCCATTCCTCAACACCAAAACCAAAGAAGTTTCGAACAGAACCACCAGCAGGGAAGGTTATGCTGACTCTCTTTTGGGACGAAAAAGGCGTCATTTTGGAGCATTACATGCCTAGAGAGACCACTGTCACCAGTTCACCATACACAGATCTCCTAAAAAATCATCTGCGGCCTGCAATTAAATCAAAGCGGCGTGGATTGCTGTCAGCATGTGTCCTTTTGCAACATGAAATTGCAAGGCCCCACACTGCCGGTACAACAGTTGCAACAATCACAGACCTGCATTCTGAGTGTCTTCCTCATCCACCACACTCACCAGACCTTGTCTCAAGTGACTTCCATATGTCTGGACCACTCAAAGACGCAATGGGAGGAAAGAAGTTCCGTTCTGATGAAGAGGTACGCCACGCGGTGCGTGAGTGGTTGCGCGGACTACCAAAAGAATTTTTTTCTAAAGGAATTTATGAACTTTGTAAGCGCTGGAGGACTTTCATTGAGCGTGGGGGAGATTATGTTGAAACGTGCTACAGCTTTGTACCACTTCTGCACAAGAAACAATATTTTAAAAAAATATTTAAGGTTTTCATTTGACTCGCCCTCGTATTAACGAATTCCGCACACCACGAACAAATGCTTATTGTTATACGTGACCTGCGTCGCTGCTCGTTTTCTTTCTTTTATAATCATACATTCATGACAATTGTCACTGCTTACATTACAGTCAATTTATATTTTCCAGTTAGTAGACTTCTCACAACATGATTGGTAACAAAACCCCCAATAGAATGTCATCGACCACTTTACGTAATATCAAGTACCAGAGCCCTGCACACCGCCGGCCGCTGGAGCGGTGGCGGCGTCCAGGTACGGCACGCCTCCGACTAGTGGTGGGAGACTCGACTACTAGCCAGTCAGCGCCAGACATACCGAGCAACACGGCTTAGCACTTCCTGCTGGAGGGCTGCGGTTGACACGCCCACGGTAGGGATCTGGTAAGCGTGTGGCTTCACTAAAGTGACTGAGAGCCGAACCGTTTCGAAAGGAGAAAATCTGCCGAACTGGCACGAGGTACGGTATTTACCAGCTCCAGAAACAGCTTTACTTCTCCCAATTAAAACAACTGTTAGAGATACAACAGCATTTAACGTACGATCTGAAAGAATAACTTTGGATTAAACACCAGTATTTGTATGAAGTAATGAAATACTTGCTTCAGAAATGTTTCATTGTCCGACACAGTCACATATAATTTTAAACAATAATACACTAGTCTTGGCTGCCACTATCCATGTTCTGTTCATAAGAAAGCAATAGTAGTTCATTCTCAAACGCTTTCAGGAAACCAAATTCGTAAGCTATTGCTAAAATTATGATTAATTTCTTTTGTTACAAGCATTTTTAATAATCAGATGGTTAATTTCGGTCAACTAAGACCATTTTCAGATCTCGATGTATCCAGTACATTATATAAATCATGTCATCGCTTATATACATGGTACAGTTGAAAGGAGTATACTGGGGCACACTAGTATGTGGTACCAGAATATGATAAGAATATTAATAAATTAAAATGAACCTAGTGTACTACAAACTATGAATGTCTCTGATAGACTCGATAAAGTGGATCGCTGACTGTGCGCGACCGCAGAGCCATAAATACTGTACTGCTTTGTTGGAGTAAGAGAGCACTTGGCTAACAGCTGTAGGTGGTTGTCTGTGAGGGAAAGACGATGGAGTAGGCAGTTTCTGTGGTGAGCTGTGTGAAGCCACCAAGAGTTAGATTAATGTAGTATCTCAATATCGTTGAACATGTAAGCATAAGTCTTCATGGAAATAAGGCAAAATTTTAAATAATTATGATTTCTCTTTTTGCCAGCGCGTTAGTGTAGATAAGTTGGCAGATAATTTATAATTGTTGAGTAACCACAGAGTGTACCTGAACGATTTTGTGAAAATGACTGGTTAGTTATTTCATTCTTTAATGCTTTTAAGATTTGTTAACAGACCTATGTGCAATTTAATGATTTGCATTTATGTTGGATTAATGAAGTTAGATAATACTTGCTGTTTAAATCTCATTGTTTGTGAATAATTTTCTGAGTAATGTAACTTCAATATTCAGATGTTTTTGAAAAGCCAAACCTAACTTGCAACATAAGTTTGCTAAAAAAGTTTGAGAATTATTAATTCACCATAATCAGAACCGCCTCCTAGTCCAGATCATATATATTTTAAATAAGTTGAATTTTCTTAAATGTTCTCGTTTATCAGCCAAATGAATTTCATGTGCATTTCAAGCATTATGGGCAGCATTGCACACTTCTGAGCCTGTAGCTAGCATTCATATTCTTGTGAGAGACCAGAATATATCGCGTTACTCCGTTGCTGCTTTAGAGGTAAGACTATTCAGTTTATTTGTTATGTACACAAGGACCAAAGATATCAGTTTTGAATAGGGACAGGTAATTCATAGCCTACGGGGGTGAATGTATTTTGCAGCGACTGTATTTCTTTATTGGTATTGGGAGTTGCATTGTTCAATCGATCCGTAAAGTTTTGCTAAGAATAAGCGCACCACTTGCAGTTCCAACACGCAACACGACCATTCGAGTTCTGTATCCATTCCACAGTTCAGACATTCGTTCAAAAATTGATGTAAAGGAAGTTATTTATTTCTTTTGTGTACAGTTCATTCGACGTAATCAAAAGAAGTATTTTTTATTAAAGAAAGTTAAACAGTCACAGTAATCAGCGATACAAACTTCGTCACAACGTCTAATTGTAATTGTTTATAATTAATTGTCACAGAAAAAATAATTTAAAAAATGTAAAAATGCGGAGGTTCACTGAAGAACATTCCACAGAAATGAAATGAAGTGTTTGCAGTTTAATTGAATCTACAATAAATTTAGTACATTTACTGGTTTGCTTATTTTTTTATTGTTTGTTAAAGAAACTAATTTCAAAAATGAAAACCAGAGAAAACATTTGTCGTTCTCATGTGCATCAAGATATTAAAGGCTTTATATTCTTCAATCTGGCACTATACAACGATATCGTAAAGCACCAAAAATAGAACCCATGGATTTCAGTACCTCGTACTTCACTCACCTACCTGTATTTTACTTCAGTGCTTAAGAATAAGCTTCTAACTTTTCCACTATGGAATTCCTGCTTGTTACCATTTCCAACATTACTATCGCGTTTCTGAGTACTGAATGTCTAACAGAACCATCAGAAACCAATGTCTGCCATGGAGACATACATACTGACTCAAGTAGTAGTGACGGAAATATACGGAAGCGAATACTAGCCGATTCCACTAAGCACAGGAAAGTATATTCTGCAGCGCTCGTGCAAGTACTATTGATGAGCGTGTAGCGGGTTGCCTACGATGCTATAGCTGCGCGGCGTGCCTCGTGGACACCACAGTATAACTTGTTTACCTATTCTTCCATTTATTTGGCTTCCAGAGTTTGTATATTTAGTCACCCAGAACACTTGCTTATAATGTGTACTTGATTGCACAAAGAAAGTACATACATGCTTAGCTACAGATTTAAAAGCTCCACCTATCACAGCTTCTCCCACAACTTTTAACAAGTAACGTTAGAAGTAAATTAACTTTTTGTGTTGTCAGTCCACACTATTTTTTAAATTTAGTCATAAACAATACATAAAAGTAGGAATACTATTAAATCCCATAGATTTTTTCCCCATACTTTTAAGGAAATTGACAGTGTACAAAGGCAAATGTCTGTGGTAAACAAACTAGAAGAACCTGATTGTGGGAGGTGGTATTCCAGAACCTATATCTTAAAGAGTTTTCATAGACATCTCTATCTCATGCACAAGCAGCAAAGAGCCGGACGACTTCCTACAGCGTTAGTCATTCGGTAGGATCATGGTTCAAATCCCCGCCCGACCATCCGTGATTTCACTAAATCAGTCCAGACATTTGTTGAGCTTACCTACTAATGCTCTATCTTTGATGTACTTCGATTATCACCTGTAGCAGCGATAATTATTCACCATTGCTATTACAGATAAATAAATATGTAAAAATAAGGGCAAGTTCAAGCAAAACCTATTTGTGTAATATGGTCTTCGTGCTGAATTTAAATAGATAGAGTTTTATAGAAGTTACATAAAATTTATTGTATGGTCTTGAACGCCATGATTAGCACGTAATGCTCACTTCTCAGATATTCCTACATTTCGACTAACCAGCTCGGCATGAGTGGGTCTCCGTCAGGTACTTCCTTTTCCATTGATTCCATCATTTATGTGCAAAAAAGAACTCGACGCTCATTCCACAGAAGCGTAGACCAAAACAATAGAAGCATCCCATTGATGCATCATAGCATTTCCATTTCTATGAGCAAGTGCTTGAATCCTCTGGATCCATTAGTAAAGCAAACTCTCATAGCTGTCGAAATAATTAATAGGCCCGTAATCTCTTACACCTAAAGTCTGATTAGCAACTATTATTCGTCTTCGAGGCATTATTTATTTTGAGGTGAGATATGATTGTCTCTTCATCTTCGTTTGTTGAAATATGGAACCACTACGTGAGTTCTTCTGTGCTCTAAATTTAATCCTGAGATGATTCACACATACGTATAGGGAAATAACCATCGACACTGACTGAACAAGTTTTGAATTTCTTATGCTGGTTTGTATGTTCCTAGAACACGATTTGCCTAATCGGTTAATGAAACAGTCCCTACCTTTCAGGACCTGCTCGAATACAGATAACAGTATAATTCTTGTACCTCTAGTGCAAAATTTCCAAATACTGTGCGAGTGATACTCTCTCAACCCTCTGTAATCAGCGCATTTGTTTCATACTGCAAGCGGAACCTCTCTCCAAACAACAGCGTAATATAAGAGAGCGCGTGCTGAATAATTACTTGCGTCATTACATGAAATGCCCACGCGTGCACTTTTATCAGATAGCTGCCAGGCGAGATTGCAAAGCTCCACAGGTGCGTCGACAATGGGAAGCTTCTCTGCTGTCAAACAGTTACTGAAGTCCAGTAAATTGGATTGCTGAATTAGTAATAAGCACGTTACACCTGCAATTCTAGTAATTTCATTAGCGAGCTATGACCTCACAACCACGAAACGGGTAGACTCCCAACAGAGCGTACGATCCATATTCGGTCTGAAGCACTTTGGCTTCGCGCAGTTCAACATCAGGAATCATCAGTATCAAAACTAACCTGTTTGTTCTTTCGTGTTATTGTCGTTTCGAGAAACCGAGAATTAACACGTAAATAAAATAAAAAAGTAATATCGCTACTCACTCAACAATGTAAGTGCGTGAATTTCATGAATGTACCATTGTTTACTGAATACACAATGTGTGTGTTCATCCGTGTGTGCATTAACAATAAAGAATCAACCATGAAACAAAAAATAAAACGACGATTTCCCTCCGGAAGACCTGTTACGAGCAGTGTAATGTTGTATGCGCTGTAAAAGAGAGGTGACGATGATGAGCACGCCCTACGAGGCTGGATGCATGTAGCCCACGGCAGATACCTCATTACAAGGGTCTAAATCTCTCCGTTCAAGGATACTCTCAGCGGTACTACAATCTGCTCACGTGTGGATGTTTCCTCTACCAACACCATACATACGACTACGCTTTCAACATAGATAACTAGATGGGAGAAGTGGTAGAGCTTGCATGTTCGTTTCATTCACAAGTCATGAGAATTAAATTTGCCTCACTATGCTGCATATCCAAACTAAAATGAGTCATGTGATGTACCAGAAAACGCTCCACAAACAAGTGACATGCGGGTTCCGACATCAAACAAGTAAGGTACACAAGCTGTGCTATGAAGCGATCTATATATTCAGAAATGAAGAACACACTCCGCGATCGCAGTGTAGACACTCCTATTGTTCGAGGCAGCGCGGAAGGCCTGGGACAGTTTTGATGGCCGCCGATACACATTGACGGTACGAGGATTTTGTCAGCTGTATGCAAGTTACCACCTGGGTTTTCATCAAGATAAGTATGCGTGCGGAGTGTCATTTATGCTCTAATTTCATATAATGTAACACGGCAACGTCCTTAAGATCGGCAGCGTAAGACTGTTGACACCAGTTATCTGGGAGTAATAAAAGTATTTACACTGCGATCACGGCTTATGAATTGTGTTTTTCATTTCCATAAGACAAGTATCTGAAAGATGCTTTGACTTAGTGCAACATAGCCTCTCAAAGTTTGAGGTACTGTAGAAACCAATGAAGCATAACAGTTAATGGAAACGCGACGGCATTATTTCAGGTAGGTTCAACAGTTCTACAAACTTTCTTAAACTATGACAGCATCAACTATCCTTACAAATGGCATAAATAGTCGAAATCGACCAACTGTGGCAAATCAATATATGTAATAAAAGTATACATAGTTTGCCCGTCCTTGTACTATAATAAACAACTCATCCTCACAGCCCCGTGGTGTTCATATGGCATGGTAAACCTCCATCCCCCATTCATGAACAAAAAGTTTCAGCGTGTAACCGCAGGGAACTGGTTTCGAAGACGCAGGTGTCAAAAGAGGCACCAGACCTCTGAACTTTAGCTACAAATAGAGTGTCGAAACGACAGAGGCTGGTCGGAGAGTTGCTTCTATGTTGTTGGAGAATGTTGAAGAATGTTACAAATCTGACAGTAGAATCTAGAATGTTCTATAATGTTCCAGAATACTGTATAATTTCCGCTTTATTCTCAATCCATATTCTCTACTCATAAGACTGTTCATTCCATTCAATAGATCCCGTAATTGTTCTCCACTTTCAGTCAGGATAGCAATCTGCGAATCTTACCATTGATTTCTTTTGTAATCCCACTCCTGAACTTCTCTTTTATTTACGTCATTGCTTCTTCGATGTATATGTTGAACCATGAGGGGGAAAGAATATATCCATTTCTTACACCCTTTTGAATCTGAATACTTCGTTCTTGGTATTCCACTCTTATTGCTTCCTCTGGGTTCTTGTACATATTGTGTGTCAACGTCCTTTCCAATAATTTATCCCTATTTTTCGCAGCATTTTGAACACCTCACCTGATTTTACATTGGCAATAGCTTTTTCCAGGTCAACAAATTCTTGCTTCCATTCTCAGCCCCAACGTCAGAATTCCCTCTCTGGTGCCTTTACCTTTGCTAAAGACAAAATGACTGTCACCTAACACATTATAAATTTTGTTTTCCATTCCTATGTACATCATACCTGTCAGCAACTTGGAAGCATGAGCTGTTTAGCACATAGTGCGAAAAATGTCGCACTTGTCGGCTCTTGCTGTCTGCCAAACTGGTTGGATGATGTTCTTCCAAAAGACTGATGGCGCATCTTCAGTATCATACATTCGACACACCAACATTAATAGTCGTTTTGTTGAAACTCTCCTCAATGAATTTTGAAATTCCGATGGTATGTTATCTGCCCGTTCTGCCTTATTTGATTTTAAGTCTTCCGAAGCTCTTTTAAATTCTGATTGTAATACTGGATGCCTTTTCTCTTCCCTGCCGACTCCTCTTTCTTCTTCTATCACGTCACAGACAAGTCCTCCCCTTTGTAGAGGCCTACAATGTACTCCTTCCACGTATTCGTTCTCGCCTCTGCATTTAACAATGGAATTCCCATTGCACTCTTAATGTTGCCGACCCCGCTTTTAATTTCATCGAAGACTGATTTGACTTTTCCGTATGCTGAGACAGTCCGTCCGACAGTCATCTCTTTTTCGATTTCTTCACATTTTTCTTCTAGCAATTTCGCCTTAGCTTTCCTGCATTTCCAATTTATTTCATTCTTAATTACCTGTATTTCTGAATTTCCCTGAACGTTATTGTACTTCCTTCTTTCATCGATTAACTGAAGTATATATTCTGTTAACCATGATTTCTCCGCAGGTACCTTTCTTGTACCTATGTTGTTCTTTTAAACTTCCGTGATTGGCCTTTTTTGAGATGTCCATTCTTTTTCAACTGCCTACTGAGCTATTCATTACCGCGGTATCTACGGTCTCAGAGAACTCCAAGCATATCTATCCATTCCTTATTCCTCCTTTGAGCAATGTTGATTCCTAACTGGTCTCTTAAATTTCCGCGTATACTTCATCATTATTACATTGTAATCTGAGTCTCCATCTGCTCATGGGTACGCTTTCAAATTCAGTGTCTGATTTCGGAATATCTGGCTGACCGAGGTTTAATCTAAGTTAAAACTCCCCTCATCTCCCAGCCTTTATATCTCCTCCTCCTGTGATTCTTGAACAGGTTATTCATTAATATTCGCTGAAATTTAATGCAGAACTCAATTTGTCTTTCTCCTCTCTCATGCCTACATCCAAGCCCATATTCTTCCGTAACAATTTCTTCTACTCCTTCCCATATAACCGCATTCTTATCCCTTGAACTACTGATTCAGCCATTCAGACCTCATATATTTTCACTCTCTTCATCTTTTGCTTGCGACTTCGGCATGTATACCTCAACTACTGTTGTCGTTGTTGCTTTGCTATCTATTCTGATGAGAACAAGCCTATCACTGAGCTCTTCGCTGTAGATCACTCTGTGATGTACCTTCCTATTCATAACAAATCCTATTCCCATTATACAAATTGCTACTGCTGATAGTATTCCCCTAAACTCATCTGACCAGAAATCATTGTTTTCTTTCCATTTGACTTCACTGACTTTCATTTTATCTAAATTGCGCCTTCGCATTTCCCTTTCAGATTTTCTAGCCTCCCTACTAAATTCAGACTCGTTACCACTCACACCCCGTCTCATAGAACGTTATTCTTTCGTTTTTTTATTCACTGTATTTTTCCCGTGGTCATCCCTTGCCAGTCCGCTCCTGGAGATCGGAATGAGGGACTAGTCCGAAATCTTTTGGCGATGGAGAGACCATAATGACACTTTTTCAATTACAGGCCACATGTCTTGTGGATACACATTATGAGTCTTTAATGGTGTGGTTTCTATTGCCTTCTCCATCCTTTTGCTGTTGACCACGAAATGATATTCTCTGACATGAACCGACTGGAAGAAAACTATATTCAGGCCAAAAAGTCATTGTTGGTTTACGTTACCCTTGTTGACCTATGACCGTCTAATTGGTTAATGCTGATAGGAAAGAAATTATTTTTGTGAAAAGATAATCGTACTTTGAATTAGGATGTAGGCCCGAATTGCATCGCAAATGCCCGCTTCCAATTTAATTTAAACGGCCAAAAATAACTGCATGATTCGAGTTAAACAGGAAAACTGACAAGACCGTTGTTTTACAGAATAAAAAATAGCTTTTAAATACAGTGTTACAGTTATTATTGTCCAAAAGATGGACCTTGTGCAGTGTGCTCCCTGCCGCCGTTGGATAAGCAGCTGCCAGCAGCAAGTCGTATACTCCTAGCTCACTTATTTCTTACATGGTTTAATTCTTAATTTCTTTGGGTGTTTTTGGTACTTGCATTGTTTAATTCATAAATTTCGGGCGTATTAAAGCATTTGAGAGTTGTAGCATCGCGTTTTAGTACCTGAATAGTGTAAAATCGCGTAGTCTCCTTTCGCCGCTGAGCAGTGTGTCACCAGTGCGCAAGTAGCAGCATTACTGCATTTACTAGGCAATCCTGTATTTTAATAACCGTTTAAATTTTGTGTCGATTTGTTTGTGCTCTCTGTAGATTAGTTCAGACGTTCTTTGCACAACAGTTTTTAGCATGCATAGAGACTGCAACTGCTGTGTTCGGATGCAGGCTGAGTAGGCATCCCTTCGCTCCCAGCTTCAGGCAGTGTTGGCTTCGGTCACACAGCTTGAGGCTGTTGCCAATGGGCATCACTGTGGGGGTCCGGATGGGGGTTTGTCGGGGACGGCCAGCTCGTCCCACGCATCCCCCGATCGGACTGCGACTGTGGCTGCCCGGGATACTGCCCACATTGAGGCTGGTCCCTCACCTGCTGTAGAGTGGGAGGTCGAGGTGTGGCAGGGGGCGAAAGACATTCCGGAGGGCTGAACGGAAGGCCTCTCCAGTTTGTCTGACGAACCGGTTTCAGGCTCTGTCTCAGGCTGATACTGATCTTCGGCCGGACATGGCTGCTTGTCCTGTTCCAGAGGTTGCCCCTCAGTCTGCAAGATCCGGGCGGTCGCAGAGGGTGGGTTTACTGGTAACTGGGCGTGTAATGGGGCCCCTTAGGCATATGGCAACAAGAAAGGGGAAGAAAACCAATGTGCACTCCGTGTGCATATCGGGGGGAGTCATTCCAGATGTGGAAAGGGTCCTTCCGGATGCCATGAAGGGTACAGGGTGTACCCATCTGCAGGTGGTCGCTCATATCGGCACCAATGATGTGTGTCGCTATGGATCGGAGGAAATCCACTCTGGCTTCCGGCAGCTAACTGATTTGGTGAAGACTGCCAGTCTCGCTAGCGGGATGAAAGCAGAGCTCACCATCTGCAGCATCGTCGACAGGACTGACTGCGGACCTTTGGTACAGAGCCAAGTGGAGGGTCTGAATCAGAGGCTGAGACGGTTCTGCGACCGTGTGGGCTGCAGATTCTTCGACTTGAGCCATAGGGTGGTGGGGTTTCAGGTTCCACTGGATAGGTCAGGAGTCCACTACACACATCAGGCAGCTACCCGGGTAGCAGGGGTGTGTGGCGTGGACTGGGCAGTTTTTTAGGTTAGAAGGCCTCGGGCAAGTACAGAAAGTGCAAAAGCTTGAAAGGGTGCGGGGAAAAGTCAGGACATGCGGGGACCAAGCATCAATCGGTATTGTAATTGTAAACTGTCGAAGCTGCGTTGGTAAAGTACCGGAACTTCAAGCACTGATAGAAAGCACCGAAGCTGAAGTCGTTATAGGTACCGGAAGCTGGCTGAAGCCAGAGATAAATTCTGCCAAAATATTTACAAAGGCACAGACGGTGCTTAGAAAGGATAGATTGCATGCAACCGGTGGTGTTTGTCGCTGTTAGTAGCAGTTTATCCTGTAGTGAAATAGAAGTGGATAGTTCCTGTGAATTATTATTGCTGGAGGTTACACCCAACAACCGATCTAGGTTTATAATTGGCTCCTTTTACCGACCTCCCGACTCAGCAGCATTAGTGGCGGAACAACAGAGAGATTATTTGGAATACATTTTACATAAATTTTCTCAGCATGTTATAGTCTTAGGTGGAGATTTCAATTTACCAGATATTGACTGGGACACTCAGATGTTTAGGACGGGTGGTAGGGACAGAGCATCGAGTGACATTATACTGAGTGCACTATCCGAAAATTACCACGAGCAATTAAACAGAGAACCGACTCGTGGAGATAACATCTTAGACCTACTGATAACAAACAGACCCGCACTTTTCGACTCTGTAAGTGCAGAACAGGGAATCACTGATCATAAGGCCGTTGCAGCATCCCTGAATATGGAAGTTAATAGGAATATAAAAAAAAGGGAGGAAGGTTTATCTGTTTAGTAAGAGTAATAGAAGACAGATTACAGATTACCTACCAGATCAAAACGAAAATTTGTTCCGACACTGACAAAGTTGAGTGTTTATGGAAAAAGTTCAAGGCAATCGTAAAATGCGATTTAGACAGGTACGTGCCGAGTAAAACTGTGAGGGACGGGAAAAACCCTCCGTGGTTCGTCCGCAGCTCGTGGTCGTGCGGAACCGTTCTCGCTTCCCACGCCCGGGTTCCCGGGTTCGATTCCCGGCGGGGTCAGGGATTTTCTCTGCCTCGTCATGACTGGGTGTTGTGTGATGTCCTTAGGTTAGTTAGGTTTAAGTAGTTCTAAGTTCTAGGGGACTGATGACCATAGTAGTTAAGTACTATAGTGCTCAGAGCCATTTGAACCACCGTGGTTCAACAACAAAGTTAGGAAACTACTGCGAAAGCAAACAGAGCCTCACTCCAAGTGTAAACGCAGCCAAAACCTCTCAGACAAACAGAAGCTAAACGATGTCAAAGTTAGCGTAAGGAGGGCTATGCGTGAAGCGTTCAGTGAATTCGAAAGTAAAATTCTATGTAGTGCCTTGACAGAAAATCCTAGGAAGTTCTGGACTTACGTTAAATCAGTAAGTGGTTCGAAAGAGCATATCCAGACACTCCGGGATGATGATGGCATTGAAACAGAGGATGACACACGTAAAGCTGTTTCACAGAGGCAGACCGCACTGCAGTTCCTTCTCTAAGTCCTCGCACAAACGAAAAAATGGCTGACATCGAAATAAGTGTCCAAGGAATAGAAAAGCAACTGGAATCACTCAACACAGGGAAGTCCACTGGACCTGACGGGATACCAATTCGATTCTACACAGAGTACGCGAAAGAACATGCCCCCCTTCTAACAGCCTTGTACCGCAAGTCTCTAGAGGAACGGAAGGTTCCAAATAATTGAAAAAAGAGCACAGGTAGTCCCAGTCTTCAAAAAGGGTCGTCGAGCAGATGCGCAAAACTGTAGACCTATATCTCTGACGTCGATCTGTTGTAGAATTTTGGAACATGTTTTTTGCTCGCTTATCATGTCGTTTTTGGAAACCCAGAATCTACTCTGTAGGAATCAACATGGATTCCGGAAACAGCGATCGTGTGAGACCCAACTCGCTTTATTTGTTCATGAGACCCAGAAAATATTAGATACAGGCTCCCAGGTAGATGCTGTTTTCCTTGACTTCCGGAAGGCGTTCGATACAGTTCCGCACTGTCGCCTGATAAACAAAGTAAGAGCCTACGGAATATCAGACTAGCTGTGAGGCTTGATTGCAGAGTTTTTAGCAAACAGAACACAGCATGTTGTTATCAATAGAGAGACGTCTACAGACGTTAAAGTAACCTCTGGCGTGCCACAGGGGAGTGTTATGGGACCATTGTTTTTCACAATATATATAAATGACCTAGTGATAGAGTCGGAAGTTCCATGCGGCTTTTCGCGGATGATGCTACAGTATACAGAGAAGTTGCAGCATTAGAAAACTGGAGCGAAATGCAGGAAGATCTGCAGCGGATAGGCACTTGGTGCAGGGAGTGGCAACTGACCCTTAACATAGACAAATGTAATGTATTGCGAATACATAGAAAGAAGGATCCTTTATTGTATGATTATATGATAGCGGAACAAACACTGGTAGCAGTTACTTCTGTAAAATATCTGGGAGTATGCGTGCGGAACGATTTGAAGTGGAATGATCATATAAAATTAATTGTTGGTAAGGCGGGTACCAGGTTGAGATTCATTGGGAGTGTCCTTAGAAAATGTAGTCCATCAACAAAGGAGGTGGCTTACAAAACACTCGTTCGACCTATACTTGAGTATTGCTCATCAGTGTGGGATCCGTACCAGATCGGGTTGACGGAGCAGATAGAGAAGATCCAAAGAAGAGCGGCGCGTTTCGTCACAGGGTTATTTGGTAACCGTGATAGCGTTACGGAGATGTTTAGCAAACTCAAGTGGCAGTCTCTGCAAGAGAGGCGCTCTGCATCGCAGTGTAGCTTGCTCGCCAGGTTTCGAGTGGGTGCGTTTCTGGATGAGGTACCGAATATATTGCTTCCCCCTACTTGTACCTCCCGAGGAGATCACGAATGTAAAATTAGAGAGATTCGAGCGCTCACAGAGGCTTTCAGACAGCCGTTCCTCCCGCGAACCATACGCGACTGGAACAGAAAAGGTAGGTAATGACAGTGGCACGTAAAGTACCCTCCTCCACACACCGTTGGGTGGCTTGCGGAGAAGAAGAAGAATTCAGTCTAGTCTGGCGTATTTCACAGAAATAACAATTATCACAGAACAGAGACTGGTATAACACCGATGAGTTGAATATACTGTTTTTTCCAGGAATTTGATTTTATGTAAGTACAACTAAATGAAATGGCTTTTAGTTGTCATTCAACGGAAATATTATAAACTCGCAAACATTTTGACTTAAATAACAGTATTAACTGTTACACGATAGGCCTCGAGCGGATATTATTTTACATTGTTACTAATGTGTACCTTCAGTATTATTTAATTATGCACAATTTCACTCCTGTGTCTTTATTGAAAGATGGTTCACATGGTTGCTATTGTACCTCTTAATTAAACACCGAAGAAGTATTATTTCATACGAAATTTAAAACTTGAGTTCTTGCTTAAACTTGAAATGAAGTTGTAAAGTTTGTTTTGGATGGTAATTCTAACTCTGCACCTAATCGAAAAGATGTATTAACTCAGTTAAATGTTAAGTAGGATATTTTCACCGGTAGCGAAATGACTACAACTGAACTGACGAAATGAAAAACTTTTGCCTTCCTAGGATTCGAACTCGACAAATTCCACTGTCGTTTTCTAGTCACGAATGCGCTTTAAGTAACTCTTTATTTCACCAATAGCGAGATACACGCATGTATGAACTGGAGAAAATATAGCGAAACGTTCTGTATGTGACTGGAAGTCGAAAAGAGCTTGATGGAGGATAGGAAGGAATGATCATTACAATAAAAGAAGAGAAATCAGAGCTCACACAAAAAGATTTAAGTGTTCGTTTACCCTGCTTGCTGTTCGAGAATGGAAAGGTAGAGAAGTGGCTTAAAGGTGGTCTCATGAACCCTCTACCGGGCACTTAATTGTGAATTACAGATTAATCATGTAAATGTAAATATGGATGAAACTGTATCATCCTGAAGGGATAAAGCCCATGAAAGTGGTAATTCCAGTCCAGCAACAATATTTCCTTCGGTAAATATAGAATATAGATCTCTACATTGTTTATTTGGTGTTATCGGAGATTAAGTGGGTCTGTTAGTTGGTGTTAGGAATGTTTGATTGACGTGGGAATCGAACCCGACCTTACACATTACTATGCTAGAATCATTCCAGCAGACCACTGAACACAACCTGAGGATGTCTCAAGATTACATCGTAATATATAGGATGTGTCACAGTGGATTAGAACAATTTATTCATTTCCTTGTTCGACCGCACAACCTTTCACCACCTGTCTGCGGTACCTAGTAAGTACTTCCGACTTGATCTTGCAATCACTGAAATGAAACCAGGTAATGGCCATTTGCTCGAAATGGCAACACGATCAGATGAGGAAATTTCTACAGGAGGTGTTCAACTGTCGTTCTCCTGCAGGTGTCTGTGGTCTGCCGATTAACGTCGCACAGCATAAAAGTGATGTTGAAAATTGGATAACAGTCATTCCTTTATTTGTTTAAACCACGTTTCATCGGCCGTTAAACCATCTTTCTGATGGATGATGAATAATTTACCCTACTTTATAACTTGCAAAACTTCCAAAAATATTTCCCCGAAAGAGTATGTGCCTATCTGTCGAGATTATAACAATTTCTAGGCGATATAGATGATGCGCAGTAGCGGGCAAAGCTTGCTACAGGTTGCTGTGACGCTACAGTGACGCTTCATGACTATAGCCTACAATACTAACTGATATCTCACAGCTAGGATTTAGGTAACCTTAAGGAAAACACATGGAAGGTGGACCCACATATTTCGTCATTTGTTGTTTCATGGAATACACTTTATTGCTTAACACCAATATTGTAATTGCAATAAAAAGAAAAGAACTTGTGAAAAGAAACACAACACTCACGCTCTTTAAAAACCTTGGACAGGCTCAGTTCATCAAAAACAAGTTTTAACAATTTATACCATTAAGAAAAGGACTTGAAACTGGAAGTATACAGTTCCCAAATAGAAGAAAGAAATCACACCATCTAGGCGTGGCTGTAAGCACGTTCAAGAAACAATTTTATCAGAAAAATGAAAATGTAGTAACAAAGTAGTAACTATTTCCAACCTTGCGTAACACGCTACAGAAGCGGATATAGTCCATCCAAACTACAGAAAGTATACCAAGTCATGCCACTGATTGTAGCTGTTGGAAAGCCCTTAACGACACGTAGGCCGTAATAAAAATCCTTTAAGCAATAAAATACATAATCCCCATAAATACAGGCAAAGCAGGGAAGGCATACAATTTAAATGTGACTTCCAAATACACTCCTGGAAATGGAAAAAAGAACACATTGACACCGGTGTGTCAGACCCACCATACTTGCTCCGGACACTGCGAGAGGGCTGTACAAGCAATGATCACACGCACGGCACAGCGGACACACCAGGAACCGCGGTGTTGGCCGTCGAATGGCGCTAGCTGCGCAGCATTTGTGCACCGCCACCGTCAGTGTCAGCCAGTTTGCCGTGGCATACGGAGCTCCATCGCAGTCTTTAACACTGGTAGCATGCCGCGACAGCGTGGACGTGAACCGTATGTGCAGTTGACGGACTTTGAGCGAGGGCGTATAGTGGGCATGCGGGAGGCTGGGTGGACGTACCGCCGAATTGCTCAACACGTGGGGCGTGAGGTCTCCACAGTACATCGATGTTGTCGCCAGTGGTCGGCGGAAGGTGCACGTGCCCGTCGACCTGGGACCGGACCGCAGCGACGCACGGATGCACGCCAAGACCGTAGGATCCTACGCAGTGCCGTAGGGGACCGCACCGCCACTTCCCAGCAAATTAGGGACACTGTTGCTCCTGGGGTATCGGCGAGGACCATTCGCAACCGTCTCCATGAAGCTGGGCTACGGTCCCGCACACCGTTAGGCCGTCTTCCGCTCACGCCCCAACATCGTGCAGCCCGCCTCCAGTGGTGTCGCGACAGGCGTGAATGGAGGGACGAATGGAGACGTGTCGTCTTCAGCGATGAGAGTCGCTTCTGCCTTGGTGCCAATGATGGTCGTATGCGTGTTTGGCGCCGTGCAGGTGAGCGCCAAAATCAGGACTGCATACGACCGAGGCACACAGGGCCAACACCCGGCATCATGGTGTGGGGAGCGATCTCCTACACTGGCCGTACACCACTGGTGATCGTCGAGGGGACACTGAATAGTGCACGGTACATCCAAACCGTCATCGAACCCATCGTTCTACCATTCCTAGACCGGCAAGGGAACTTGCTGTTCCAACAGGACAATGCACGTCCGCATGTATCCCGTGCCACCCAACGTGCTCTAGAAGGTGTAAGTCAACTACCCTGGCCAGCAAGATCTCCGGATCTGTCCCCCATTGAGCATGTTTGGGACTGGATGAAGCGTCGTCTCACGCGGTCTGCACGTCCAGCACGAACGCTGGTCCAACTGAGGCGCCAGGTGGAAATGGCATGGCAAGCCGTTCCACAGGACTACATCCAGCATCTCTACGATCGTCTCCATGGGAGAATAGCAGCCTGCATTGCTGCCAAAAGTGGATATACACTGTACTAGTGCCGACATTGTGCATGCTCTGTTGCCTGTGTCTATGTGCCTGTGGTTCTGTCAGTGTGATCATGTGATGTATCTGACCCCAGGAACGTGTCAATTAAGTTTCCCCTTCCTGGGACAATGAATTCACGGTGTTCTTATTTCAATTTCCAGGAGTGTAGTACACACGAGCAGAGACATTGGTAATGACCCTTAAACAAATATGCAGTTGCCCAAAATACAAGATAAACCGGGAGAAAAGCAAGTTAAATGTGACTCCTAACTGGTACATACCAGCTGAGAATTACAGCAGGCAGCTAGAACAGCCAACAAGGAACAAAGAGGCAAGATTTACATTGAATTAAGTTACCTAATGGCTATGGATCAAAGGAAAGGTTCAACAGTTTATATGATAAGTAAAGGACCATAAACTTAAAGCGCTCAGAAGTGCCAATAAGGGTTTAGCGTTTCAACGAGTAGTTAAAGAGCAGGTATAGGGAGGAGAAACTTCTGGCTTGCAGAACATTCTTTAAACCTCATGAGCTTACTGAATTCACCAAGTAGGGCAGCATTTACTCCGAATTCGATATATATTCATCTTTTACTTACGAGAGGGGGATTCTTGTTTCTTGTCGTTCCTGGTCTTTTTCCGTGTCACTATGGTGTCGGGGTGTCACTGCGGATCTTGCAATTTTACTGGCAGTGGATGGCAGGATGCCCTTCCTGATACCACCACTTCCCCACACGCTGTAATCATCTGTGCACCGCATCTTCTTGCAGCTGGTGTTACCCCATGTTAAAATGTGAGAACTTTTTGTAAATGTTTTCGCAACTTCATTTGAGACTTGACGTGGGTACCAACAAGGTACTCAGCACGTCGTATGTGGGAAACCACCTAAAAAACACATTCATCCTAGCTGGCAACCGGTTCTCATCATTAATCAGCTCCCAGATTCGACCCTGGGCCTGAACGGCATCTCTTTTCTCAGAAGTGGGCTCTCCAGATCGCTCGGCTATCCTGACGGGTTACGAGGAATCATGTATACTCCTACCTAAATGAAGTAAGAGGCATAACCACAGGTACTCCGCACTGCAAAACATTATGACGAAACATATAAAGAAACATAACATATTAACAACTCTGTGGAAATGAGTTTAGGTGCGGAACTATTTTCCAGATGTCTCCCAGTCGTGCGCTGAAAGCTGGACATCACATGGCTTGAGGTCAGCGTGACTGTAGAACCAAATGCGGCTGACCCCGCCACACGAGGCAGTTGAAGGAATCGGAAAAGACAGCGAGTGTCAACCAATGTGCAGCTACTGTGCAGTGTGGCGCTGTTGCTCATTTCACCGTGGCCCAGAGACAACATCTGGATGTGTGATCTACGGCTTTCCTGGCGAATTAACTGTTTGTACTGTTCTCAGGTCTCCAGTCGGGTGCAGTCGTTTTCAAACCACGATATTTCGACAGCATTCCTTGCCGTCATCTTCAGGTGATACCAGCAAACTGAGAGTCTCCGCTGAATCTCCTCCCCTTTATACTCTTATCGCTCCCCACCCCTTCCCCCACGTCCTGCCGCACGCGGCGCTGCGTGGAGTGGTGGTGGAGAGGGGCGATTGAAATACGTGTAGCTGATGGGCTGATCAACAGGGATGCCAGGTTCAACCTCAGCAAAGCCTGGCACCCAGCACTCAGCCAACTAAAAGCACAGCGCCGAGCCAAAGCTACTTCCACACCTGACGAAGGCCACAGGACATCTGATGGTCCACAGTTCGCATCCAGCAACCAGCAGCCCACCCCTCCCCACCACCACTCCACGCAGCGCCACGTACGGCAGGACGCGGGGAAAGGGGAGGGGAGCGAACAGAGTATAAAAGGGAGGAGTTTCAGCGGAGACGTTCAGCCTGCAGGTATCACCTGAAGATGACGGCAAGGAATTCTGTCGAAATATCGTGGTTTGCAAACGACTGCACCCGTCCGCAGCTCGTGGTCGTGCGGTAGCGTTCTCGCTTCCCGCGCCCGGGTTCCCGGGTTCGATTCCCGGCGGGGTCAGGGATTTTCTCTGCCTCGTGATGACTGGGTGTTGTGTGCTGTCCTTAGGTTAGTTAGGTGTAGGTAGTTCTAAGTTCTAGGGGACTGATGACCATAGATGTTGAGTCCCATAGTGCTCAGAGCCATTTTTTTGACTGCACCCGGCTGGAGACCCGAGAACAGTACAAACATCTGGATGATTTCACACACAGAAGAATCATCGAGAAATTTGGAGGGCGAAGTGTGACGACTGCAGTCCTGGAATTTGGTAATACACACAAATTTATTTCAGTGCATGTGGGTCGTTCCAACCACAGACACTGTTGCCCGATGGCAGATGAACGCTACATCGCTAAATTGTGCAACAGGCAAGAAGGGGTTCACTTCAAAAAGCGGATGCAATTGTAACCACATTTAACTCATTGCAAGGTGCTCCACAGAGGCACGTCGACTCTCAGGGAAGGGGGCGGTCTCTTCGGTCGAAGAGCAGTATGTTGTGTTCAGTTGACATCCGCACATCGGCGATACGATTTTGGATGGTGCCAAGAGCACACAGATTGGATCACTGAGGATCGGGATCACGGTCTCTCCTTCGACAGGACCAGGTTCAGTATGAGCAGTGATTCTAGACGTACCCTCATGTGGCAAGAGGTGGAAGCGTGTAATGCGCCTATTACTACTATCGAACATGATCGTTTTGGTGGTCCAAGTGTTATGGTGTGGGAGTACCAACCTCTAAATCTTGGAAAGCCGTATATTCGGCAGTCGACTTTATTGTGACACTATACTCCTCCCCTGCGTGCGTCTTTTCAGGGTTGACTTTATATATATGTCAATGCGAGGTGGAAGAGCTCTTGGAACGAGATGGTATTTGGCGAATGGACTGGCCTGACCGTTCGCCTAATTTAAATCCCTTACTGGTAATTTGACCGTCCACAACTGACGTAATGCGTGGCTATTAAGTGGTACGTATATGCCACTCGGTTGTGTGGTATCAACGTAGTTAGAAAGATCTACATTAAGACTTAGCAGAATATCAAGAAGAAGCTATTGTGGTTGGAGATGCTCACGACCACTACGTGAATGAAGTTTCACGATTTGTTGGTGTATCAACCCACTGTCCAATACATCTACTCGCTGTTATGTAATATGGAGTGCCGGCCGCTGGTGGCCGAGCGGTTCTGGCGCTACAATCTGGAACCGCGCGACCGCTACGGTCGCAGGTTCGAATCCTGCCTCGGGCATGGATGTTTGTGTTGTCCTTAGGTTAGTTAGGTTTAAGTAGTTCTAAGTTCTAGGGGACTTATGACCTCAGCAGTTGAGTCCCATAGTGCTCAGAACCATTTGAACCATTTTTTGTAATATGGAGTAATAACAACGATCGTCCAACGATAGAGGGGACCAGAAATCACACCTCTTGTGAATGACGCTCGAAGGGAGTGCAAGACCTTCTCAGTCGGTATCCTAGTGAAGAGGACTGCATGCAAATGACGTTCCTTCTCGGATAACTCGCAAAAAACCATTGCTTAACCCTTTGTTTCCTGACATAAGAAAAAATTTACTTTTTAACATTTTCTTTGCAGAATTTATGCTATTATGGCCTCAAATGACGGTAGGATTTTTTGTAAAATTTTATTCTATTTTTCACAAGTTTTTTCTCTCCTGGTACTCAAAATTACCGTCAGACTCCATGGACAGAATCACAATATGTGCAGAAAAGTGCTCCCATTTTTATAACTTGTACTTTATTCCCCATAAATTTTAAATATTTTTACATTAGAAAATTAATTAACAGAAATATATTTCTGAATTTTTTTTAATTTCGCATAAATTTATTCTCGAGCAACTTCACAATACGTAGTAACTTAGCTATACATTTTTGACAGTATGTACATATCATATATTTAGTGTTAGTGATACCTCATGAAATTGTAGGAAACAGTTCTTTTTCTCATTGTAGCACAAATACACTTTACATGTACTACATTGTGAATGTGGTGTCGACCGAATTTTATTTTTCGCACACATTTCGCATCGTCCTCTTTTACAACTGAACACTACAAAATGGTTTTCTCAGTTGCCAAGACGTACATTCTTTGGAACAGAAAAGTTATCCTTCCTTCTCTTTGGGGGAGTTATTTCATCTTCCCCAGAGTTTCTCTTTTTGAGATTTGGCACTTGCTGTTCATTCATTAGCCCTAGTGCCACAGCACGGCTGAATTCCAGCAGTGGCAGTGCCCCTTGTAGATCACTGCAAATGACGTAAGCATTGACAAAATCAATTTCTATTGCTCCACAGAAGAGACGGTGCCACCATTTCTTTGATCGCCTGTCAAGACCATAAGTTAAACGTAATCTGTCTGCATGATCCACATCACCCATGTGTTTATTGTACTCACATACAATAACTGGTCATGGTATAGTCATACTAGTTCCATCTTTCTGTTTTCTTGTCACTACGCTCTGTTCAGTGCCTTGGAAGTTTGACGCAAAATGTTGTTGTTGTTGTGGTCCTCAGTCCTGAGACTGGTTTGATGCAGCTCTCCATGCTACTCTATCCTGTGTAAGCTTCTTCATCTCCCAGTACCTACTGCAACCCACATCCTTCTTCCCCTACGATTTTTACCCTCCACGCTGCCCTCCAATACTAAATTGGTGATCCCTTGATGCCTCAGAACATGTCCTACCAACCGATCCCTTCTTCTGGTCAAGTTGTGCCACAAACTCCTCTTCTCCCCAACCCTATTCAGTACCTCCTCATTAGTTATGTGATCTACCCATCTAATTTTCAGCATTCTTCTGTAGCACCACATTTCGAAAGCTTCTATTCTCTTCTTGTCCAAACTATTTATCGTCCATGTTTCACTTCCATACATGGCTACACTCCATACAAATACTTTCAGAAGAGACTTCCTGACACTTAAATCTATACTCGATGTTAACAAATTTCTCTTCTTCAGAAACGCTTTCCTTGCCATTGCCAATCTACCTTTTATATCCTCTCTACTCCGACCATCATCAGTTATTTTGCTCCCCAAATAGCAAAACTCCTTTACTACTTTAAGTGTCTCATTTCCTAATCTAATACCCTCAACATCACCCGACTTAATTCGACTACATTCCATTATCCTCGTTTTGCTTTTGTTGATGTTCATCTCATATCCTCCCTTCAAGACACCATCCATTCCGTTCAACTGCTCTTCCAAGTCCTTTGCTGTCTATGACAGAATTACAATGTCATCGGCGAACCTCAAAGTTTTTATTTCTTCTCCATGGATTGAATAGCATCGGGGAGAGGCTACAACCCTGTCTTACTCCCTTCCCAACCACTGTTTCCCTTTCATGTCCCTCGACTCTTATAACTGCCATCTGGTTTCTGTACAAATTGCAAATAGCCTTTCGCTCCCTGTATTTTACCCCTGCCACCTTTAGAATTTGAAAGAGAGTATTCCAGTCAACATTGTCAAAAGCTTTCTCTAAGTCTACAAATGCTAGAAACGTAGGTTCGCCTTTCCTTAATCTTTCTTCTAAGATAAGTCGTAAAGTCAGTATTGCCTAACGTGTTCCAGTATTTCTACGGAATCCAAACTGATCTTCCCCGAGGTCGGCTTCTACTAGTTTTTCCATTCGTCTAAAAGAATTCGTGTTAGTATTTTGCAGCTGTGGCTTATTAAACTGATTGTTCGGAAGTTCTCACATCTGTCAACACCTGCTTTCTTTGGGATTGGAATTATTATATTCTTCTTGAAGTCTGAGGGTATTTCGCCTGTTTCATACATCTTGCTCACCAGATGGTAGAGTTTTGTCAGGACTGGCTCTTCCAAGGCCGGCAGTAGTTCCAATGGAATGTTGTCTACTCCGGGGGCCTTGTTTCGACTCAGGTCTTTCAGTGCTCTGTCAAACTCTTCACGCAGTATCGTATCTCCCATTTCATCCTCATCTACACCCTCTTCCATTTCCATAATATTGTCCTCAAGTACATCGCCCTTGTATAGACCCTCTATATACTCCTTCCACCTTTCTGCTTTCCCTTCTTTGCTTAGAACTGGGTTTCCATCTGAGCTCTTGATGTTCATACAAGTGGTTATCTCCAAAGGTCTCTTTAATTTTCCTGTAGGCAGTATCTATCTTACCCCTAGTGAGATAAGCTTCTACATCCTTACATTTGTCCTCTAGCCATCCCTGCTTAGCCATTTTGCACTTCTTGTCGATCTCATTTTTGAGACGTTTGTATTCCTTTTTGCCTGCTTCATTTACTTCATTTTTATATTTTCTCCTTTCATCAATTAAATTCAATATTTCTTCTGTTACCCAAGGATTTCTACTAGCCCTCGTCTTTTTACCTACTTGATCCTCTGCTGCCTTCACTACTTCTCCCTCAAAGCTCCCCATTCTTCTTCTACTGTATTTCTTTCCCCCATTCCTGTCAATTGTTCCCTTATGCTCTCCCTGAAACTCTGTACAACCTCTGGTTCTTTCAGTTTATCCAGGTCCCATCTCCTTAAATTCCCACCTTTTTGCAGTTTCTTCAGTTTTAATCTACAGGTCATAACCAATAAATTGTGGTCAGAGTCCACATCTACCCCTGGAAATGTCTTACAATTTAAAACCTGGTTCCTAAATCACTGTCTTACCATTATATAATCTATCTGATACCTTTTAGTATCTCCAGGGTTCTTCCATGTATACAACCTTCTATCATGATTCTTAAACCAAGTGTTAGCTATGATTAAGTTGTGCTCTGTGCAAAATTCTACCAGGCGGCTTCCTCTTTCATTTCTTAGCCCCAATCCATATTCACCTACTACGTTTCGTTCTCTCCCTTTTCCTACACTCGAATTCCAGTCACCCATGACTATTAAATTTTCGTTTCCCTTCACTATCTGAATAATTTATTTTATTTCATCATACATTTCTTCAATTTCTTCGTCATCTGCAGAGCTAGTTGGCATATAAACTTGTACTACTGTAGTAGGTGTGGGCTTCGTATCTATCTTGGCCACAATAATGCGTTCACTAAGCTGTTTGTAGTAGCTTACCCGCGTTCCTATTTTCCTATTCATTATTAAACCTACTCCTGCATTACCCCTATTTGACTTTGTGTTTATAACCCTGTAGTCACCTGACCAGAAGTCTTGTTCCTCCTGCCACCGAACTTCACTAATTCCCTCTATATCTAACTGTAACCTATTCATTTCCCTTTTCAATTTTTCTAACTTACCTGCCCGATTAAGGGAC
Organism: Schistocerca nitens; assembly: GCF_023898315.1. NCBI lineage: Eukaryota > Metazoa > Arthropoda > Insecta > Orthoptera > Acrididae > Schistocerca > Schistocerca nitens. The sequence continues at coordinate 548,482,671 of NC_064615.1, forward strand.
CTGACATTCCACGCTCCGATCCGTAGAACGCCAGTTTTCTTTCTCCTGATAACGACATCCTCTTGAGTAGTCCCCGCCCGGAGATCCGAATGGGGGACTATTTTACATCCGGAATATTTTACCCAAGAGGACGCCATCATCATTTAATCATACAGTAAAGCTGCATGCCCTCGGGAAAAATTACGGCCGTAGTTTCCCCTTGCTTTCAGCCGTTCGCAGTACCAGCACAGCAAGTCCGTTTTGGTTTTTGTTACAAGGCCAGATCAGTCAATCATCCAGACTGTTGCTCTTGCAACTACTGAAAAGGCTGCTGCCCCTCTTCAGGAACCACACGTTTGTCTGGCCTCTCAACAGATACCCCTCCGTTGTGGTTGTACCTACGGTACGGCTATCTGTATCGCTGAGGTATGCAAGCCTCCCCACCAACGGCAAGGTCCATGGTTCATGGGGGGGGGGGGGGGGGGTGACGCAAAATACACTACTTTATTTTCCCTCCACTGAAATACTGTTAGGTCTAAAGATGACTCTCTGTGATTTGATTCCCCACGGTTTAGACATTTTTCTTTAGGTAAATTCCCTGGCAAACCTTTCCTGTTTGTTCTAATTGTTCCACAGGCAAATGTATTTACAGATTTCTGTGTGAGAAAAAGTGGACAGAACAACTAGTGAGAGGTAACGCATTGTTGCCTCAATAAAGTGTTTGCACAACCTGACGGTACTAATAAGTCCGCCTTATATTTTCCACTTTATCTCATTCACTTGTAACGTAATGTTTCAAACTATTATTAAAAAAAAAACAAAGAAGCTAAGTACGTACAATGGAAAACTCAACGGAAGTTTCAATAAATTGCACACAAATTCAGGCAACACCATGGAAATAAGGACATACAATCTTCTGTTTTCACAGCAGCACCCGAAAAACAATTTGAAGCTCTGACCGTCAGAGAGGTCTATGTATTGCACAGTAACATCTATGAAACAGTAGAGCAGAGTTACTGTTACGTACCGACAGGCTTTCAGATCACGAAACTGCACCACGAGAAAATAATGAGAGTCAAAACTTACTGGTAATTTTAAGTACCGTCAGGCAACAAAGGGTTAAAGCAGCACCTACTACTGAACCTTATTTATGGCCAAGTAACACAGAGACTCGACATTAGGTGACCGGATTCGGTTAGTACGGTCCGACAGCCGGCAGCTGTATCCGAGCGGTTCTAGTCGCTTCAGTCCGGAACCGCGCTGCTGCTACGGTCGCTCGGTTAGTTAGGTTTAAGTAGTTCTAAGTCTAGGGGACTGATGACCTCAGATGTTAATTCCCATAGTGCTTGGAGCCATTTGAACCATTTTGAACGGTCCGACATTTCGAATGTACACCGACGGCAAATTCAAGCGTTTAACGAGCAGTGTGTGGAGAGTGCATTTCAGCGCCGGAGGTGCTTCTGTGATGTTTTGAGGGCTTTTTCCGTACCATGACTTGAACCCAATAATTCAGTTTTCCATAAACATGAACCAGGATATTATTTTATTTCAACATTACTGTTGGCGAAATGTTGCCTTTCTTCTGCGTCTTCGTGTTTAATGTTGCGATCACTCCACGTATTCAAAGATGACAACAGGAATAGAAGCGTGAATTACTGGTTTGACCAACACTCAGGCACCCTATTGCCGCTTGGCTGGCCCGCTATATCATTCGAACTCAGTACCACATAAAATACCAGGAACTAGTTCTATCAACGGGTGAAACGTAGCAGTCAACTTCCCCGCAGTTAGGTGAGTCAACAGGATCTAGTGTACGTTAGTAATAAATCTGTTACGTAGTCTGTCTGCCTGTTTGTCTTTGAAGATGCGTCTCCAAAGCTAATACACGAATTTTCACTGGGTTTTCGCAGGTAACTTGAGTGTAGCTTGGTCACCATGTAGGCTTTATACCATCAAAACCAGATCACAGAAAAGAAGATACCCACACATATTATAAACGTATATGTATTTATGTTCAACGCCTTCTCCGAAACCACTGGACCTCTTAGTGATCTGCTCCAAACTTGACACTTAGTTTCGAAACTATACGAAACTTGTTCTCACTGACGCCCCCCATCCTCTCCCGCCGTCCGTCCCTTCACACACACACATTCACCCACAGAAAATGATGCTCAGTTTCTCATCAGACATTATGACGCTTTAATTTATGACTTATTTACTACTGACTATATTTGCCACACATTTTGCAGACAGAATTCACGTATACTACTCACTGTACATGCAAAATTACAGCTTCTGCGATACATAATTCAGGATATATGCATCATGCATAACGCGAAGTATTTAAATTTTTTTTTGTAGCTGAACCTATTTCGATAAAATTTCGTAAGGATTATTTAGAAAGGCAGACGCGCTGCGTCGTGCATAGACAAAAGTTATAGGCCTTTTCTAGCTTTCGGAATGAACTTCCTTTTTCAAGGTTGTAGGAGAAACAAACACACACATACTCACATGCACACGCCTGCCTCCGTACATTGTGCTCAGTCGAACGCGACTGAGTACAATGTAGGGAGACAGCTATGTGCATAAGAGATAGTGTGTGTGTGTGTGTGTGTGTGTGTGTGTGTGTGTGTGTGTGTGTGTGTGTGTGTATGTGTGTGTGTGTGTGTGTGTGTGAGTGTGTGTGTGTTTTTGTCCATGTTTCTCCTACAAGCATGAAAAATGAATTCCATTCCTAACGCTAGCAAAGTTCTGTACCTTTTGTTTCTGTACTCGTCGACGACAAGGCTCTTCTGGCTTTCGGCTAGTCGTCTCCTTTATTCTTAAATAATTAGTAATTCTCAACCAGAACTTTCCGTAAATTTCAAAAGGTGATATTCTGAACCCTGAGAAGATCACAAGCTACTTTAGAAAGTATTACAAGAAACCTTTTGATTTGAATTATATTACGAGAATTAGGGAAAAATATTTGCTCTTTGTCTTTTGAACTTAATTATATTTGTAATAACACTTTTATTGGTTGATATCTGGTACGTGATGTGTTTCTTGGCATTGAGAACGATGGATACACCCATACTTCCGCATTACTTCAGAAGCACGAAGCAAAGACGCCCGTCCCTGCCCATGCCTTATATACGCAGGGGTGAGAGTGGGCGGCACATCACGAGTATGCTTACCCAAATAGGCAAACACGTGAGGGCAACTGATGTTATCGCACATACAGTAGCTTACTTACCATCAGTCATCATAACAAAACTACTGAAACGCAAGCACAGTAGCGGGTAACACGTAGTCGAGAGTACGTGTCTTCAGCTGGATACGGCATGAGGAAACTTTGAGACTTATTCATCGCCAGACAGAGGTTATAAGCAAGGATAACGGCGGTGGTGGTACAAGAAATTAGCATGATATTTCCTGAGGTCACTAATTTTTTGTCCGGTGTGCTGCAGTTGTCTCCTCATCCACAGTGAACTAATCATGTAATCCAGCAGACTCAAGCAGTTGTACAACGTGGGTGTTAGTTCCTAGATGACAAAAAATTTCCAGCTGAGGTTAATTACCCTTCCACACACGTTCTATGTTATACGGGATCATGGTTTCCAATAGGCTTCAACGTATTAGTTATGAAATACAAGGTGCATCTGAAAAGTTCGGTGAACGATCTCAGAAAATAACAATAGTTACAAACTGAATACCTTAACTTGTCTTCAACGTACTCAACATTAACTATAACCCGATTCTGACATCGGTTGTAAAGCTGTTGTCTGTCGCTCGAAGCACCATGTTCACGCGTTGTTGGGTATCCACAACCTGTGCGAAGCGTAAGCCGTTTAGGGCTAATTTAAGACGGGGAAAAAGTAAGTTCTGTGGCGGCAGACGTGTAATATAAAGAGGCTATTGAAGGACAGTCCCTTGTATTGGGCGAGAAAGTTGAGAACGTTGAACGCAGGCTGCGGACGGGCATAATCGTGCGAGGAACTCCACTGTCCATTCTGGTACAGTTCTGGCTGAACCCGCCGGACACGTTGCTGTCTGAACCCGCCGGACACGTTGTAACAGCTGTTCCTAAATTTCCTCGTAAACCTCCGCGTTGACGGTTTCATCGTCGGATAGAAATCGTCATAATCGTGGCTTTTGTAAGCCGACCTTTTTGGGACGACGAGTACTCTCAGTTGGTCTCTGGATATTTTTGTTACCACCTGGTCTCATTTCCTGTAACGTTTGGTTTCCAGAAACTGATGATTGTGGTCAGACACGTCGGAGAAATATTCAGAAGTTTCAATCAGAGTTTGCTTCAGCTCGTATGTCAGCGTGTGAGGTACAAATCGAATAGAAATCTTCCGCATTTCCAAATGTTGGTGAACAATAATGGCTACACTGTTCTTTGCTTATCTCCAATTCTTCTGCTATCACTTTAAAAGACAGCTGCCGATCAACCACAAGCATCGGTCGCACTCGTTCGAATGACAGTCGACCCGAATAGCCGGCCGGTTCTAGGCGCTTCAGTTCGGAACTGCGTTGCTGCTACGGTCACAGGTTCGAATCCTGCCTCGGGCATGGATGTGTGTGATGTCCTTAGGTTAGTTAGGTTTAAGTAGTTCTAAGTCTAGGGGACTGATGACTTCAGACGTTAAGTCACATAGTGCTTAGGGCCATTTTTTCGACCCGAATACGGCTCATGGTCGACACTTTCCTTTCCGTCTCGAAAGCGTTTAAACCACTCAGACACACACTTTCTACTGAATGCTCCCACACTGTACAATTGCACTAACATTTAATGAGGCTTCTCTGTCGTTTTCCCTAACTTTAAACAAAACGTCATGTTAGCGTGTTGCTCCATTTTGTGCTCCGTTTTGTTATGACACCAGTCCTCACTTCTATTGCATTAGCTTGGTAGTAGCGTGCAGCACTGCTCCAATTCGGTGATTTGCGCTCTAAGGGAACACAGAGCGAGGTGGCGCAGTGGTTAGACACTGGACTCGCATTCGGGAGGACGACGGTTCAATCCCGCGTCCGCCAATCCTGATTTAGGTTTTCCATGATTTCCCTAAATCGCTCCAGGCAAATGGCTGGATGGTTCCTTTCAATGGGTACGGCCGACTTCCTTCCCCGTCCTTCCCTAATCCTATGAGACCGATGACCTCGCTGTCTGGTCTCCTTCCCCAAAACAACCCAACCCCTCCAAGGGAACGTGCCAATCTGTGGCAGAAACACACTTGCAGCCCTTACTGGAGCGAGTAACAGTACGCAAACACACAGTAAACATCATATCACTAGACTAAGAAGATCGATCACAATATACAATCACACTTGTTAAGTACAATGAGGTGAAAAAACACACGGGATGCCTCCTAATATCGTGATTGCCCTCTTTTTGACAGGTGCAATGTATTAACGTGACGTGGCATGGACTTAACAAACTGATGGAAGTCCCCTGCTGAAATATCCAGCCATGCTGCCTCTACAGCCGTCTATATTTGCGAAAGTGTTGCCAGTGCAGGATTCTGTGCATGAACTGACCTCTCAATTACGTCCCACAAATCATTGAGGGAATTCATGTCGGGTGATCTGGGTGGTCAAATCATTCGCTCGAAATGTTCAGAATGTTCTTCAAAGCAGTCACGAACAATTGTGACCCGGTAAGGTGGCGAATAGGTATCCATAAAAATCCCATCGTCATGTCAATGAAGTCAATGAATGGCCGCAGATGGTCAATGATCGGTTGACGATGACCAGAGAACACAGTCCGTTCCACAGCCGACATTATTACGAAGCCGCCACCAGCTTGCACAGTGCCTTGTTGAAAATTTGGATGCATGGCTTCGTGGGGTCTGCGCCAGACTGGAAAGGCACCATCATGTCTTACCGATGAAATCGGAACTCATCTGACCAGGTCACAGTTTTCCAGTCGCCTAGGTTCCAATCGATGTGATTAACCCAAAAGAGGCGCTGCAGGCTAGGTCGGGATGTTAGAAAAGGCACTCGCTTCGGTCGTCTACTACCACATCTCATTTACGCCAAATTTCGCCTCACTGTCCTAACGGATACGTTACGTCGTACGTCCCACATTGATTTCTGGGGTTACTTCACGCAGTCGTTCGTCCCAAGTCGATTTCTGCTGTTATTTCATGCAGTGTTTCTTGTCTGTTAGCACTGATAGCCCGAAGCAAACGCTGCTGCTCTCCGTTGTTAACTGAAGACCATCGACAACTGCGTTGTACGTGGGGAGAGATAATGTCTGAAATTCAGTATTTACTGCACACTCTTCACACAATGTATCTCAGAATATTGGATTCCCTGCCGATTTCCAAAATGAATGTCCCAAGCGTCTAGCTCCAACTAACATTCCGCGTTCAAAATCTGTTAAATTACCGTCGCGCGGCTATAATCACGCCCGAAACCTTTTGATATTTATCACCAGAGTACAAATGACAGCTCCGCCAGTGCACTGCCCATTTATACATTGTGTACACGATACTGCCGCCGTCTGTGTATGTGCATATTGCTGTCCCATGGTTCGTGCCATCTGAGAGTGTAAGCATCCACACCACAGTCGTAGTCTGTTTCAAGGATGTTATTGCTGTGTTGGCAGAAGAGCCAACAGCGTGTTGCTAGAGGAGGCCGAAATGCACGCGTTTAATTACACGCAGACTGGCGTGAGGTCTGGAACAGGTCAGAGAAATAAGACTAGCAAAACAGGAGGTAACTGGTAGAATACTTAACTTTAATCCATAATCGGTGTACATCGCTCTTGACGGTACATTAATAATAAGCTCAATATAACTGGTAATGGCGCCTTGCTAGGTCGTAGCAAATAACGCAGCTGAAGGCTATGCTAACTATCGTCTCGGCAAATGAGAGCGTATTTGTCAGTGTAGCATCGCTAGCAAAGTCGGCTGTACAACTGGGGCGAGTGCTAGTAAGTCTCTCTAGACCTGCCGTGTGGCGGTGCTCGGTCTGCGATCACTGACAGTGGCGACACGCGGGTCCGACGTATACTAATGGACCGCGGCCGATTTAAAGGCTACCACCTAGCAAGTGTGGTGTCTGGCGGTGACACCACAGTTATCAGTCGCGAATTCAGTTAAGGCAATAATATTTTATGTATTGCGAGCGTAAAGACCACAAATAAGCAAAAGCTCTGCCGACCGCGGTGGTCCAGCGGTTCTAGGCGCTCAGTCAGGAATCGCGCGACTGCTACGGTCGCAGGTTCGAATCCTGCCTCGGGCATGGATGTGTGTGATGTCCTTAGGTTAGTTAGGTTTAAGTAGTTCTAAGTTCTAGGGGACTGATGACCACAGATGTTAAGTCCCATAATGCTCAGAGCCATTTGAACCATTTGAACCAAAAGCTCTAGCCATGTGCCTAGTACACATTTCACGACCCTGTTTCGATCTAAATACAGCTGGATCACTTGCGTCTTAATTCCAGCCAGCAGTGGAAGAATAAATATCTTCAGAATGACTAAAACACATAAATAAGCCACTGTCTATTTGGGACACATGAAATTTCGAAGCAGTGAGTTTAGCCTTTCTCCCACACACTTAACTGTTGTTATAATACAGCTTTCATTATACTTACTGTGATTCTGGATTATTACCAAATGGTTTCTTGTAGAAGTTGATTTCATTTAAATCCATGGGATATAGGGTGGAAGTTTCTTACTCTCAAGCGTTACTGTTAACGTTTCGTTTTTCAGGTAATAGAAATGCTACGTATTTCATCCTTTTCTGTTATTCTGCAGCCGCATCGAAACGACAGACCACTTTTGACGCTAATAAATACTGGTCGTTTGGTCAGGTTGAGCATACATCGAAGTAGCGAATCATCAAGTTGTCAACCACCATCGTTGCCCTCGCCAGCCAGCCGGTGGTCCGACGTGGGCTCCCTGGACGCCTCGTCCATCACCTGCCATGGCTGTGTGGAACTCAGCATCCCGCACTCAGCTTGCCATCTCAGCCAGCTGCATCAGTCCTGGTGTTTCTCGGTCATGTCCAGGACCGCTGGCAACGCAAGGTTGCACCACACCTGGGCCGCATTAATCACATCAGTGGCCAGACTCCTACCACAATGCTTTGTTACGGGAGTCCGTGGAAGAGATCAGAAATGAACTCCGTATACTCGCTTTAAACTCGCCAGCGAGTTCTGTGACATCATCTGGTCGTTCTGGAATCAACTACAAACGCCGGTTCTCTAAATCATCTCAGCAGTGTTCCTCGAAAAGAACGTTGCCTCCCCTCCAGGGATTTCCATTTGGGTCCCCGAAGCTTCTCCGCAACACTTATGTCTTGTTAAAACCTACTGGTAACAAATCTAAGTGCCCACCTCTGAATTACTTCGACGTCTTCCTTTAATCCGACATGGTGCGGGTCCCCAACTTTTCAGCAATACTCAAGAAGAAGTCACACTAGCGGCCTATATGCAGTCTCCTAAACAAATGAACCACAGTCTCGAAATAATATCGCTTTGCGTAAGTACGCCGAGATATTTAAAAGACGTGACTATATCAGTCAGGATACTACTAACGCTGTATCCGAAGTGTCATTTTCGTTTTTACCACTCATCCGCATTAACTTACATTTTTATACATTTAGAGCCAGCTGCCATTTATCACACCAAGTAGAAATTTTGTGTAAGTCATATTGTATCATCCTACGTTACTCAACTTTGACACCTCCCATACACCGCAACATTATCAACAAACGAGCTCGGGATGCTGTTGACCCTGTCCGACAGATAATTTGTATACATGGAAAATAACAACCGTCCTATCACACTTTCCTGGAGCACTTTCCTGATGAACGCTAGTCGAGGACATTAGGTTCTAAGGTTCTAATACTTGAGAAATCTTCGAGCCGCTCACATAACTGGGTGTCCACTTGTACCTTCGTTAACAGTCTGCAGTGGTGCAACGCATCATCAAACGCTTTCCGGAAATCTAGGAATATGGAACATGCCTGTTTCCCTTCATCCATACTTCGCAGTTTATCATCTGAGAAAAGGACGAGCCTCCACAAGAATGATGCTTTCTAAAACCGTGCTGATTCTCATTCGTGGTCGTCTGCTTTTCGGTCTCTAGGACATTTATTATACTCAGACTCAGATTATGTTCTAGAATTCTGCAGCAACCGGTGTTAAGAATATTCGTCAGTAATTTTCTGGTGCGTTCTTTTACACTTCCTATCGACATGAGTCACGTGCGCTTTTTTCAATCGCTCAGAACTTCGCGCTGGGCGAGAGATTCGCGAAAAGTGCAAGCCAAGTAGCGGACCAATGTCGTACAGTACTCTTAGTAAAACCGATTTTGGATTGCATTCTGACCTGGCGACTAATTTGTTTTCAATTATTACGGTTGTTTCTCTACGGCAGAGCTTCTGTGTCATATATGCGAGATGCTGTGCAATGGTCAAGCGACGACATGTTTGTACGATTATTCTGCGTGAACGAATTCTGAAACGCGGAATTTAAAACTTCGGCTATCTTCAACTGCCACACCCAATTGGGGTATGAGGGACTGGATGGAAGTATTAGACGTGCTGAACAAATTCACTTGGGAACGAAATCATCTCGGGTTCTCGGCTAGATCATTTGCTAAGGTATGACGGTGGTCGTAGTTGTGTGGTTCGCGCATAGATCTTTTCACAGACGGAGGACTCTCTACTAAACTTTCCCTGCTGTCTTTTAGGCGTTCTCTTTTGAACCAGAGTGCAACCGCCTTCGCTTCCTCAACGTTTTCCGAATTTCACTGCTAAAACACGGGGACAGTTTTCCGTCCTTAATGCACTTACTGGGCACATACTTGTGTCTGATCTGTCCTTCCGATATACATTCCATGACTCGCTAAATGTCGCAAAGCTTTCTACTTCAGGTTTTAGCCAGCTCTCGGTCCCACGAATAATTTGAGCGCCATTACTTTCCTGGAGGATAGTAAATTCGGGAACCTTGTTGCGGATACCTCGGCAGTTTATAAAATTTTGATAGTCGAATTGTCTTTACTTTGAACGTCGTCTGATGTCTCTATCAGCGAATCGACTGGCGAGCGTTCATCAGATTACCTCAAACTACTCCCTAGCCTCAAAAACCTCGTATGCAATCCACAAGTATTCTGCTACCCGAGTAGCTATTTCCTTTCTGTAGTGCATCCCTGACTTATCATGCGGAGTGCTACAGTTCACTGTGCGATTAGGCAGGTCTAGAAACTGCAGTCAAAACCGTCACAGAGTTGACAAAGTTTTTGGTTGCGACCCTCCACTCGGGTCCAAACCAAAGGTGCAATGCTGCAAATTGCAAGCTCTGCTTGCGCCCTCCACGCGACGCCAATAGGCTTCTCCATTCTTGCCAGCCTCAGTATAAGTCGATGATGGCCTCTGAATCCATGCGACGGACATCGCTGGTGCCGATGTGAGCCTGAAGTTGCTGATGACTGCACCCTGCATACTCGATAGCTGCAGACATGGTCGCCTCTACATCTCTGAGGAGGCCCGGCCGGCGTGCGTAGCGAGTGACATTGGCTATCTTTCCAACCCGGAACGCTACCTTCCTCAGGGGCTCCATAACGCACCTAACCTTGGAATCCCCTACCGACGTGTGCATGTTCAGACCCTGTTGGAGGAACAGCCGTCTGTTCATTCATAGGGTGCATGGCTAGGCCAGATGCCCAACCTCCATATTGGCCCTCAGCCTCAAATGACGCGAACGCATTACATCCCGCCACTCACCCTATAGTGCGGGAGGAGCCACAGTGTTGGGAACAGAAGGAGATGCCTCGGCAGCAGAGCTGGACTAGTGGCCAACTAGGATGAGCCAAATGGTCACTTGTCTTCGGAACAAACAAATGAGAAACTACTGGGCTACTGAATACACACTTAACAAAATGCGGTAATAAATCTCTCACATACATAAACGTGCCCGCAGTTGAATTAAAATATACCACTAAGGAAACAGGAAAAACTAAATTCTTATCTTGCTGCCCTGGAGAAGTGTCACATACGGCAGCAGAAGCAGGTCATCGTCACTGACGATTTAACTGCGAACTAATCGTTTGAGTCTGTGGAAATCATCGTGTGTAGAAACGACAACGAGTACATGAGTTCGCAGTTATATGGACCCATAGTATCGACACTACACACGAGCTTTGGTAATTATGACTGATCGGTTAGCAGCGAATATTGTTCTTTGTCCACAATGTTCTTCAAACCAATCACGAACAATTTTAGCCCGGTGACACGGCGCATTGTTATTCATAAAAATTTCATCATTGTTCGGGAACATGAAGTCATTGAATAGCTGAAAATGGTCTCCAAGTAGCCGAACATAACCATTTTCTGACACTGACTCAGTCGCTTCCATGCAACCTTAGCCCACACAACTATGCAGCCACAACCAGGTTTCACAGTGCATTGTTCACAAACTGGATCCATGGCTTCGTGGAGTCAGCGCCACAGTCGAATCCTACCATCGGCCCTTACAAACTGTGATCGGACTCATCTGACCAACCCACGATTTTCCAGTCGTCTACGGTCCAACCGATATGGTCATGAGCGTAGGCAATGTCGTCCTGTTAGCAAAGGAACTAACGTCGGTCGCCTGCTACCATAGGTCATTAACGTCAAATTTCGCAGCACTGTCCTAACGGATATATTCGTCGTACGTCCCACATTCATTCTTGCTGTTATTTCACTCAGTGTTGCTTCTCTGTTAGCACTGACAACTCTACGCAAACGCAGCTGTTCTCGGTCGTAAGGTGAGGGCCGTTAGCCGTGATGACAGATTGATGACAGATAACGCCTGAAATGTGGTATTCTCAACACTCTCTTGACACCGTGGATCTCAGAATATTGAATTCCCTAGCGGTTTTCGAAGTGGACTATCCCATGCGTTCCGAGTTCAAAGTCTGTTACTTCCCGTCATGAGGACATAACAGCTGAGAAAAGTGACAGCTCTGCCGATTCATCGCCATTGTATACCTTCTGTATGCGATACTACCGCCATCTGTATATGTGCCTTTCGCTAATCCATGATTTACGTCACCTAAGTGTGTGTGTGTGTGTGTGTGTGTGTGTGTGTGTTTATGTTTATCTACTTATATGTATAAAACGTTATCCAAGACTGTTGCAACCTTTTTTACTGCTTATTCTGCATCCAAACAACGTCTAACAGTAACGTTGACATGCACATACTTTCGACACATCACCGGGTCGGTCTTTCACGAAGATACAAGAAAACATGAAACCAGCATGAAGTGCTTAATGGTAATCAGTTATTAGAATCTATCTACGAGATACTGGTAGAAGTAAAGCTGTGAGGACCGGGCGTGAGTCGTGCTTCGGTAGCTCAGTTGGTGGAGCACTTGCCCGCGAAAGGCAAAGGTCCCGAGTTCGAGTCTCGGTCGGGCACACAGTTTTAATCTGCCAGGAAGTTTCAATTATTAGAATAAATTTACAGTAATCTTCAAAAAAAGTTACGGAAATTAATGATAATCTTCACAACTCGATTTATCCCGTAAACACAACTTGCTGTGACCAAAAGGCGCTTTCCAGTCGCAAGTACATAAGAGTGACGCTGCTTTGTGCCCAGTTTTCATTTGATGGAACACTTGTCTTTCTTCGTGGTGGATAAAATTTGTGTGTTTTCCGTGTGAAGCGCGGACTACACCATGGAATTTATTCTAGACTTCAGTCTTCCTCTAATGGAACACATCGCCAATTGTATACGCAGCGTCCCTTACTTTTCGTCTTACTCTCTCCACAGTTCAACAAAACAAAGCGTAGCCCATCTGATATTGAGAGTCTGTCAGTCCTACTTGTCAGTGCTGGTCTACAACAAGACTGCACTCAAGTTCCGTACACAGCGATGACTAATCTCACATTCCAGCACGCCTCAGTAAGAGGGGACGAGTCGACTGGTAGGAAGCGAAAGAAGCACTACTGCTCTCAGAATCGTCATGCTCACTGAGCTATAGCGGGAGGGAAAGAAGGTGGTACAATACTGACGCAATAGCGGCACCTTGATTTTTACAGTGTGCAACCCGCAATATGAAACTTTTACTCGTTCCATATCTGATCTGTAGCCTGTGGGTACAGGACCGCCTTCCAGCACTGTTTGGTGTGGGCCTGAGCTGTACTGTGAAGCTCTGTACTACGAAATGATATGAAATATTTAATAAACGTATTATACAGCTTCCAATACTCACATCCTCTACAGTATATGCACATGCCTCAATTCGAATTTCTTTAGTCATATGCCTATTGCTGGTCTGATACGTCCCGTCACGAACTCCTCTCCCGTTCCAACTTCAGCGTCTCGGAGAAGCAATTGCAACCTACGTCCTCAATTATTTGTTGGATGTATTCCAGTCTGTTTTCCTCTGCAGTTTTTACCCCCCTACAGTTCCCTCTAGTACCAAGGAAGTTATTCCCTGATGCCTTAGCACATGTCCTGTTATCCACTTATCAGTGTTTTCCACACATTCTTTGCTCTCCAATTCTGCACATAACCTTCTCATTCCTAACCTTCTCAGTCCATATAACTTTCAACATTCTTCTGTAGCACTACATCTCAACTGCGTTGATTCTCCTTCGTTTTGGTTTTCCCATAGGCCATGTTTCACCACCAAATAATACTGTGCTCCAAACATATATTTTCAGAAATATCTTCCTCAAATTAAGGCCTATTTTTGATACTAGAAAACATACCTTGTGGCCAGAAATGGCTTCTATGGCTTTGCTAGACTGCTTTTTATATCGTCCTTGTTCCGTCTGTTATCGGTTATTTTGCTGCCTAGGCAGCAGAAATCCTTAACATCATCACTTCGTGGGCGCAATTCCTGATGTTAAGTTTCTTGCTGTTCTCACTTCTGCTACTCATCATTGCTTCCGTCTGTCTTCGATTTACTGAGTCCATATTCTGTACTCATAAGACTATTCATCCCATTCAGCAGATCCTGCAATTCCTCTTCTCTTTTACTCAGGATAACAATGTCATCAGCAAATCTTATCTTGAAATCCTTTCACCTTGAATTTTAATTCCACGATTGAACCTTTCTTGTATTTCCGTCATTGCATCGTCTATGTAAATACTGAACAGTAGATGCGACATACTACATCCCTGTGTTACACCCTTTTTGTCCGAACACTTCGTTGTTGGGCTTCCATTCATATTAATCCCTCTTGTCTCTTGTACATATTGTATATTACCCATCTTTCCATATAGTTTATCCCTATTTTTCTCAGAATTTCAAACATCTTGCACCATTTGACATTGTCGGCGCGTTTTCCAGGTCGATAAATCTTTAGAATGTATCCTTATTTTTCTTCAGCGTTGCTTCCACTATCAGCCGCAACGTCAGATGTTCCTCTCTAGTGCCTGTACCTTTCCTAAAGCCAAACTGATCGTCATCTAATAGGTTCTCAATTTTCTTTTCCATTCTTCTCTATGTTGTTCTCGTCAGCAGCTCGTATGCTTAAGCTGTTAAGCTGATTATCCGATAATTCTCGCACTTGTCGTTTTTTGGTCTTCCTAATTGTGTGGATGAAGTTTTTGCGAAAGTGATGTGGTGTACCTCCTCACACATATATCCTATACAGCAATGTGAATAGTCGTTTTGAACCACTTTTCATAACGGTTTTCGAAATTCTTATGGAATGTTATCCATCCCTTCTGCCTTATTCACTCTAAATTCTCACATTCAATTCCCTATCTCTTCTACACTGCCTGCTGTTTCTTCTTCTACGACGTCATCAGACAAATGTTCCCCTTCATAGAGATTATTAATAAAGTCTTTCCACCTATCCGCTCTTAGCTTTCTATTGAACAGGGAAATTCCCATTGCACTCCTAATGTTACTACCTTTGCTTTTAATTTCACCAAAAGTTGCTTTCACTTCTCGAAATGCTGAGTCAGTCTTTACATCATTTCTTTTTCGTTCTCTTCACATTTTTATGTTGCCATTTCGCCTTAGTTTTCCTGAAATTTCTGTTTATTTCATTCCTAACTGGCTTCCATTTCTGTATTTCTGAATTTCTTTGAACATTTTTGTACGTCCTTCTTTCATCGACCAACTGAAGTATTTCTTCTGTTACCTGTCTTTTCTTCGCAGCTAACTTCTTTGTACCAACGGTTCTCTTTCCAACTTCTGTGATTGCCCTATTTAGATATATCCATTCCTCTTCAACTGAACTGCTCACTGAGTAATTCCTCATTTGCAGTATCTATAGCCTCAAAGGATTTCAATCGTGCCCCTTCATTCCACAGAACCTCCGTATCCCACTTCTAGACGCACTGATTTTTGTTGACTAGTACTTTAAACTTCAGCCTACTCTTCATCACAACTAAATTGTGATCTGTCCCTGTAAGGAGCTGAAAAATCTCCCAATGTAATCAACATTCCGCACTGTTTTCATAATATTAGTGGTAGTCTCAAACATAATTCCCCTTTAACTCTGGAAGAACCAAACAGTCACTGTGGTCGTTTCTCCATTCTTAGAAATGAAGTATGTCGTATACAGCACACACGGATATAAACACAAATTGGAACACTATTACGTCCTGCCTTGTATTCTAAATGAGGTTTGCCGGCCGGAGTGGCCAAGCGGTTCTAGGCGCTACAGTCTGGAACCGCGCGTCCGCTACGGTCGCAGGTTCGAATCCTGCCTCGGGCATGGATGTGTGTGATGTCCTTAGGTTAGTTAGTTTTAAGTAGTTCTAAGTTCTAGGGGACTGATGACCACAGCAGTTGAGTCCCATAGTGCTCTGAGCCATTCTAAATGAGGTTTCGAATTAAAATAAGCAGGCAATTACAGACCTGTGCACAGCTAGAGCGTAGTCGTGTACACACTGATTTAACATTCATTGTGACAGTAGTATAAACAACACGCTCGCATCAGTGACGGTGAACAGGGCCCCGTCTGCCAGGGCTGCGGTTACACAGCGCTTGTAAATTCAATATCGACCGCTCTCAGCCTGTGTGCGGAAAAATGATTCTGCTGCAAGTGATGTGGGCTGCATTTATTAACAGCCATTTGCACGCCATTAACTGCACCGCTCTCGTCGCTCGCTACTACATCGGTAACAACTGTATTATAGAGAAAAATTGCCACTGAACGCGACAGATTCCATACCCGGCAGCGGCGCGTTTTCACATTGTGCGAGAGAATATTGATTCCTACAGTTTTAATATCTCAGTCCACCGTGATATTCGAGCTCTCTTTCCTTATTAATGACTGCTTTTAACTCATAACAGCGCATACGTACTGACTAACGAATGCGATAATGTAATACAGTACCCGGACACAGTTTCCATTTGTTTCAGTTATAACTTGACAGCGAGTGTCCAAAGTCTCGCGTTTTATACAGAGCGTAGAAGGAACAAATTTCTTAACGGAATCGATTATCATTGAGTTGGAGGAATGTTGCCATAGACTTCGAGTCAGTACAACTAACAAGGGAAACTCCCCATCGCCCCTCCCCCTCCCCCCTCAGATTTAGCGGTAAGAGGGCCCAGTGGACATCCTGTCAAAAACTGAAGACAGATAAAGCATGTAAATAGGAAGAAGGTGTACTGGACTGTAAAAAAAGCAAAATAGGAACAATGAACGGTGCAAGAATAACTAGTGCAATGTATAGTAGACACGAAGACAAATGGCGTTGTGGGTTGGACTACCTTGCGGGCAAACAGTGTTTAAACGTCTCTCGTGCCTTTTTTTTTCGCTTAATTCTATTTCGTGTCTATGTCTTGGTGTGAAGACCGTTTGCAACAGCTAGGTGTAAGGTAGGGACCTATAATGAGAGTTGATTCTGCACAACTATTGGCAGCCGAAAGGAGGTGGCTTTCAAAGGGAAACCGCAAACGTTTGATGACAAGACGACAGGTCAACCAACCCCTCAACCGGAAAACACTTGTGTGCCATACATGGCATTAGTGACAGTACGTGTGTCACATTACAGGAATCTCTTACCGAAGCACCTAATTCGTACGACTGGTAAGTGAGTGAGATATGTCTCCTTGCCCGGTGTAGGTTTTCGTATGAATGTGAATGTGATCACTCCCGAGGAAATGATGAAAGCATAATAGTTTGTCACGTAACATGCAAGAAATGAACGGAACAGACTGGAAATCACACATTTTCTCTGTGCTCCGTCAAAAGATATGTTTTTAACGTTTTTCAAGTTGCGTTCCATTTTGGAAGACTTGACTTTTGAATTAGTTTGTTGTAACATAGTTCACACCCGTTTATGTGTTGTTTCCATTTCTGTGGGACGCCTCCTCTCGCTATCACATTTACTTGGGACGGTAACGTATTCTTGCCGCATGACATATCCAATAACCAATGTATAGTACGACAACTGCCAAGACTACAGAAAGAGAACAAGGATTTCAGTTACCGGACCGACAGTTCACAATGTTGTGAAAAAGTGAATTGCACGATTGAGTTTTGAACACGGCTCACCGGATTTGCACTTCAACACCATGACCACTGACCCACGACTCAACTGCTATTTCAGGCCGCTCTTTATTGCACACGTTGTTCTTGGACCGTTCAGTGTTCCTATCTTGCTTTTTTTCACAGTCCAGTACAGCCTCCTCCTGTTTTCATGCTTGATCTGCGTTCAAATTTTGACGGAATATCCACTGGTCCATCTTATCATTAAATCTGAGGGGTGTGCTACGGGAGTTTCCCTTGTAAGCGCTAGTGCTGGGCAGCGACACGGAACGGAATTATGTGCAATCTTTTTTGATGAAAACCGTTCTGGAATTCACCTGTTACAGCCATAAAGAGGCGACGAAAAAACGAAATTATGATGGCCTGTTGTGTACTTGAACCAGTTCCTCCTCGAATACGGAACAAAACTGTCAGGCATAGTTATTTCCTTCAGAAGTACTGGTGTGACCCTGCCACAATGTTCGACCGTGTCAGCTATTAAGTAGTTCACCAGATCTTGTGTTCAAGAGAAAAGAAACACATTCAGTTTCGAGCTGTGTTTCTCCATGAATTAACAATAACTTCTTCAAACATATACGTGGATACACTAATTTACCAAAAAATCTGGAGTCTGAATTCACACAGCCAACACTCCTTCTGAAAATCATCATTCCAGCAATTTCTGCTGTAGGTGGGTGTAATCGGTTCTTCTGGAGATGAATATATTATGAAGTGGAAATAACCTATGCAGAGCACAAGACTATAATTTTTACGTTTATATATGCATGGTGTTACAAAAAGGTACGGCCAAACTTTCGGGAAACATTCCTCACACACAAAGAAAGGAAATATGTTATGTGTACATGTGTCCGGAAACGCTTACGTTCCTTGTTAGACCTCATTTTATTACTTCTCTTCAAATCACATTAGTCATGGAATGGAAACACACAGCAACAGAACGTACCAGCGTGACTTCAAACACTTTGTTACAGGAAATGTTCAAAATGTCCTCTGTTAGCGAGGATACATCCATCCACCCTCCGTCGCATGGAATCCCTGATGCGCTGATGCAGCCCTGGAGAATGGCGTATTGTATCACAGCCGTCCACAATACGAGCACGAAGAGTCTCTACATTTTGTACTGGGGTTGCGTAGACAAGAGCTTTCAAATGCCCCCATAAATGAAAGTCAAGATGGTTGAGGTCAGGAGAGCGTGGAGGCCATGGAATTGGTCCGCCTCTACCAATCCATCGGTCACCGAATCTGTTGTTGAGAAGCGTACGAACAGTTCGACTGAAATGTGCACGAGCTCCATAGTCCATGAACCACATGTTGTGTCTTACTTGTAAATTCACATGTTCTAGCAGCACAGGTTGAGTATCCCGTATGAAATCATGATAACGTGCTCCATTGAGAGTAGGTGGAAGAACATGGGGCCCAATCAAGACATCACCAACAATGCCTGCCCAAACGTTCACAGAAAATCTCTGTTGATGACGTGATTGCACAATTGCGTGCGGATTCTCGTCAGCCCACACATGTTGATTGCGAAAATTTACAATTTGATCCCTTTGGAATGAATCCTCATCCGTAAAGAGAACATTTGCACTGAAATGAGGATTGACACATTGTTGGATGAACCCGTTGAGGCCAATCAGCTGCTGATAGTGCCTGCACACGCTGTACATGGTACGGAAACAACTGGTTCTCCGGTAGCACTCTCCATACAGTGACGTGGTCTACGTTACCTTGTACAGCAGCAACTTCTCTGACGCTGACATTAGGGTTATCGTCAACTGCACGAAGAATTGCCTCGTCCATTGCAGGTGTCCTCGTCGTTCTAGGTCTTCCCCAATCGCGAGTCATAGGCTGGAATGTTCCGTGCTCCCTAAGACGCCGATCAATTGCTTCGAACGTCTTCCTGTCGGGACACCTTCGTTCTGGAAATCTGTCTCGATACAAACGTACCGCGCCTTTTCCCCGTGCTAATCCATACATCATACGGGCATCTGCCAACTGGGCAGTTGTAAACATTGCACTGACTGCAAAACCACGTTCGTGATGAACACCAACTTGTTGATGCTACGTACTGATGTGCTTGATGCTAGTACTGTAGAGCAATGAGTCGCATGTCAACACAAGCACCGAAGTCAACATTACCTTCCTTCAATTGGGCCAACTGGCGGTGAATCGAGGAAGTACAGTACATACTGACGAAACTAAAATGAGCTCTAACATGGAAATTAAGCGTTTCCGGACACATGTCCACATAATATCTTTTCTTTATTTGTGTGTGAGGAATGTTTCCTGAAAGTTTGGCCGTACCTTTTTGTAACACCCTCTCTCTCTCTCTCTCTCTCTCTCTCTCTCTATATATATATATATATATATATATATATATATATATATATATATATATATATACTCCTGGAAATGGAAAAAAGAACACATTGACACCAGTGTGTCAGACCCACCATACTTGCTCCGGACACTGCGAGAGGGCTGTACAAGCAATGATCACACGCACGGCACAGCGGACACACCAGGAACCGCGGTGTTGGCCGTCGAATGGCGCTAGCTGCGCAGCATTTGTGCACCGCCGCCGTCAGTGTCAGCCAGTTTGCCGTGGCATACGGAGCTCCATCACAGTCTTTAACACTGGTAGCATGCCGCGACAGCGTGGACGTGAACCGTATGTGCAGTTGACAGACTTTGAGCGAGGGCATATAGTGGGCATGCGGGAGGCCGGGTGGACGTACCGCCGAATTGCTCAACACGTGGGGCGTGAGGTCTCCATAGTACATCGATGTTGTCGCCAGTGGTCGGCGGAAGGTGCACGTGCCCGTCGACCTGGGACCGGACCGCAGCGACGCACGGATGCACGCCAAGACCGTAGGATCCTACGCAGTGCCGTAGGGGACCGCACCGCCACTTCCCAGCAAATTAGGGACACTGTTGCTCCTGGGGTATCGGCGAGGACCATTCGCAACCGTCTCCATGAAGCTGGGCTACGGTCCCGCACACCGTTAGGCCGTCTTCCGCTCATGCCCCAACATCGTGCAGCCCGCCTCCAGTGGTGTCGCGACAGGCGTGAATGGAGGGACGAATGGAGACGTGTCGTCTTCAGCGATGGGAGTCGCTTCTGCCTTGGTGCCAATGATGGTCGTATGCGTGTTTGGCGCCGTGCAGGTGAGCGCCACAATCAGGACTGCATACGACCGAGGCACACAGGGCCAACACCCGGCATCATGGTGTGGGGAGCGATCTCCTACACTGGCCGTACACCACTGGTGATCGTCGAGGGGACACTGAATAGTGCACGGTACATCCAAACCGTCATCGAACCCATCGTTCTACCATTCCTAGACCGGCAAGGGAACTTGCTGTTCCAACAGGACAATGCACGTCCGCATGTATCCCGTGCCACCCAACGTGCTCTACAAGGTGTAAGTCAACTACCCTGGCCAGCAAGATCTCCGGATCTGTCCCCCATTGAGCATGTTTGGGACTGGATGAAGCGTCGTCTCACGCGGTCTGCACGTCCAGCACGAACGCTGGTCCAACTGAGGCGCCAGGTGGAAATGGCATGGCAAGCCGTTCCACAGGACTACATCCAGCATCTCTACGATCGTCTCCATGGGAGAATAGCAGCCTGCATTGCTGCGAAAATTGGATATACACTGTACTAGTGCCGACATTGTGCATGCTCTGTTGCCTGTGTCTATGTGCCTGTGGTTCTGTCAGTGTGATCATGTGATGTATCTGACCCCAGGAATGTGTCAATAAAGTTTCCCCTTCCTGGGACAATGAATTCACGGTGTTCTTATTTCAATTTCCAGGAGTATATATATATATATATATATATATTACTGAAGGGATCGGTTGGAAGGACACGATCTGAGGCATCAAGGGATAACCAATTTAGTATTGGAGGGCAGCGTGGAGGGTAAAAATCGTAGAGGGAAACCAAGATATGAGTACACTAAGGAGATTCAGAAAGATGTGAGGTGCGATAGTTACTTGGAGATGAAGATGCTCGCGCAGGATAGAGGAGCATGGAGAGCTGCATCAAACCAGTCTCTGGACTGAAGACCACAACAACAATATATTACCTCCTTGTACTTCGTTTCTCCACATTAAACAATCTTTTATAGAAGCAGAGTGCACCTGTTTCTTCGTTCATTTTTTAATTCTTTGAAGCTGTACACCTCCACGCAGCAAACAATTTCAAAAAGGTAACTTCAGAAGGTTACTTCTTGCACTTCTGGGTATTATACGTCATGACCATTTGATTAGTTGAGCAAACCTGCCTTCACACACGCTGTTTGACTCTTTATACTTCAGATCTTATATCTTATATAATTCCATTTCTTAAATGACAAGATTCTGTTTTTTATGTAGATTCGTATGCAATCGTTATTCTCTTTCCCGCATCCCAACTCAGTCACCATATAAGCTTTACAGGTCATTAAAGTAAATATAAAACAATAAAACTAAATAAATAAGACTAATAATAAAAAATGAAACTAAATAAATAAACAATAAAACTAAAAATAAAAGTAACTCATAGAATCTATTTAAAAGTTTATACAGACTTCAGAGGATACACTGGCTATCTCTAAAACGAATTTTATTGTTATTATTATTATTATTATTTATGAATTCTCCCAATAACGGAAGACATTAAGCAAATGACATTAAGCAAATGACAATCAACTTTTTTTCTGGTTCTTCTTGTTGCTCCAATAGATCTTCATTCTTTTTGAGAAGGCTTGCTTTCGCTCTTCTGACCACTTCGGTCTGTACTGTTTTTGTTTTGGTTGCTCTGGTAAAACTTTCCACTTCTCTACTTTGTGCTTAAAAGTATCTCTGTCTGAAATATCGGTTGCTGTTATATCCGCGTTGGTGAGGTCTTTTCTAACTTCGATCATCCAAGGTGTTGAAGCTTTAAGGGAGGTTACGTAATTTATTAGCTTTCTGGTCAAACGGTTTTCTGGTAATCTGCTAAGATGACCAAAGAATTTCAGTCGCCTTTTCTTAAAATCAATTTCTATGTTTGAAAACTTTTCTGTTGTTTTGATTGTTTGCAGTCTGTAGCCATCTTTAGTCTGTCTCGCTCCTAAAATTTTCCTAATGATTTTTCTCTCTCCTTTTTTGATGTCTTCGAGTTCTCGCTTTCTGTTCAGTACTAGTGTTTCACTTGCATAGAGGACTGTTGGTTTTATGACGGTATTGTAATGCCGAATTTTAGTTTGTCTTGACAAGGATTTCTTGTTGTAGAGGTTGTGGACTAACCAGAATGCTTTTTTGACTTTTTGTAAACGATTTTGCTGTGATACTATTTCTTGGCCTGTTGGTTCAATGTATTCTCCGAGGTACTTAAAATACGGGATTCTATTGATTTTGCCATATTTTGTTTTTAAGCTTGCAATTTCTACTTTTGAACATAGGAATTCAGTTTTTTCAAATGAGATTTGTAGCCCAACTTTCTCAGCACATTCTTTGAGTGTGTCAATCTGTTTAATGGCGGTCTGCTCATCCTCCGCTAGTATTGCTAGATCATCTGCAAAAGCGAGGTATGGAATGTAAAGATTGTTTTTGGAAAAGCCAAGTGAAATTGGTTTCCAACACTCATTTTTCCGTAGTTGTTTCTCCCATTCCTCCATAACTTTGTCAAGAACGATGTTGAACAAAAGAGGAGAGAGTCCATCGCCTTGTCTCACACCTGTCTGAATGCCGAAGGGCTCCGAAATTTCTCCCATGAATTTTATTTTGGACTTCGTGTCAGTTAGTGTTTGTTTTATTAGTTCTCGTGTCTTGTAATCTAATCCCCTTTCTTCTAAAATTTGAAATAATGAGGGTCTATCTATTGAATCGTATGCTTTCTTAAAGTCTACAAATGTGCATACTAATGGCTTTTGTCTGAGAGCTCGCATTTTGACTATGGTTTTGAGGTTAAAAATTTGTTCTGGGCATGACCTGTTTGTTCTAAATCCTGCTTGGTATTCAGATAATTTTGATTCTAGTTGTTCTTGTGTTCTCTTCAGGAGACAGGCTGACAAAATTTTATAGGTGACTGGTAAAAGCGAGATCCCTCTATAGTTGTTCACATCTGATTTGTCACCCTTTTTGTGTAGTGGGTGAATTAGTGCGATCTTCCAGTCATCTGGGATTTTTTCGGTTTGCCAAATATTTTGGATAATGTGTGTGATTTCTCTGAGTGAATTTGGACCTAAATTTTTCAGGAGTTCAGCTACAATTCCATCTTCACCTGATGCTTTGTTATTTTTAAGCTTCTGGATATGTGAATAAATTTCTTCTTTTGTTGGTGGTGCTGAGTTTTCTGATACGGTTTCTGGTTGTATTTTCGGAAACCTCTCCTTAGGTTCTGGACAGTTTAAAAGCTTTGAAAAATATTTCGCTAGTTCTTCACAATTTTCCTTATTTGTTAAGGCCAGTTTACCATTTGATTTTCGGAAGCAGAGGTTCTGTGGACAGTACCCTTTAATGTGGTTTGCAAAGGTTTTATAGAAATCGTGTGTGTTGTAATTTTTAAAGTTGTCTTCTATCGATTTTAGTTGGTCATTTACATATTTCCGTTTGTTTTGCCGTAAACTCTTGGATGCTTGTTTGCGGACTTCAAGGAATTTCTTGTGGGTTTCTTCTGATTTGTTGCAATTGTAATTTTGAAACGCTTTTTTTCTCTCTTCTAGAGCGTCTTCACATTCCTGGTTCCACCATGGGTGTTTTGGTTTTTTACGTAGTGGGATTAGTTCTTTCGCTGTTTTGAGGATTTTAGTTCGAAATTTTGGCCACTCTTCTGCAGGTTGGTCTTCCCATTTTTCTGTGATCCTCGAATCTTTAATTCTGTGTAGGTCGAACTTCGGGATCACGGGTGTTCTCCTGTTACATTTCCTTTTAGGTGTGAATTTAATTTTAATTCTAGTTAAGTAGTGGTCTGAATCAACATTTGCGCCTCTGCGCACTTGTACATCATGAATTTCTTTTTGGTACTCATATGATATTGCAATGTGGTCAATCTGGAATTCTCCTAGATGATGGATGGGTGATCTCCATGTTTTTTGTTTTTTGGGTTTTTTTCGTAATGAGGTTGACATAATTTTGAGATTGTTTTGTTGGCATAACTCCACAAATCGTACACCATTTTTATTTGTAAATTTGTGCGCGGGGTAGTCCCCTACTGTCTTCTTATATTTGCGGTCCTTGCCAATTTGTGCATTGAAGTCACCAAGCAAAATTTTCACATCCTCTGTTGGAATTTTTGACATCTCTGTTTCGAGTTCTTCCCAAAATCTTTCCGTTTTTTCGGGCTCTTTTTTGTTGTCCCCATTTGTTGGTGCATGTACATTGATGAAAGTGTAGTTTTTGTTTGCATGTTTAATTCTCATTGTCATAAGACGATTGTTGATGGGTTTTACATCCTTTACTGAATCTATAACTTTTTTGTCCACAATAAAGGCCATGCCAAATAGTGCTGCTCCTTTACAAATTGTCTTGTTCGTTCCACTTTTGAAAATTCTGTAATTATTATAGTCTACTGTTTCTGAGTCCCTGAAGCGTGTTTCTTGTACGGCGAGGATTTGGATTTTCTGTTTAGTTAATTCTGTCGTGAGGTTGTGCAATTTTCCTGTTTGAATGAGCGTCTGAATGTTAAAGGTGCCAATGTAAGTATGTGTTTTCTGCGGTAGTTTACCAGAGCACTCCGACTTGCTCTCTCGTATAAGTCCAAGCTCCCCAGAATCCGAATGCTTGGTTGCCACTTTGCAGTGGGTGGATTGTCCACCTGGGGTAATTTTGTCTTTACTTGTACGAGTCATGTTTGCTTGTTATTTATTTTCTAGCTTTCGCTAGTGGTTTAGAACCAGGGATTGTAAGTTCCTGGAGCATGTTTGCAGCCGCACCTCCTGGTGGACAGACGCTGACCATACTGCCGCTTGTTCCAAGTCAGACGCAGCACGGGTTTTGGTTGTCATTTGGTCCGCGGGTGGTATTTTATTTCCCACCTACCCGGCATATCTGCCGAGCATTCCCCTATCCGCCACCTGGGGACGCGCCCGATGGGGGTTGGCAATCCCCTCACGGGATTTTATTGTTATTATTATTATTATTATTAGTAGTAGTAGTAGTAGTAGTATTAGTATTATTATTACATGCTTCAGCCTCAGGTGAGACGAATGGTATCATTACCTGTTTTAGCTTCCTAGCAATCCTGTATCAGATGATCAGTACAAACAGAAAGAAAAGAGGGGTCGTAAAATATTTCAAAACTACGTTACAAAATGAAACTACGCTTGAATTTCTCTATACACAGTATATAGATTTGTAAATTAGTTTCCCAATATATTACTGTACTCGGTTTATTTCATTTTACACAGACGACTTGTAAAGAAGACGATATTGTTAGTGATAGCATTCGTGTAGGCTGAGACTATTTAAAAGTATTTCTATGGGTATCTTCTCTAGAGATGCACTTTGTGCACCTTTTACTCTTAGGAAAGCAATACTTTTCTTACATCAGATCATCCTTTTATTCCTATGTCGGAGATGAAGCTCAAGTGAGGAACAAGTTCATTTCGACTGTCTTTTTGGACGGCCTTATTCATCGACATCTACATCATACTACTCAAGTCATATAAAGGTGTGTGGCCGACCATACTTTTTGTACTACTAACTCAGCTCTCCAACCCTGTATCACTAGCGAATAGCGCGTTAGAAGGATGACTGTCGGTAAGTGTCTGTAATGGCTCTAATTTCTCGAATTTTCTCCTAGTGGTGGGGGAAGTAATATGTTCCCGATGTGATAGTGAAGTGTAAACGTGAAGGGACACATAATGCACAAAAGCGTACAGGCCGATCTCGTCTGTTGACTGACAGAGACCGCCTGAAGTTGAACAGGATAGTAATGTGTAATAGACAGACAACTATCCAGACCATCGCACAAGTATTCCAAGTTTCATCACGATCCACTGCAAGTACTATGACAGTTAGGCGGTAGCTGAGAAAACTTGAATTTAATGGTCGAGCGGCTTTTCATAAGCCACACATTACGCCGGTAAATGCTAAACAACGCCTCCCTTAGTGTAAGGAGCGTAAACATTGGGCAACTGAGCAGAGGAGAAACGTTGTGCGAAGTGACGAATCACAATGTGGCGATCCGATGGCAGTAAAATTCGGAGTCGGTGGTGTTGTATGTGTGGTCGTGTTTTTCATGGAGGGGGCTTACACCCCTCGTTGTTTTGCGTGGCACTATGACAGCAAAGGCCTACATTGATGTTTTAAGCACCTTCTTGCTTCCCACTGTTGAAGAGCTATTCGAGGATGGCGACTGCACCTTTAAACACCATAAAGAACCTTTTTCTAATGTACACCCTGTGGCGGCGTGGTTACACGACATTAACATCCCCATAGTGTACTGGTCTGCACAGAGTCCTGATCTGAATCCTATAGGACACCTTGGGGATGTTTTGGAACGCCGACTTCGTGCCAGGCCTCACCGACCGATTGCGATACCTCTCCTCAGTGCAGCACTACGTGAAGTATAAGCTGCCATTCCCCAAGAAACCTTCCAGTACCTAACTGAACGTATGCCTGCGAGAGTGAAAGCTGTCATGAAGGTTAAGGGCGGGCCAACACCATACTGAATTCGAGCATTACCGATGGAGGGCGCCACGAACTTGTAACTAATTTTTAACCAGGTGTCCGGATACTTTTGATCATGTAGTGCAGAACTGATTGATCGTAGGTAATAAAGTCATGTTCACATAAAATGACATCTGCATATATACTGGTATTCTGAATATGCTTCCTACGACGTTGCTTTCGTGACTTAGGCTTTTCTGTACTGGTACTGAAAGTACTGGTGTGAGCTGTTTCACAAACTTTACCTGAAATGTCACAAATGTTGCTTAACAGTGTAAGGTCAGCTGTGCCAGAAGATATTTTTTTATTTTTTTATTTTTTTATTTTTTTTTTAGCAAAGCCGCTGTCAGTGATTTTCTAACATAATCAGAGTAAATATGCTGAATGAGATTTTCACTCTGCAGCGGAGTGTGCACTGATATGAAACTTCCTGGCAGATTAAAACTGTGTGCCCGACCGAGACTCGAACTCGGGACCTTTGCCTTTTGTGGGCAAGTGCTCTACCATATGAGCTACCGAAGCACGACTCACGCCCGGTACTCACAGCTTTACTTCTGCCAGTATCTCGTCTCCTACCTTCCAAACTTTACAGAAGCTCTTCTGCGAACCTTGCAGAACTAGCACTCCTGAAAGAAAGGATACTGCGGAGACATGGCTTAGCCACAGCCTGGGGGATGTTTCCAGAATGAGATTTGTTTTGGTTGGTAGGAGAGCCAACACCGTGTTACTAGAGGAGGCCGAAAGGCACGCGTTTTAGCTCACGCAGGCTGGCGTGAGGTCTGGAACAGGAGAACGAAATTAGAATGTAGAAAAACGGAAGTAGCTGCTGGAATACTTAACTTTAATCCATTAATGGTGAACGTCGGTCTGGACGGTACATGATTCACATTATCAACAGTAACTGATAATGGCGCCTCGCTAGGTCGTAGCAAATGACGTAGCTGAAGGCTATGTTAAACTATCGTCTCGGCAAATGAGAGCGTATTTTGTCAGTGAACCATCGCAAGCAAAGTCGGTTGTACAACTGGGGCGAGTGCTAGGAAGTCTCTCTAGACCTGCCGTGTGGCAGCACTCGGTCTGCAATCACTGATAGTGGCGACACGCGGGTCCGACGTATACTAAAGGACCGCGGCCGATTTAAAGGCTACCACCTAGCAAGTGTGGTGTCTGGCGGTGACACCACATTCCACCCCCGCAAATCGGCGTACGGTGGTGGCATAAGGCTTCCGCCCGCCGTGGGGGGGGGGGGGGGACTCCATGGTGACGTATGCGACGAGGTGGGGAGCCTAACAACAGGCGAGGCTGTGCGACCCGCACCCTGCCATTCGGACCGCGGGGAGCTAGGAAACGCCTGAAAAGCTGCTCCAGGGTGCACGCCAACATGCGGTGCATGCGCCCGCAGAGAGACAGGAGGGGCCGAAGGGTCGACCTCCATCGGGCCGGGGCACCCGACGGGCGAAGACGACATATGGTCCGGAGCGGGCAAGAGTTCCATGTCTGAGGACAACTGGTCCCGCGGACGCGTGACCCAGGGGGGCGCCCAGCGGCTGCAGCGAAGCGTCCACTGCAGGCGTCGCTGGCGGGAGAACAGGCGGCGGTGGCAGATCCCATGCGACGACATAGGCGCAGCGGATTGAGATGCCGGCACACCTCACCAGAGGCACCCAAAACCAGATACATAGCGCGTCCGAGGCAGCGAAGAATGCGCCCTTCGAGCCAACGCCGAGAACATCGGTAGTGACGATAGTAGACAACGTCGCCTGGAGCAAAAGCATGTGTCTGCCGCTGCACAGGAACCTGATGCGGCGGATGTAGCAAAGACATCAAGGTTCGATGATGACGACCGTGGAGCAACTTAGCCGGCGAGCGACCATCTCGGGGCTGAGAGCGATACGAGGGCAAAAAGAGCACTAACGCGTCCTCCAGAGAATGTGACTCTTTTAACTTCAACATCTGTGACTTGAAAGTGCTGACCAATCGTTCAGCGGCACCGTTTCACTGTGGCGAAAACGGCGCGGACGTCAGATGTTGAATACCATTGGCCTTGCAGAATGACTGAAATTCTGCGGACATGAATTGTGGGCCATTGTCGGAAACAATAGTCTATGCAAAAGATAGCAGATAACGCTTGGATGGTGGCAGATGACGTCGTGGAAGACATCCGGACAACAAAAGGAAAATTACTGAATGAATCTACCACAACCAACCATCGAGCATTCCAGAATGGACCAGCAAAATCGATGTGTAAGCGTTGCCAAGGGGCAGTGGCTTTTGGCCATGCAAAGAATTTCCGCGGTGGTGCTGATTGTTGTTCAGCACACATCATGCAAGAAGAGCACATATTCGTAATCGCGGCATCGATTCCGAAACAAGTACAGTGCTGACGAGCAAGTTGTTTCGTCCTCACTATACCCCAATGTCCTTGGTGGAGAAGCTGTAAGACAGAGGACTGTAACGAACGTTGGACCACGACCCTGGACTGATCATTATCAGAACGCAACAGCAAAACACCACATCGAACAAAAAGTCTCTCCTTGTGAGCAAAAAATCGGCGAATCAACGGGTCCCCGATCTGTGACTTTGGCAAGGGCCATTGCGTAGCAACAAAACGCAGAACGGTAGCAAGGACAGGGTCGGCAGCTGTGGCTGTAGCTACACGACGAAAATCAATCGGAAACCATTCGACCACGGTATCGGTTTCCGAATCAATGAACAGGCAAGCAAGTTCGGAGGAATCGAATGCTCTATCCTCAGCAACAGGCAAACGGGACAACGCATCGGCGTTTCCGTGCTTAGCAGTGGACCGATACAAGATATCGTAGCGGTACTGCGAGAGGAAAATAGACCAGCGAATGAATTTCTGCGCTGTACGTGGAGGTACAGGTTTGTTCGGATGAAAAAGCGATGTTAAAGGTTTGTGGTCTGTGATGGTGGTAAAGTGACGACCATACAAGAAATCATGAACATTCGTAACACCAAATACGAGAGCCAATGCTTCTTTCTCGATCTGTGAATAATTTATTTGCGCAGACGAGAGTAATTTGGACGCAAAGGCAATAGGACGATCGTGCGATCCATCTTTGAGCGCAAGCACAGCACCGATCCCGAAATCCGATGCATCCACCATCAACAAAAGGGGCTTCTGGGGATCGAATGGCGTAAAGCAAGTAGTGGAAAGCAACGCTGATTTCAACTGGCGAAAGGCGCGTTCGCATTCCGTCGTCCAGACGAACGGAACACCTTTACGGCGTAAGCGATGAAGCGGAGCTGAAATGGAAGAGGCATGCGGCACATATTTATGATAATAGTTGATTTTTCCCAGCACACTCTGTAGCTGCTTCAAATTCTGCGGCGAAGGCAAGTCTTGTATGGCACGGAGGTGCTCGGGACTAGGATGTATGCCTTGGGCATTGAGTACATGTCCCAGGTAGGGCAAGTCACGAGCAAAAAACACACATTTGTCCTTCCGAAAGCGAAGACCATTTTGTCGCAAGACCTGAAATAATGTTCTGAGATTGGCTAAATGATCTTCTTCCGTCTTTCCAGAGATCGAAATATCGTCCAGATAGGTTGCTGCAGTAGGGACCGACGCACAAACAGTTTGTAGATATTGCTGAAACAATGCAGGGGCGGATGCACACCCGAATGGCAGTGGTTTGAATTGATACAAACCAAGATGCGTGTTAACCACCAAAACACGCTGGGATTCTTCGTCCACCGGTATTTGCAAGTATGCATCTGCTAGGTCCAACTTCGAAAAATATTTACCCGGGCACAGTCTGTCAAAAAGATCTTCCGGGTGGGGTAAAGGAAAAGTTGCAATCACTAGTTGCGGATTCACTGTTGCCTTGAAGTCCACACAAAGTCTCAATTTTCTGGAAGGTTTTGGCAAAATTACTAAGGGTGATGCCCAGAGAGAAGCCTGCACACATTCAATTACACCTTGTGATTCCAAATCGTGTAATGTTTTTGTGACCTCATCACGCAATGCGTGGAGAACATTGCGCGCTCTGAAAAATTTCAGTTGCGCGTTTACTTTCAGTTCCAAATGTGCTTTATAGTTCTGAGCGCAACCGAGGCCCGGTGCAAAAATGTCTGCAAATTCTTCACATAGACGAGAAACACTGTCTGAAGGCACAGGCTGGTTCACTGATAGGACCTGATTTACTATAGACAAGTTAAACAACTGAAATAAATCGAAACCAAACAAGTTCACTGCAGAAGAAGAATGAAGGACGTAAAATGACACAAGTTTTGTTTGTCCTTTTTATGTTGCAAGAACGCTGCACTGTTCTAACACATGGATCTTTTGACCTAAATAGCTAGTTGGCTTAACATTTGCGGCACGCAACAGAGGTGTGACTAGCAGTTTGTATCTGTCTTGATTGATCAGTCTAACTGCAGCCCCGGTATCAAGCTGGAATGGTATCACTTTGCCGTTAATGTCCAAGTCTACAAAAAGTTTATTGTCCTGCTGACGAAAAGAGTGACTGTCTCGTGCAACGTGAACTGACACTGGTACAAAATCACTTGCGACTTGACGGGATTTCCGGCGATGTCGATGCACACTATTTGAGGGACGAACACAGTCACTGTTAGAGAGAGTGGCACTGACCGGAGTGGAATGAACTACATTAATTTCCATGGGCGAAGTTTCACAATCCTGAGTATCCTTGGTTCGAATTCGGCGCGAAGCAAAGGGCCTGGAATGGTTATGAGTTTCCAATCTGAGCTTTTTCTGGCAAACACTCTGAACATGTCCTTTTTTTATTACAGAAAAAGCAAATAGCCTGGCGTGACAGGCAATTCTCATGCGAATGTCGAGTAGCACACCGCGGGCATGATTTTAGCACTGCATTTGCTTGCCTGCGTGGCACACGTGGCTGAGAGCCTGGCAGCAGCTGCACTGCCGGGCGCGAGGACTGTTTACTGTTCCGTGCAGTGCGCCCGGTGGGCCTGTTAACCTGACACACGGGTGGCGAAGTTTCAAATGATTCCTGAGCAAAGTCAAGTGTGTCCTGCAGATCCAATATGTCCATCACTTGTTGAAGGGAGGGATTGACTAGTTTCAAAATCTGTTCCCGTATACGAAAATCAGAAACGTTCTGTGCAATTGCATCACGTACCATAGTATCTGAATAAGGGAGTCCACATTGACACTCAAAAGCACAATCCCTAGAAAGGCCTTGCAAGGTTGCAACCCACTCCCGATTAGTTTGACCTGCCATACTTTTTGTACGAAACAAGGTATATCTTTTCGCAACTACATTGACTGATCCTTTGAAATATGCATCTAATGCAGACAAAATTTCGTCGTAGGACAGAGTTGCTACGTCGCGTCACGGAAACAATTTGACTATCACATGGTACGTTTGTACGCCGACCAATGATAACAAAAAAGGCTGCCGCTCGTTACCTTGAATTCTGTAGGCGGCGAGATGGAATCCAAATTCTCGTGACCACTCCGTCCAGCTTTCCAGCGCAGCATCAAAAGGTCGAAAAGTTGGTGCAACAGCATGTTGTGGCTGAGTTAGCGGTGGAGCGGCGGCTGCCGCATCGGTTTGCATTGCCCGTTGAACCTGGACGAGCTGTCCAAGAGCATCCAGTAAGGCCAGCGTCTGCTGATTCTGTAAGCGATAAAATTCGGACAGTACATCTGGAGATTGTGTCGAAGCCATTACACAAGTAGATCAGGGCAATATCGATAAGAACGCGGTTTTGCCTTGTCGCCAATGTTTTGGTTGGCAGGAGAGCCCACACCGTGTGACTAGAGGAGGCCGAAAGGCACGCGTTTTAGCTCACGCAGGCTGGCGTGAGGTCTAGAACAGGACAAGGAAATTAGAATGTAGGAAAACGGACGTAGCTGGTGAAATACTTAACTTTAATCCATTAATGGTGAACGTCGGTCTGGACGGTACATGATTCACATTATCAATAGTAACTGATAATGGCGCCTTGCTAAGTCGTAGCAAATGATGTAGCTGAAGGCTATGTTAAACTATCGTCTCGGCAAATGAGAGCGTATTTTGTCAGTGAACCATCGCTAGCGAAGTCGGTTGTACAACTGGGGCGAGTGCTATAAAGTCTCTCTAGACCTGCCGTGTGGCGGCGCTCGGTCTGCAATCACTGATAGTGGCGACACGCGGGTCCGATGTATACTAACGGACCGCGGCCGATTTAAAGGTGTCTGGCGGTGATACCACAAGATTTTCACTCTGCAGCGGATTGTGCGCTGATATGAAACTTCCTGGCAGATTAAAACTCTGTGCATGACCGAGACTCGAACTCGGGACCTTTGCCTTTCGCGGGCAAGTGCTCTACCATCTGAGCTACCGAAGCACGACTCACACCCGGTACTCACAGCTTTACTTCTGCCAGTATCTCGTCTCCTACCTTCCAAACTTTACAGAAGCTCTTCTGGGAACCTTGCAGAACTAGCACTCCTGAAAGAAAGGATACTGCAGAGACATGGCTTAGCCACAGCCTGGGGGAAGTTTCCAGAATGAGATTTTCACTCTGCAGCGGAGTATGCGCTGATATGAAAGTTCCTGGCAGATTAAAAGTGTGTGCCCAACCAGACTCGAACTGCAAGGTTCGCAGAAGAGCTTCTGTAAAGTTTGGAAGGTGGGAGACGAGATACTGGCAGAAGTAAAGCTGTGAGTACCGGGCGTGAGTTGTGCTTCGGTAGCTCAGATGGTAGAGCACTTGCCCGCGAAAGGCAAAGGTCCCGAGTTCGAGTCTCGGTCGGGCACACAGTTTTAATCTGCCAGGAAGTTTCATATCAGCGCACACTCCGCTGCAGAGTGAAAATCTCGTTCTGGAAACATCCCCCAGGCTATGGCTAAGCCATGTCTCTGCAGTACTCTTTCTTTCAGGAGTGCTAGTTCTGCAAGGTTCGCAGAAGAGCTTCTGTAAAGTTTGGAAGGTAGGAGACGAAATACTGGCAGAAGTAAAGCTGTGAGTATCGGGCGTGTGTCGTGCTTTGGTAGCTCAGATGGTAGAGCACTTGCCCGCTAATGGCTAAGGTCCCGAGTTCGAGTCACGGTCTGGCACACAGTTTTAATCTGCCAGGAAGTTTCAGAGTAAATATGCTGTTCGTTTGAATTAGAAGGGGGCTGTTGAAATGAATTCGAACTGTGGTGACCATTATTCGTTTGGGCTGTGACATCAAATTGGGTTGGTTTACCGTCGATAATAAAACCATTTTTCCTTAAAATAGCATGTACATCCGTGCTGTAATTCTGCATGTGACTTCCACGAAGTTGCTGTGTTTTATTTTCTGTAGTAATGGACATCGTAGCTTGTAGCTGTTAATTTTGCATTCTGGGAGTGGGTTGTCATGATTATACGTATGTGGTTTGTTAGAGATAAATGGAATGGTAATATATTGCGTGCGTGATTTCACAGGAATCTGTAGCAATAGTATATCGATCATTATTGTTGTTAGAAAAATTTTGCTTCACTGGATGGGCTGCTACGTATGTCATTGGGCTGTGAGGGATATACATAGTTTGCTTTTGCCCAGTATTAGTTGCTCAATTCAAAGATTCAGAGTAAGGGAAATCGTCTTGTTCTTCAAAAAATTTAGCGTTTTGACGCAGTGAGAATTTAATATTTGTGGTATGCGTCACGGAAGGAAACAAACTCTGTTTTGTGTTGAGACTGAATGTGACGTCTGATGTTTGATTGTTCACATCATTAATCTGACGGAAATAAATGTTATTTGTTGAGGTTCGATTTTGCTGTATGAATCTGGTCTGCTAATCGATTGGTGGGGAGTAGCATTTATCAGCACAAGTGTTAGAAGTGTTTGCACACGATGAAGAGGAAACCTGTGGTGTGAGCGGAAGGTTTTCATGACAAAAGGCTGCGTTGTGTATGCCATTTTTCGGTTGACAGAAAACTTCTTTGCTGTTAGTGTCATCATGCTTTATATGAGGCTTGATACGCTCACTGTTACCTCTTTCAGACTGCTTGGGTGGCTCAACAGAGCTTTCATGTGCGTCACTCCAGGCGGTATTGTTGTCGGTATCATTGAAATGCAATGAAATTTCTGAGGTGGAAAATTTAGCTTTATTATCAGATTTGGTAGGCACAAGGTGCTCAGTATTGTTTTCTGAGTTTATCAGACTGCTGTAGATAACGTCAGGTCATGGACAATTTCTCAGTAAAATTTTGATAGGTTTCCCAACATTGATATCTTATAGCATTAATGTCATCCCTTACAGGTTTGGTGCTGCCTGTACATTGCCTGACTATAGCTTCAAATTTATCGCACAGACGTGTTTCACTGGCCTTAATGTCTGCATCTATCTGTTGGAAAAGGGTTTTAGTCGTTTCTGTGTCCGATTTAAGCTCGTCACATAAGGTGGAAAATTGTTAGTTGAACTGAGTGGTGGTGTTGACTTGTATTTCTCGTATTTCTTATCGTAACTGATTCGTGGTGTCAACTTGTATTTCTCGTATGACGGAAAATTGTTCATCATATTTATTAAATCGTTCATTGAACATGTGCATGAGATTTTGAAACACCACTTCCATCTTGCTTTGAATTGATGCATCGGGTGTCATCTGTGTTGTGCTTTGTGGTGTGGAGGCCTCATCTTCAACCATGGACGTCTCGTTTGTTGCGTTGTCTGCATAATCGCCGTTTACAGAATCTGACGGAGTTTTAAAAACAGATTGAGTACTTTGCACTACTGTGTCCTCTGACATATTGTTGGCAATCTGATTCATTGTGTGAAAAGTAGGTAAATCACTGACGTCATTAGGTAAGCAATCAAGTTTTGAATTGTGCACATCAGCCATTTGCAGATCAGTGGCGTCCGCAATACCGGAATCTATCTGATTAGTAGTCAGATTCTTGGGTGAAATTAGAGTGTCAGGAAACTGTACATTATTTTTGGAAACGGATATTTGAACAGTCAACTTTTTTTAAAAAAAATCGAGGAGGACCATAAGAATGGCGATGAACTGTAGAAAAACTTTGTACAAGTTAGTAAACTGCGTTGAGACATTCATCGTTTATAGTATACTAGTTTCATTTTAATTTATTAATATTCGCATCTTCTATTGGTGTCACATACAAGTGTGCCGCAGTAGACGCCTTTCACAACCCTCCAACGGGGTTTAGCAAATTTGGCACATATTTGGAAGTACCTTGTACAACAAATGTGTGATAAATTTATCTAACTACATAACATCATCAAACTTGTTGGCAATTACCATAATATCAGTAACGTGGTGACAAGTATCATCACTGGTCTTCATACTAGAGATTCTTCTTAGATCCAAAAAACATATACAGTCACTTATGTTGAAGTATGAATACCAGTAGTAAATTGTACCAGTACCATGAATAGAGGTAGGAGACTGGACAATGGAAGGTACAGAAAAGTAGCAAAGGTAAGGTAGAGGGACACGACCATTTCTACCTATGTCAACATCGAGTAATTTATCTGATTAGAAAAGGTACAGCATCCTAATGAAATTACAGACTGGATGAAGCAACAAGGCTTTACATCAGAGTGAATTCTCAAAACTGAAATTGAACTCTGAATAAGATAACATCAATAAATGTGGCATCAGGCTGCCAATTAGACATAGAATAACTTAACATGACTGGTTCCTAATATTATACTGTGGCTCTCAGTGGCCTTCTATATGCAATATTGTGATATAACCACTTAAGAAAACGTAACAGTAAAATCTAGAACTGAATGACTTCAGGTGGCCTTGTACTTAGAATACATGCAGATCTTAATAACAAAAACAATTGTAGAGAAAATATCAATCAGAGGTTCCATGTGGCATTTATACATACATAAATGCTTACCTAAGTAGCAAAAATGTGGCAGAAAACATATTTGTGGATCACAGTGGCCTACTTTTGCATAGCATAAACATCAAAGCTGAGAAAGTATCATTAAATATAATTTACCTATAACATTATATGGCACTCAGAGGCCTATGCATAATTCATTATGAGAATATGTAACTCGATATGGCTTTTACAAGAAGAAGGTACATAAACAGCACTGTTATATGTAAGTATGGTTCTTTGTGGCCTGTATGAGTACATGTTAGACAGACAAAATCATAGTATCAAAGTATGGCATGTATGAGTAAAGACTCAATATTTATAGATTGTGTGGCACCCTCAGGTCTTCATAAAAATATCTATTAAATGAGCTAAATCCATAACAATACACATATCTACAGGGAAGGGTAGGGGAATGATTGATCAGGGCAGTGCACTTCATCTGTAAAGAAAATGATTAACAGTTAATCGTCATTCGCCTTGAGTCAAGAACTGTTAGAGCAAAAACAAAGAAAAATGTGATTATAGTAATATGCAAGCATAAAGACAGGAGTGCTAAGTGCCATATAGCTTAGTGACTAGGTAAATGCAACACATCACAGTAAATCATGAGATAAATATGTAAAGATGCGAGTGAATTGCAGAAATAGTGGAACCTGTAAATATGATTAGTACCTGAAAAAAGGAAGTCATGCAGGCTAACATAAGAAGGCATTATTATATGCAGTCTCATAAGGAATGGTAAAAAAATGTTTTTAGATGCAAAGCTTCTGTGACAGCCTCCCACAAATATCAATTACGTGGCACAAGGTGAGATAAATTTTCATAGAAAGTACACAAGATACACAAAATACACATTAACATCATACAATATCATTATATAAAAATCATCAATATGTCAATATAATCCTCATTATTGGAGTGCAGCTCTTGGCATGAACACTTATTAAACAACAGTATTCCAACGTTATTACAAAAATTTGGTGCAGCATATGGCATGAGCACTCAGTAAATAATCTAATATTACTCTTATGCCTAACACAAAATGCAGAAATGATATTCTTAATCCTAAATCTTTATAGATAATCTGCCTAATTTACATAGTACACCAAAAGGAAAATGGTTATAAAAGCCTGCCAGGAAATAGTGTGAGTAGTGTCAATGACGTTTAGTATTCCATGTAAGCTGCTTATGTCATTCTTTCTACGTAATGCAGTTCCTGCATATGAGCATTAAGTCTCGTTTTGATACAAAGAGACTTCAGTACATTGGTTCTGCAAATTACATCAAATGGATGAGTATATGTAAGGGACATGAGTTACAGGGTATATTGATTTCTTAAATCTACATAGGTAAAAGCAACTAAACTAGTGACACCATCAAGTATAAGAGATATATAGCAAATTACAGCATAAGAATGGGCATCAATGAAACATGGCAACCTTGTAAAGTGCAAAGTGTGACTAACCTAACAAAAAATGTAATAATGATTCATCAGACAACAGCATAAATGTCAGTAGTAATACTATCTTGCAAAGTGTGTGCAGTATTGTCTATAATAGAATGAGAGCACTTGCCCGCGAAAGGCAAGGGTCCCGAGTTCGAGTCTCGGTCCCGCACACAGTTTTAATCTGCGAGGAAGTTTCACATCAGCGCACACTCCGCTGCAGAGTGAAAATCTCATTCTGGAAACATCCCCAACGCTGTGGCTAAGCCATGTCTCCGCAATATCCTTTCTTTCAGGAGTGCTAGTTCTGCAAGGTTCGCAGGAGATCTTCTGTAAAGTTTGGAAGGTAGGAGACGAGGTACTGCTGGCAGAAGTAAAGCTGTGAGGACGGGGCGTGAGTCGTGCTTGGGTAGCTTAGTTGGTAGAGCACTTGCCCGCGAAAGGCAAAGGTCCCGAGTTCGAGTCTCAGTCCAGCACACAGTTTTCATCTGCCATAAAGTTTCATGTCTATAATAATTTGAAATGAACATGAAATACATTTGGCTGATAAACGAGCACATTCAAGAAAATCCAACAACCTTAAAATATATTTGACCTGGAAAGGGAGGCGGTATGATTATGGTGAATTCCTAACACTCGGTGTTCTTGCAAAATTATATTGCAAGTTAAGTTGGGCTTTTCAAAAACATCTGACAATTGGAGCTACATTACTCTCAATTGATTGACAAACAATGAAATTCAAACAGCAAGTATTATCTAGCTAATCCAACATAAATGCAAATCATCAAATTACACATAGCTCTGTTAACAATTCTTAAAAGTATTACAAAAATGAAATATCTGACTAGCCTTTTTATCAAAACCTTTTACTTATATTCTGGGGTTACTCAATTACAAATTACAAATTATCAGCCAACTCATCTGTACTAACGCAGTGGCAAAAGCAGAAATCATCTTGGTTGCATGAAGACCTCTACGTCCATGCTCAACTATATTGGTGGCTTCACACAGCACACCACAGAAACTGCCTGCTCCATGGTCTTTCCCTCACAGACAGCTACCTACAACTGTGCGCCCAGCGCTCTCTTACTCCAACAAAGCACTATCTCTGGCTACGCGGCCTTACACAGTCAGCGATCCGTATTATCTAGCCTATCAGAGACATTCATCGTTTATAGTATACTAGTTTCATTTTAATTTATTAATATTCTTACCGTTTTCTGGTGCCACATACAACAGTGTCCCGGTAGACTCCTTTCACTACAATAGACTGATGTCAACAATGTAGGCCTACAATTTTGTGTATCTGTCCTACGGCCTTCCTTAAAAACGGAAATGACTTGTCACATTCTTCCAATCACTAGGTAACCTTCGTTGCTCACACAATCTGCGACAAACTACTGATAGAAGTAGAGCAAGCTCTTTCGCATAATCTGTGTAGAATCTGATAGATATCTCATCTGGTCCTGAAGCCTTTCTGCTACTAACCGATTGTAATTGTTTTTCTGTTCCGGGATTTGCTATCTCAATATCTGTCATTTCGACGTTCATTCGACGATTGAAGGGAGGGCCGTATTACAATCTTCCGGGGTGAAGCAATTTCGGAAGGACGAATTCAGTTATTCAGTCTTCTCACGTTTATCTTGCGTTTCGGTAACAGTATTGTCACTGAGTGAAGGAATAGATGATTTTGACCCACTTACTGATTTTACACACGACCAAAACCTCATAGAGTATTTTACTCCGATCGTTTGACAAGATTTAGCTTCAAAGTCATTGAACGTTTCTCTCATAGCTCTCCTTACGTTTCTTACGCTCATTTTCGTCCAGATTTTGTTTGTCGATAGGCTTTTACTTCTCCAGAATCTGAAATGAAGTTCCCTTGTTTTCAGTAGCAGTTTTCTAACACAGCTATCAAACCATGTTGGGTCTTTTCCATCCTTTAAGAGCTCGCTCGGAACGTACTTGTCTAGAGCATAATGGATGATTGCTTTGAATTTTTTTCCATTTGTTCTCCAAATTTTCCGTCCTACCGAATATATGATGCAGACTGCCCAGATACTCTGAAATTTGTATCCTGTCATTCTTACTAAGCAAAAATATCTTCCTACCTTTCCTAACATTCTTTGTAAGACCCGTTGTCATAGATGCAGTCACAGCCTTATGATCACTGATACCTTCTGTGGTGTCACCGCCAGACACCACACTTGCTAGGTGGTAGCCTTTAAATCGGCCGCGGTCCTTTAGTATACGTCGGACCCGCGTGTCGCCACTATCAGTGATTGCAGACCGAGCGCCGCCACACGGCAGGTCTAGAGAGCCTTCCTAGCACTCGCCCCAGTTGTACAGCCGACTTTGCTAGCGATGGTTCACTGACAAATTACGCTCTCATTTGCCGAGACGATAGTTAGCTTAGCCTTCAGCTACGTCATTTGCTACGACCTAGCAAGGCGCCATTACCAGTCACTATTGATGCTGTAAAACATGTACCGTCAAGAGCGATGTTCACCAATTATGGATTAAAGTTAAGTATTCCAGCAGCTACGTACGTTTTTGGTTATTCTCATTTCCGTGTCCTGTTCCAGACCTCACGCCAGCCTTCGTGAGCTTAAACGCGTGCCTTTCGGATTCCTCCTAGTGGATTGGCTGTCTTGCCAATCCACAACACCTTCATCTACGATAACTGATTCGATAAGTTCAGGTTTGTTTGTTGCCAGGAGATCTAAGACGTTACCCTCACGATTTGGCTGTCTAACTATGTGCTCAAGGTAATTTTCGGACAAGATGTCCAGATCAGTGCTACATGATTCCCCGTCCCTGGCACCAGTTTTGATGGTATAACACCCCCAATCTATACCTGGCAAGTTGAATTCACCCCTATTACGACGGTACGATCAGGAAAATTACTAACGATATTCTGCAAGTTCTTTCAAATGACAGAGCACGGCAATCAGTTGTCCTTTTCTTCCAGGTTTTATTCAGCAAATCCAGATTTCGGTTAGTGCCTAGCCATTATCGATATACCATTTCACAGTATTAATGCATGTTCTAGTACGTTCTGAGTAGTCATGAAAGAACTGTGACAGACGCCCGAACAACAGGGGACTGATGTAGTTCTGTTTGAATCACTGTACCACAAGAGCTCCTGTCTCAGGCGGTCTGTAAAGCCATCAGTTACCATTTTTGACCGATTTTTGCTACTTAACTTCTCCCAGATTAATTTAGAATCGGAATCCGTGATAACCTCCCTAGACTTTATCGAATTCTTTACTGCGATAAATACGCCGCCACCATTGGCGACTAACCTATCCTTACGATAAATGTTGCATTCTGAACTTATGTTTCCGTTGTCATTAACGTCCAGATTCAACCAACTTTCTGTTCCTGATACTATTTGTGCATTACAACCTTCAGTAAGCGATACTAATTCTGGAACCTGTTCTGTGATGCTCCTGCAGTTTACTAAAATCATATTAACCTTTCCTATCTCTGATCTGCGACGACGAACATTCCCCGAGGACATTGTGACTTATGTAGTAGGCAAATCGTCTTTGATCCCAAGGATGGTTTCTAACCTAAATAAGCCCAATGTGCCACACGTATTCCGCTATCCTAGTAGTG
Source organism: Schistocerca nitens (assembly GCF_023898315.1). Lineage (NCBI taxonomy): Eukaryota > Metazoa > Arthropoda > Insecta > Orthoptera > Acrididae > Schistocerca > Schistocerca nitens. Next base: position 548,524,618 of record NC_064615.1, read on the forward strand.
CACGCGTGACCTGCTAAGGACACCCCAACAAGTCTGCACCCGATAGCGGAGGTTGACAAATCCGTATCCAATACCGACGCAGAGTGTACTGAGCCTCTGGTTTAGACCTCCCACTCTGCTCCAAACGAGAGGATCGCCATCAACCCTGGGTACGATGCTACAAATAGACAGCCTACACCCCGCGTGCACTGCTAGTTACCTTCACCAAATCTTTCACCCGCAGAAAGGGCCTAAGAATGCCCTCAGAACGCAAGCAGTAGGCGTCATTCGTGCCGACACGTGCCACTATATGCAGCCGGTAGCACCAAGTGCGCTTGATAGCTGCCGGCAGGGCCTCCTCCACATTACGGACGAGACGCCCAGCGTTCATACCGAATGCACACTGGCCTTCTTTCCCGTCTTGCCTCATATTTACTTGAGGAGCTACATCACCCGCTTAACACTGGATCTCCCAAAGACAAGATTACCCACCCTTTGTACTTGTCCGGACTTGGCAGACAAATCGGTCACTGGCCCAACACGAGGGCCATCTCGTACTGGCTCGGAGTTATCAACACCGGGTAGCACCTTGTACGTATTGCTGAAGCGTAAGGAGCCAGCCTCGAGACCTGTTCCCTCCTTTGCCTTCCACCTAGTGACAAGCGAACCCACCACTGTCTGCCACCCACTTTCGAGTGAGGACGGACCGGTCAGATGATGCGTATTAGATGCAGCGAGAGCTGGCTTACCAGGTGATTCCAACGGCACCAAAGGTGTCGCAGGTCTCATCACCAGCGCCCCGATATCGCCGCAACTTTGAGCATTATCCAGAAGCATATTGACGGTAGCCAATGCAGCTTCCAGCTGCTTAAGAACAACAGCTAATTCTCCTTGTGTCAGCTCAAAAAAAAGTACGATTCCTTGCGATATCATAGTGCGTAAAAAATTGATATAAGATCTCAAATGGCGCTACTTAGTTTGGAATGTTCGCCAAATATAACGAGGAGACTAAGGTGGTGGTGGTGGTTAGAGTTTAACGTCCCGTCGACAACGAGGTCATTAGAGACGGAGCGCAAGCTCGGGTTAGGGAAGGATTGGGAAGGAAATCGGCCGTGCCCTTTCAAAGTAACCATCCCGGCATTTGCCTGAAACGATTTAGGGAAATCACGGAAAAACTAAATCAGGATGGCGGGAGACGGGATTGAACCGTCGTCCTCCCGAATGCGAGTCCAGTGTGCTAACCACTGCGCCACCTCGCTCGGTAGGAGACTAAGGAAACACGAACAGTTACTGGGCAGATTTCTCACTATACCAGGAAAGGCAACTCTTAAACAGAAATAAATTTCTCCACTGTGGTTATATCTACAGTTACCTGTTACTAGATACACTTCTTATCGAAACGAAAAGCTACTGAATGGGAGAAGTAGGCAAACTAGAATACACTGATTGAAATTGCATATTCTGTACCAGCACGAGATTTAGACTTAATGGTGTGAGCGGAGCTCCTGGCGGCGGGAAAATTGCCTTAGGAAACTGCCTTACACAAGGATATGCACTAAGATGTACTCAGTAACAAAAACTTAAGAGTAATTTGCTAACCACTAGTCTACACAGTGAAATACACCGGTATAGTTCACTTTTTTGCGGGAGACGTGAGAAAAAGTAAAATAAAATAAAGTACCGTGTATCAGACAATTACTGTTGATCCTACTGCTGCTGGCGCGCCCGCTCGGCTCGGCGTCTGTTGTTTCCTTCTTCAGTACAACTTTCTTTCATAACGAAAGAGACAGCAATCAATCCGCATTTTCGGACGGCCTCATTGAATACAACCGCCGTCCCACTGCCATGAAAACGGACCTCCAGATCCTAAAACACAGTAAACATCTGCACCATTTTTTACCAATAGAAGAAAATTATCATATCCAAGAAGCTATCACGCTGAGGAAAATTCATCAATGACCAAACAGTACTCTGCAACAAAACACTACGCAACACTCTAAACGAACTATTAGACAATACAAAATGGGACACACACACACACACAGACAGACAGACACACACACACACACACGGTTCAAAAATGGTTCAAATGTCTCCGAGCACTATGGGACTTAACATCTGAGGTCATCAGTCCCCTAGAACTTAGAACTACTTAAACCTAACTAACCTAAGGACATCACACACATCCATGCCCGAGGCAGGATTCGAACCTGCGACCGTAGCGGTCGCGCGGTTCCAGTCTGAAGCGCCTAGAACCGCTCGGCCACAACGGCCGGCCACACACACAGAACGGGGTTAAAAGTTCGCGAAAGTGAAACAAAAACGAAACAGTAAACAAACTAAAACTGGACTCTCAATAGAAACGTAAATATGTCCAGTGACACAAGAGCCCAAGCCAAAGCAACTTAGCAAGATGCAGATTCACAAATGGACAGGTAACAGCTTGAGTAAACACTATCAAAATGCGAAACATGATCCGTGAATAACAAACGACACCAAATGGTTCTCCATACATAACATTCACAAAAAGTTTTTACCGTTGTCCACTGGTCTGTTCGACTACACAAAAAACAACAAAAACACATTTGACACACATACACAAATCAGCCACAGCTTAGGAGTAACCAAATACTGCAATGGTAGGTCCAAAAACTGGCATATGCCATGATTTTTACGGGGCACATTGGATTATAAATATAAATTCAATGCAGATGATGTCGTAATATCCCACATGTTTAGAGATGACATGGTTTACTAATTATGACCTGCGGGTGATTTGGTTGCTAGCCGCGTGACACATACCATGTAAAATAAAAATTAAAGTGGAGTCACAATTTAAATAACAATAAATTCGTTGTAACATATTTCCAAATGTCAACATAGTCTGTGTTACGTATTCCAGAAAATTAAAACTAAAAACCCACTGAGGATGACAGCCGTGGCGGAACATGTTTGGGCGTTAAAGCAAAACCATAACCTGTGCGGCTCCAACTTTCATTCATTATTATTTTTCTGAAAGCCGCTCGTACGTCTTCCCGCCTTCTTACTGAATTTTCATTGCTTTTCTCTATAAAAGTGTTATTCTTCTTGCTGAAATAGTAAGCAGCCAGCTGTGCGCGAAAGAAATCCACTTACCGATTTCAGGCTCCTAGCGACCTCCTTAAGAAGGTTATAATCGTCGCATCGTTGATTATTTCATTAAACAGATATACAGTTTCTGATGATGGATAAGTGTTATTCTGTTTGAAAACTGAAGGACACACTAATGTATGTTCCGGTACGTGGCTTACACCTTTTTGACAGCTGAAGAATTTTAGGATGACGAGTACACGAAAATTTCTAAAATTCTTCTCGCATGAGCTCACACTTATTGACTTGTTTAAAAAGGCTCACACCATGACATACTGTTTTCCTCCAAAGCATGAGATCAACGTAGGTCGTGTCAAATCAGCTCAAAATGATGACGATGATGCTTCGTTTGTGGTGCGCTCAACTGCGCTTTTATTAGCACCCACACAGATTCACAACCTTTACTCAGTCCAATCTCGCCACATTCAGGAATGATGATGACACCACAAACACCCAGTCATCACCAGGCAAGTGAAAATATCTGACCACGCCGGGAATTGAACCGTTAAACCTGTGCTCGTAAAGCGAAAATGCGACTGCGAGACCACGAGCTGCGGACAGCCCAAAATGAGAATGTGTTCAGGCGAATACAGTCTATGTAATAAAGGGCATATGTGAGTGCAGTCCTAACAAATAAATGAGTTAAGAAGGTTCCCGACAGGCGAGATTAGTCATTCAGAGAGACAGTAATTATAGCGTTATATTTTGTAACACATTCGTCGGTTCTCTGTGAAAATTATTTTGTCGTTGACGGAACTTTAGAAGATGTACGGAGTAAGTGTCATCTGTGGCGAACTTCCTCCTTTTAGCAACTCGGCGAAAACGAAATTATCGTAATGCGTCAACGAAGAGGACACTGGCCCGAAAACCACTTAATCGATTAAGTGCGGCATGCCGCAGAGTGCGGACTGAATTTAAAAGCTGCGGAAGTGGAGTGGAGTGGAGCCGTGGGCGGACGTGCTTTCGGTCCCGCAGGCCGGGCCGGCAGTGGAAAGATAAGCGCTTCGGGATTCCATTGTGCAAGCACGCTATGCGCGAAAGGACACGGCAGCGTTGTGGCTATCTGTGAGAGTTACGAATCCCATGTAGTTACAGGCGAGGAGTAGCTGCTGTCATTCTATACAGGGTTGGAACACTTGAACGGAGTGGCACTTGCACAGAAACATATCTGTACGGAGACTGGAGCTCTTCAGGTTGCGGTAGGCGTGCACAGGCACCCTAAGAATTTGTTTCCCGTCTAGCACTGTGTTACAGTGTGCTGCAATCCACGACAAATGTTACTAGGAGGTAGTTTTAATATACGATAAAAGGATGAAAAAAATGGTTCAAATGGCTCTGAGCACTATAGAACTTAACAGCTGAGGTCATCAGTCCCCTAGAACTTAGAACTACTTAAACCTAACTAACCTAAGGACATCACACACATCCATGCCCGAGGCAGGATTCGAACCTGCGACCGTAGCGGCCGCGCGGCTCCGGACTGAGCGCCTAGAACCGCTAGACCACCGCGCCCGGCTAAAAGGATGAACAAAACTGTTTCATTTGTAGACGCCGGCTACATATGAACGTTTATACAGGGTTATTACAAATGATTGAAGCGATTTCACAGCTCTACAATAACTTTATTATTTGAGATATTTTCACAATGCTTTGCACTCACATACAAAAACTCAAAAAGTTTTTTTAGGCATTCACAAATGTTAGATATGTGCCCCTTCAGTGATTCGGCAGACATCAAGCCGATAATCAAATTCCTCCCACACTCGGCACAGCATGTCCCCATCAATGAGTTCGAAAGCATCGTTGATGCGAGCTCGCAGTTCTGGCACGTTTCTTGGTAGACGAGGTTTAAACACTGAATCTTTCACATAACCCCACAGAAAGAAATCGCATGGGGTTAAGTCGGGAGAGCGTGGAGGCGATGACATGAATTGATGATCATGATCTCCACCACGACCGATCCATCGGTTTTCCAATCTCCTGTTTAAGAAATGCCGAACATCATGAAGGAAGTGCGGTGGAGCACCATCCTGTTGAAAGATGAAGTCGGCGCTGTCGATCTCCAGTTGTGGCATGAGCCAATTTTCCAGCATGTCGAGATACACGTGTCCTGTAACGTTTTTTTCGCAGAAGAAAAAGGGGCTGTAAACCTTAAACCGTGAGATTGTACAAAACACGTTAACTTTTGGTGAATTGCGAATTTGCTGCACGAATGCGTGAGGATTCTCTACCGCCCAGATTCGCACATTGTGTCTGTTCACTTCACCATTAAGAAAAAATGTTGCTTCATCACTGAAAACAAGTTTCGCACTGAACGCATCCTCTTCCATGAGCTGTTGCAACCGCGCCGAAAATTCAAAGCGTTTGACTTTGTCATCGGGTGTCAGGGCTTGTAGCAATTGTAAACGGTAAGGCTTCTGCTTTAGCCTTTTCCGTAAGATTTTCCAAACCGTCCCTGTCGTACGTTTAGCTCCCTGCTTGCTTTATTCGTCGACTTCCGCGGGCTACGCGTGAAACTTGCCCGCACGCGTTCAACCGTTTCTTCGCTCACTGCAGGCCGACCCGTTGATTTCCCCTTACAGAGGCATCCAGAAGCTTTAAACTGCGCATACCATCGCCGAATGGAGTTAGCAGTTGGTGGATCTTTGTTGAACTTCGTCCTGAAGTGTCGTTGCACTGTTATCACTGACTGATGTGAGTGCATTTCAAGCACGACATACGCTTTCTCGGCTCCTGTCGCCATTTTGTCTCACTGCGCTCTCGAGCGCTCTGGCGGCAGACACCTGAAGTGCGGCTTCAGCCGAACAAAACTTTATGAGTTTTTCTACGTATCTGTAGTGTGTCGTGACCATATGTCAATGAATGGAGCTACAGTGAATTTATGAAATCGCTTCAATCATTTGTAATAGCCCTGTACATGATGGCAATAGTGCTGCATAAGGTGTTGCTTCTAGGATGTCTCATCATATCAACAGTTCTAATATCCTCATGAATAAAATAATGTATTTTTAAAATTGCGAGAGACATTTAGCCGAATCTGTGTCGTTTCCAGGGAACACTACTAGAAGATAGTCTCTTTTTCGTCCTCCATTACATTCGTTTACTTTTATATTATCAGAAGCAAAGATCGCTTGGTGTAAAATAGTTTACTTCCTGGCCAGTTTCGACTGTAAGTATCTGTCATATTCAGATTCCCAGGTCTACAATGTACGTTGGTGTAGCAATCTGCATAATCGTACAACAATTATACACATGCAACAAAATTACCTGAATAACAAAATTTACCTACCTCCTAGAAATATAGCAACACACATGTCTCGTCGACATACTAAGCTCGTGCTGCGGTTACAATAATACAGCTCCATACGATTTGTCAAATATATGAAACTTGCTAAATAAGGTATCCATCGCACCAATAAGGCGTATAGGCGCAAAAACAGGTACATAAGTAAATATGATGTGTCGGTGACAACTCAGGAAGACTGAACCGTTGGTCTGCTCATATTAAGTGGTTACAAGCATGGTCGCCAGGCGGCACCCCAGCACAATGGCGACAGACGATGTGTGTCTGATTATTTATAAGACAGTACTAATTAACTATTTACATAAAATTTTCTTTTAACCTTGTCACATAAAAAAGAACTATAGACAGGGACATAGACCCAACTGGACAATAAACAGTGACATGGCTCACAGCCCAGATCAAACACGTAAACAGGAATGCGGTCAAATAGATTACAGACTCCATGATTACTATGCGTAGGCATTACTCGTTGATGGTAGGTTGATTCCTAGAACTAGGGGGATTACTGTGTTATGTAACTGCAGCCAGAAAATGGAAGCATATAAACGTGGCTTGGTACAGCGCACGTCCTTAGATACGACGTAAGCACATAAGTTGTATAACAGTTATAAAGTACCAATTAACAAAACAATTGGATAAGATGGGGTTCATAAGAAGAATTGTAAGAAGTGGATGGTACTTTCGTAATGTACAGAACCTAAAAAAACCAACAACCTAGGTATCGGGGAGGGTGGAGGAGGGTTGGGGGGGGGGGGGGGGAGATGATGGAGGCAGAGAGAGGAACGTAGAAAACAAATTTAAAAGAACAATGGACGTAATAAAACTACAGACAGAAATAGAGTTTCAACTGAAAGACATACATTGACATTGTTGAAAATGTAGCATAAATTGTCCACAGAAGGACTTAGAGTCACATACACAGATATGCACAACGGTACGCTCACAACTAGAGCAAAAGAGATTATTACGTTACGTAATTGACAGCTAGTAAATAGAAACATACGAACATAGTTTAGTATTGAATATATGTCTAGATATATTGTAGATATATATATATATATATATATATATATATATATATATATATATATATATATTGTTTACAATAACGTTGTACAATGAATTCACTTCAATATATATATGTAATTTTCAGTGATTGAGACAATATCTTCATCACTGAAAATTACGTCAGTAGGCCACACAGCTTAGAAACCATCTTACCTTACCATCAATTTTGAGTGTTTTGAAGCCTTTGCAATCGTCTCGTCAGCTTTAACCACTGATTTCTTTCTTGTTGTTTTGTCATTGAGAAATGATAGCTGCTGCGATCCGTTTTATAATATGTTCATAGGTGAAACTGGTGGGCACGGCACTCTGCGTCTTAGTATTGACTAAACATTTGGATGAACTTTTGATATTAATATGTTTATTCTTCGATCCTATCTTTTAGAGGCGTTGTTAGTGAGATGGCGCCGTCCACTACAGTTCCACATAGTTGCAGTGCGCTCCTTAACGAGCCATTTGTCAGCAAAACAGTTGCATAAGTCTTGCAGCTTTTGGTTTTCGGGCATGAAATGTTGAATTCACAGCCAACCATCACCCAACATTTCCAGGCAAAGATGTGATAGAGCTGAAGAACATCTTACGTCTAATCAAATATCTCCATTTTACTTGTAGGCAGGGGCAAGGCCGCAGCACTGAAATTCTTTTCACAAATGTTGATTAAACCGATAATAGAAACCCGCAGTCTCTATTTGGGAGAGCTAACTTGTTGTTAATTGGACGACAGTTATTTCGAAATCCATCTTGAGAGACGCAGGAACCTGTGACCTTGGATTTAACAGCTGTAGAGAAAACGAACATATGTTTTGTTCGACAGGAAATTGTAATTCCTTGGTATTTAGTTGAGTTTACGACCTTTAGATTTGACTGATTTATCGTGTAACCGAAGTTTCACGGACTCCTTTTAGCACTCATGTGGATGACCTCACACTTTTCGTTATTTAGGGTCTATTACCAATACGGATATCTTTTCTAAATCGTTTTGCAATTTGTTTTCATCTTTTGATGACTTTACTAGTCGATAAACGACGGCATCACCTGCATACAGCCCAAGACCGATTCTCATATTGTCTCCTAAATAGTTTATATAGGTAAAGAACAGCGAAGGGCCTATAATACTACCTTGGGGAACGCCAGAAATCACTTCTGTTTCACTCGATGACTTTCCATCAGTTACAACGAACTGTGACCTCTCGGACAGGAAAACACGAATCCTGTCACATAACTGAGACGATATTCCGTAAGCACGCAATTTCACTTCAAGCCTTTTGTGTGGTACAGTAGCAAAAGCCTCTAGAAATGCGGAATCAATTTGAAATCCCTTGTCAAGAACTCTCAACACTTCTTGTGAGTAAAGAGCTAGTTGTGTTGCACAAGAACGATGTTTTCTAAATCCGTATTGACTGTGTGTCAATAGGTCGTTCTCTTCGAGGTACTGTATTATGTTCGAATACAATATATGTTCAAAACCCCTGCTTCATATCGACCTTAATGATATGGGTCTGTAATTTAGTGGATTACTCCTACTACCTTTCATGTACTAATAAGTGATGTATGATGTATGATTGTTAAGTATACAGCTGTTGTGTCAGCATACTCTGAAAGAAACCTAACTGATATACAGTCTGGACCGGAAGACTTACTTGCTTTTGTTAAGTGATTTAAGTTGCTTCACTACTCCGAGGATATCTGTTTCCACGTTACTCATGTTTGCAGCTGTTCTTGATTCGAATTCTGGAATATTTACTTTGTTCGTCTTCTATGGTGAAAGAATTTCGGAAGGCTGTGTTTAGTGACTCTACCACTTCTATTGCGATCGCGCAGATAAGGCAGTGATTGTGTCTCGCCGCTAGCATGCTTCACATACGACCAGAATCTCGTTGGATTTTCTGCCTGGATTCGGCACATAGTTTCGTTGCGGAAACTATTATAAGCACTGAAGTCCGCACTAAATTTCGAGCTTCTGTAAAAGTCGCCAATCTTTGAGATTTTGCGTCCGTTTAAATTTTGCATGTTTTCTTCGTTGCTTCTGGAACAGTATTCTGGCCTGTTTTGTGTACCAAGGAGGATTGTGTACCAAGGAGGATTGTTGTCTGGTATAAATCTCTTAATTGCTGCCGATACTATTCCTTTGAACTCAAGCCACATCTGATCCACACTTACCGTGTTAATTTGGAAGAAGTGGAGATTGTCTCTCAGGAAGGCATTAAGTGAATTTTTATCTTTTTTTTTTAATAGGCATATTTTTCTTTTATTTTTGGACGATGGCAGATTAAAATTGTGTGCCGGACCGAGACTCGAACTCGCGACCTTTGCCTTTCGCGGGCAAGTGCTCTACCAACTGAGCTACCCAAGTTTGGAAGGTAGGAGACGAGGTACTGGCAGAAGTGAAGCTGTGAGGACGGGCGTGGGTCGTGCTTGGGTAGCTCAGTTGGTAGAGCACTTGCCCGCGAAAGGCAAAGGTCCCGAGTTCGAGTCTCGGTCCGGCACACAGTTTTAATCTCCCAGGAAGTTTCATATCAGCGCACACCCCGCTGCAGAGTGAAAATCTCATTCAGGACTATTTGTTACTAACAGGTTAAGTTTTCACAACCGTTTACTATTTGCGTTGGCTCATGAAATAACCGCTCAAAAAAAGTTTTAGAGAATGCTAAAAATGGCTCTGAGCACTATGGGACTCAACATCTTAGGTCATAAGTCCCCTAGAACTTAGAACTACTTAAACCTAACTAACCTAAGGACATCACACACAACCATGCCCGAGGCAGGATTCGAACCTGCGACCGTAGCAGTCCCGCGGTTCCGGACTGCAGCGCCAGAACCGCTAGACCACCGCGGCCGGCTTTAGAGAATGCGTTTAGTACACTTTCGGATGGTGTTTTATGCGTACCTCATTATTTAAACATTTATTTTCGCCAACATATCGCTGGTAAATTAACTGTATGTGTCAGGTACATGTTTGAAATTAAACTCAAGTTTTCTTTGAACCTTTCAGCAATGCTATCATCTGAACTGGTAGGTCGGTGAAAGGATCCAACTGTTATTTTATTCTGGTTGCCAAGAATAATCTCTACACATACTAACTCACAGGAGCTATCTACTTCAATGTCGTGACAAGATAAACTACTTCTAACAGCAACAAACACGTCACCGCCAACTGTGTTTAGCCTATCCTTTCCGAAAATCGTTAGGTTCTTCACAAAAATTTCGACCGAACTTATCTCGGGCTTTAGCCACCCTTCATTTCCTATAACGATTTGAGCATCAGCGCTTTCTATTACGTTCCGTCCACAGGAACGTTTCCTGACGTCGTTCATCAGAAAATCAATTTCTGAAAGAATATTCCTCCAGCATCGATCGGATGTTGTATTGGTTCCACATATTTTTGTGTCATGCGATGCAGCAATTGTTGCGCATTTCTGTGAGACTGTAACGTAAATTGATGAAATCATAGTATGTTTCTATCGCGTGCGTTTTTGCACTTACAAAAGCTCACGCACTTCTTTTGCTGCTTCACCTGGCATACAGTCATGACTACGGTCGCGTATAGGTATGGTATTTTTAGTGGGTAATTTTCCTTCTTTTATACTTTACACAACGCTAATATGTCGCATCTTATTTATTGGTATAGCCCACGAAATACTGATACCCATTGTAAATCAGTAAAGGCTTTTCTTTTGTGGTCTGGTTGAACTCCATCTCTGCAACAGTGAGAATATGGAACACTACTTACCAGACAGAAATCACCTGCAGTGCTGAACTCTGGAAGAAATCCACGCATCACAACAGTTCTAGTCTGCAATATACGCACTGACGTATGTTTTAGAGCGGGAAGTGGAATTTCCCATCAATACGTAGTAGTTAGTGACTGACAGGCCGGTGTATCTCCTACTTCTAGAACAGCCTGTTCCCAGGTACAACTGCCTGAAGATGTTTAATGCTCCATGAGAATGTCAACACATTCCGTCTCCGTGCAAATGTCACAAAGTCATTTATTCACCGTATTCATCGCTGTCATCACCTGTTAATCCCCCCCCTCTCTCTCTCTCTCTTTCCCTACCCCTCCCTTCCTCTCTCTCTCTCTCTCTCTCTCTCTCTCTCTCTCTCTCTGTGTCGGTCTCAACCTCTCGCTATTTGTCTATGTACATCTACACCTACATCATACTCCGCAAGCCTCCATATGGTGTGTGGCGGACGAGGTTACTTTCTGCCCCACTATCTGATCCCTCCAACCCTGTTCCACTCGCCAATAGTGAGTGGGAAGAATGATTGTCGGCAAGTCTCTATATTGGATCTAATAGCTCAAATGTTCTCCTCGTGGTCATTACGCGAGATGTATATGGGGAAGTAATATGTTGTCTCACTCCTCCTGAAAAGTGCTGTCCCGAAATTTCAATAGTAAATCTCTACGGGATGCACAACGTCCGTCTTGCAATGTCTGCCAGTGGGGTTTCCTTAGCATCTTCGTAACGCTCTCTCGCCAGCTAAACGATCCCGTGACGATACGCGCCGCTCTTTGTTGGATCTTCTCTATCTCCTCTATCAGGCCTACCTGACAGGGATCCCAGATAGATGAACAATGCTCAAGAATTGGGCGAACAAGCTCCTTATAAGCCACTTCTTTCGTGGATGAGTTATATTTCCTGATGATTCTTCCGATGAATCTGAGTCTTGTGTCTGCTTTTCCCACCATCTCTTTTATATGGTCATTCCACTTAAGGTCGCTCTGGATAGTTACGCCTACATATTTTACAGCAGACGTTGTCTCCAGCTGCTTGTCATCAATAGTGTAGTTGTACAGTACTGGATTTCTTTTCCTATGTATGCACAATGTGTTACATTTATTTACGTTCAGGGTCAACTGCCAGAGTCTGCACCATTCATCAATTCTCTACAGGTCGTTCTGCAAATTCTTATTATCTTCTGGCGTTGCTACTTTGGTATTAACAACTGCATCACATGTGAATAGCCTTAAAGAGCTTCCGACGCTTTCTACTAGATCATTTATATATATTGTAAACGCCAACTGTCCTATCACACTTCCCTGTGGTACACCGGATATTTACATCTGTCGATTTAGCTCCGTTAAGAGCGACGTGTTGAGGTCTATCTGCAAGTAGGTCTTGAATCCAATCGCAGGTCTGCTCCGATACTTCGTAAGCGCGTATCGTTTTCATTAAACGGCAATGCGTGACGGTGTCAAAGGCCTTACTGTAATCAAGGAACACGGCCTCACCCTGAGCGCCGTAGTCCACTGCGCTGTGAATCTCATGGAGGAACAGAGCGAGCTGAGTTTCGCAGGATCTCTGTCTGTGAAATCCATATTGATTTTTGTAGAGGAGCTGTTCATTTTCCAAGAACGTCGTTATTCTTGAGCATAAAACATGTTCCGTAAATCTACAACAGATTGACGTCAACGATATAGGTCTGTAATTGTGTGGGTCTTACGGCATTTCTTAAACACGGGATGACCTGCGCTTTTTTCCAGTCAATAAATACCTTTCGTTGCTCAAGCGATCTACGATAAATTACTGCTAGAAGGGGATCAAGTTCTTTCTCATAATCTTTGTAGAAACTTACAGGTATCTCATCTGGTCCTGAAGCCTTTCTACTACTAACCAATTGTAGCTGCTTTTCAGTTCCGCGATCGGTTATCTCGATATCTGCCATTTCGACGTTCGCACGACGATTGAAAGGAGGGACACTGTTACGATCTTCCACGGTGAAATAACTTCGGAAGACCGAATTCAGTATTTCGGACTTCTCTCTGTTATCTTCCGTTTCGGTGCCGGTGTGGTCGCTGAGAGAATGAATAGATGATTTTGACCACATACGACCAAAATCTCTTAGGGTTTTACTGAGGTCGGTTTACAACGTCTTACTTTCGAAGTCAGTGAATGCTTCTCTCATTTCTCTCCTTACGCTCATATTCGCTTAGTTCAGCATTTGTTTTTCAGCTAGGATTTACTTCTCTTGAATCTGAGATGAAGTGCTCTTTGTTTATGTAGCGTTTTCCTAACACAGCTATTAAACCATGGTGGGTCTTTCCCATCCCTTAAAACCTTACCAGTAACATACTTGTCTAGGGCATATTGAACGATGCCTCTGATTTTTTTTTCCGTTTGTTCTCCACATCTTCGTCCTCATCAACAAATATTTGATGCTGACAGCTGAGATATTCTGAACTTTGTATCCTGTCACCCTTGCTGAGCAGATATATATTCCTACCTTTCTTGACATTCTTAAAGGACCCCTCCTCATAGATGCTGTCACAGCCTTATGATCACTGATACCTTCCTCTACGATAACTGATTCAGTAAGTTCAAGTTTGTTTGTTGCCAGGAGGTCTAAGATGTTACCCTCACGAGTTAGTTCTGTAACTATTTGCTCAAGGTAATTTTCGACCAAGACGTCCAGGACAATGCCACACGATTCCCTGTCTCTGGCACCATTTTTTTGGCCCTGTAACACCGGAAATGCATATCCTCCTATTTCCATCTATTGTACCATAATTTTTTCCTTATTTTGTTACCTGAAGATATAACATTTCTGTGTCTTTATATATTGTAATTGTTTATATATATATATATATATATATATATATATATATATATATATATATGTCAATGTATAATTGGTTTGTTTTGTAAATATTATTTGAATTTTACGCTGGGTCTTGCCTAGGGAAAACTATGCTATCGAACGAATACATCGATAGGTCGTGTGAAGAACGAAAGTGTGTAGGATCTTTGGGAGTGTTAACTCTGTCGCGTGGAGCGCGGGCAGCGAGGGGGGAGTCTTGTTGGAGTAGTGCGATTGAGCAGGTGTGTTGTGTGACGCTTCCGCAAGTTGCCGGGCTTTCGGGGTTTGGCAGCATGTAATTGCGATCGACTGGCTATGGTAGTTTCTAGCACGGTGTCGCGGACGGGAAGCATTAGCTGGCACACATCAAGAGCCCGTTTCGCCTGGTGACCGTGTCGAGAAGAAGGCGCGCCAGCATCCAGCTTCTACAACAGCGACGGCCGACAATGAGTGACTGTCGCCACCTCCTCGATCGGCGACTTCAAACCTTCAATCAACCAACAAGGAAGACTGGAAGCATGTAAAGTTTTAGAAGTGTATGGCATACCTCAGCTTTTCAAACTGTTCAAATCACAAAATTACAGCAACGTAGCATGAACCTTTGTTGCTCATTGTCCCAATTGCATTGCCAAGCAGGGTCCCTTCCTTTTCCGAAATCAACCCGAGTGTCGTTGAAATTCAAACGCCAGCATTAAAGAATTATAATTCGATTTCACTGCTTTAATTTCAAAGTTCAGTTAAAGTATTCATAGCTGGCTACAATATTTAGATTACACAAGCACAAATTAAGAGTGCGAGTTTTGTTACCGTATTTTAGCTTACCTGTGACTGCAGCTCAGCTTGGTACGTACAAAATGTTACTATTGTTAATTGTTCAGAATCATTTATTTCAAGTTCAAAGTTAAATCTCTTATTTCTAAATTGCGTAGAGTCAAGTTGCTTTTGAAATGATTGTTGAGGTAGTCCAAGACTAACCGTATTTTACTGAATTTCGATGTGCTTCAGAATGAAAGCTCACTATTTAACTTCAGTCACTAAATTAACTTTCGATTTTCCGGTTTCATTAATTCCTTTGCTAAATTAAGTCAGAGTGTAGCGAAATTTATTACTTCTGACAAACTTTCAGTTTTCACACTACACGTGTCAACCTTCAGTTGCCACACTTCTAGTGCTAATTATATGTGTAATAACCTTTCTTTTTTCAGTTACTATAGTAATTTTCCTTAGGACTGGCGACCGTAATTTCCCCCAAATCTCATATATCTAATTACCGCTAGTTAATTGTTAACGTAACGGCCGCACATTTACTTTCTTTATTAACTTTACCCCTTTTCAAAATTAATTTCCACCAGTTTCATTTGCATTTTTCCTTTCATTTAGATGTAACCCTTTCCTCCCTCTTTATCGACAGATTAACTTCGGTGACGATTGCTTTCCCAAATTTCCATTAGGTAAACGCGGTTTAATTTTTCACTGTCACTAAGGTCGATAAGTGAGGGGGAGGTTACAGCCCAACACTCCCAATCTATACCTGACAAGTTGAAGTCACCCCTATTACAACGGCATGATCAGGAAAATTACTAATGATATTTTGCAAGTTCTGTCTGAAGCGCTCTTCGGCTACAGATCCTGACCCAGATGGTCTATAAAAGCATCTGATCACCATTTTTGACCGTTCTTTGATACTCAATTTCACCTAGAATAATTCACATACGGAGTCCGTAATAATCTCGCTAGATTTTTTAGTTCAATAAGCGCGCCGCTACCATTGGCTACTAACCTGTCCTTGCGATTAACATTCCAGTCTGAACTTAGGATTTCGTTGTCATTCACGTCTGGCTTCAACCAACTTTCTGTTCCCAATACTATCTGTGCATTGTAACCTTCAATAAGCGATACGACTTCTGGAACCTTTCCTTGAATGCTACTACAGTTTACTAAAATCATACTAATCTTTTCATACTAATCTTTTCTATTTCTGATCTGCGAGGACCAAGATTCTCTCAGATCGCTGTGGCTGATTTAACAAGAAAATCGTGTTTGCTTCCAAAAACTCCTCATGGGCACGCCACACGTACTCCGCTACCCTAGTACCCGCTCCCTGCGTGTAGTGCACGCCTAACCTATTAAGGGGAACCCTACAATTCTGCAACCGATTACAGAGGTCGAGAGATTCGCATCCGATACCGTTGGAGAGCCGTCTGAGCCCCTGGTTTAGACCTTCCACTCTGCTCCAAACCAGAGGACCGTGATCAACCGTAGGTACGATGCTACAAATAGACAGCTTAGCCTGCACGCCGCGTGCTGTATAGTTCACTATACTTCTCTCTCTCTAGGTCACTATATCTTACTACCTTTCTGCCTCACTGTGTACGAGTAGCACTTGTAAAATTTGAATCATTTCGATAAAAATTAACCTACCACCACAAACCGTGGTGTTAAACCGTATTTACCCATTCTTCCTTCAATGCGGCACATTTTTCCCAAATCAGCACAGATCATAGTTGTAGAACTGTGAATTTTGGCTATTTAGAAAATGTTACTTTTCAAATATCACACCGTCGTCGTTCTGGAAAAGCATCACCATACTGCCACTGTTTCAAGCACTTTCAGTGTTCACCCTGAAACGTCCCATTAGAAAAATTAATGAATTACTGTGCAGGTAAACCCCATACGTTATTTGATTTTCAAACAGTTGAGCAAAACTGAACGTACTCAGACATTTCTCTCTTTGCTTATTCTGATCATCACTAAACTGACACACAATAGTTTTATTTAAATCAGTAGTAAAACTGGCTTAACA